>NC_081565.1:29717771-29778586 GCF_022355385.1 Mustela nigripes
AGGCAGAGAGAGAGAGAGGGAAGCAGGCTCCCCGCTGAGCAGAGAGCCCGATACGGGACTCGATCCCAGGACCCTGAAATCATGACCTGAGCCGAAGGCAGCAGCTTAACCCACTGAGCCACCCAGGCGCCCCCCATCTTCATTTCTGTCTATCCCTCCCTGCCTCATTGCAGAGCTGTTCATGGACCTTTCTTCAGATATTTCCTCCCCTCCCAGGTCTGGGGCTCTGGAGTTCATGTGCATATGGGAGATACTGGTCCCTGGGTTAGTGCTATAAAAAATAAAATGGGAGAACAATCAGGATTAAACTAAGATGCAGGGTTTTTTAAAGGATTTTATTTATTTGAGGGGCACTTCAGTGGCTCAGTAGTTAAAACCTCTGCCTTCGGCTTGGGTCGTGGTCCCAGGGTCCTAGGATCGAGCCCCACATTGGGCTTTCTGCTCAGTAGGGACCCTACTTCCTCCTCTCTCTCTCTGCCTGCCTCTCTGCCTACTTATGATTGCTCTGTCAAATAAATAAATAAAATTTAAAAAAAATGTTTTTTAAGATTTTATTTATTAGAGAGAGAGAGAGCACACAGGAGCAGGGGGAGGAGGGAGGAGCTGGTTCCCCGCTGAGTAGAGAACCCGTCGAGGGACTTGATCCCAGGATCCCAGGATCTCAGGATCCCGGGATCATGACCCGAGCTGAAGGGAGACACTTCACTGTCTTAACTGACTGAACCACCTGGGTGCCCCAAGGTGCAGTTTTTAGTTGTATGAGATTAGAGAAATTAGAATGGAAGATCTTGACAAAGACATCTTATCCTAAAGAGTCCTTTTCTTGTTTGGGATGTGCAGAAAATATAGTTTGCATAGTCTATCAATACACAACTTAACTTTGGAATTTACTTTAGAAGTGTATTTGCTTTGTGTCAAGTCTTCCTTTTTCATCCATTTTAAGAAGGCAGGTGTCTGTAGCTGCTGCATTGAAATAAGGATCGTACTAGCCTACCCCATGACTTTCTGGCACATTGTAAACCCAACCTACCATCTGTGGGTGTGGCAACTTGCTTGGATACACCAGGATATCCTCACTCGTAGAAATAATGAAAGAATCTTGGGGATCACTGACCGACACAACCAAAGAGGAGCGTGCTAGAGAAAATACTTTGAAGTCTCTAGTAGCTACAGCCTAGAGGTAGAATTTCTGGGTTGATATGTGCTGCGTTCTGTGCCCAGGTTTGGTTTTGTTTTGTTTAAGGTCTCTCACCATCCTCTACTTGTCTCTGTCTAGGTTTGACTTGCACTGATTTGGGCCTGCATTCCAGGATGGTTTGTTCTCGGGACCAGACCTGACCAGAAGTTGACCTCATGAGTGCATCAGCCCCTCCCGCTGCCATGCTCCTCCGGAGGCTGAGACGGCTCTCCTGGGGCAGCACCGCTGTCCAGCTCTTGATCTTAACGGTGGTGACGTTCGGCTTGCTGGCCCCCCTAGCCTGTCACCGCCTCCTGCACTCTTACTTCTATCTACGCCAATGGCACCTGAACCAAATGAGTCAGGAGTTCCTGCAGCAAAGTTTGAAAGAAGGCGAAGCTGCCCTCCACTACTTTGAGGAGCTGCCGTCTGCCAATGGCTCGGTGCCCATCGTCTGGCAGGCCACCCCCCGCCCCTGGCTGGTCATCACCATCATCACTGTTGACAGGCAGCCTGGCTTCCACTATGTCTTGCAGGTGGTGTCCCAGTTTCACCGGCTTCTGCAGCAATGCGGCCCCCAGTGTGAGGGCCACCAGCTCTTCCTGTGCAATGTGGAACGTAGCGTGAGCCATTTCGACGCCAAGCTGCTGTCTAAGTATGTCCCCGTGGCCAACCGCTATGAGGGCACTGAGGATGATTATGGTGATGACCCTTCGACCAACTCGTTTGAGAAGGAGAAGCAGGACTATGTCTACTGCCTGGAGTCCTCCCTGCAGACCTACAACCCAGACTACGTCCTGATGGTGGAAGACGACGCCGTTCCAGAGGAGCAGATCTTCCCGGTCTTGGAGCACCTTCTGCGGGCTCGCTTCTCGGAGCCGCACCTCCGAGATGCGCTTTATCTGAAGCTCTACCATCCCGAGAGGCTGCAGCACTACGTCAACCCGGAGCCCATGCGGATCCTGGAGTGGGTCGGTGTGGGCATGTTGCTGGGGCCCTTGCTGACCTGGATATACATGCGGTTTGCCAGCCGCCCCGGGTTCAGCTGGCCCGTCATGCTCTTCTTCTCCCTGTATAGCATGGGTCTGGTGGAACTGGTGGGCCGGCACTATTTCCTGGAACTGCGGCGGCTGAGTCCTTCCCTGTACAGCGTGGTCCCTGCCTCCCAGTGTTGCACCCCAGCCATGCTCTTCCCGGCCCCTGCGGCCCGCCGGACCCTCACCTACCTGTCCCAGGTGTATTGCCACAAGGGCTTCGGCAAGGACATGGCGCTCTACTCCCTGTTGAGGGCCAAGGGGGAGCGGGCCTACGTGGTGGAGCCCAACCTCGTGAAGCACATTGGGCTCTTCTCCAGCCTTCGGTACAACTTTCATCCCAGTCTGCTCTAGCGTGCCAGGAAATGCCTTTCTGAACGTGGCCGCTTCTCGATGATTCCAATATCGAGTTCTTTATTTGGACGTGGTTGCTTGCAATTATTATGTTGTTTCATGTTGTTAGGGATCTAGGCACTGAGATGGCCGAGAACACGCCTGTCAAGAAACTTGGCTTTGGTAGCTCTGGCAGGAGCGGTTGTCCGCCCCACGGCAGGAGCCCTCTCCCTCCACAGAGCCACGCTGCCTCCCCCAGGGGGCACTTCAGTACCAGATGTATTCTGCAGTCGTCCTCAGCTCTGCTTTGTGAAAGCGCTCGTAACTGCCAAAAATATTGTGCACAAAGATATGACCGTTTTAGGATTTTAAGGGTAGAATTTGGTGAAAGGCAAGATACTTTCTAATTGGTTTCTCTCTCACTGGGCATGAGAACAGATTTATGTCTAGAATATAAGTCTGAAGAGGCAGGACCATATTGACAGGTTCTGTTTGTTTCTTTGACCTGGTGTAGTAAAGCCAGTCGGTAAAGGCCGTCGCGGTGCCTGGCGACTTGGAGGCAGGCGATCTTACTTCCCTTATGTGGTGTTTCTTTTCCATTCATCTGTAGTGTGCTGATGGTCGGTATTGTTAGTGAGAACTTTGAGGCACAGCAAGGTCTGCAAGCGCCTTCTGGGTCATCAAGGTCAGATTGCTTATGTTCAGTAGTGATTTATCGAATATTTCCATCATATTCTGATTCTTTGAAAATTGGACGTTGCAGAATGATGTAAAATGGGTGAGCTCTTTACTAACAGCATAGCCTTTTTCTGAATTTTGCTGGCTGACTGTTCACCCTCATTTGTTTTCCCTCCTTCTGGGTATCATGATGTTAGAGAAGGCAAACGCATAAACTGTGATGTGGGAAAGGCCTGAATTCTTATTTCAGATCTCTGCCATGTCCCAGTGATGTGCCCTTGGGCAAGTCATGACCACTCTGAGTCTCAGTTTCTTCACCTATAAAACAGGGATGGTGATACCTACCTTTGAAGGTTGCCTTGAAGATTAAGAGACAGAATGTTTGTAAAACACTCAGCAAGTGCTTAGCCCAGGGAAGGCACTTGGTAAATACCAGTTCTTTTTCTTTTCTGTGATAAGCTTATAACACTCAAGTGTATTTTGGATGGAGATATTAATGGTGTAGTTTCAAGTGTGCCACAGGGTGTAGGGCTCCCACCCGGGGAGCAGCCATTCTGGACCAAACTGCTAGAATGAAGGCTGACTTGTCACTGTAATTCGTGAAGGAGATGTAGCTCGGCCGTCACGTGGCGCCATCCCCAACCAAGCCAAAAATAATGGTTTGTTCCAACTGGAAATGATCTGAGACTCCTCTTGAACTTATTCCAAGACGAGGTCTGAAAACTACTCTCCTCCAAAGTGACACTTAAATGTCCTTTGCCGATAGTGATCAAACGAGAGGCCAACAAGTCCCTTCGTGAAGCTGGATGTCTACATGGGAGTTGAAGCGTTGACGGGTTGTTTCAGCGCCATGTTTGTTGGCTTTTTTTTAAATTTCCAGTGAGCTTCCATCCGGAGATCCCCTTGAAAGCACTGAGAGAGTAGCTCACGGTGCCTGGAGTTCCACGCCATGCTTTGCAGGTGGACAAACTGAGATCAAGGGAGGTGAAACAGCCTTCCCAGGTTCGCCCGGCTGGACAGCGGCAGAGCTGGGGTGGGCACTTGGCTCCCATGACTTCCAGCTCCTGCCCTTTTCCCTTAACCACATTCACTTTCTAAGTATCTGTGTAGTCCATGTCTCTTTTGTAGAATCTGATTGTCACCTGGACGGAACAATGTCTCTGTAAGCTGCCATGGTACAAACTCTTTGTCCTGTTGGTCTTGGGGAACAAACAGGTCTATGTGTGTGTTGTTACCGTGAGATGTCATGTGTCACTCAGGAATGTCCAAAGTGAACGGAGCTGCTGGCTGACGTGGCAGGATGTTCAGATGCCGCTGCTCCACTCAACCTCTCCCGGTCACTGGCTCATCCCGTGTTCGGGAACAGAACCACCCCTGGCCTATACCTCATTAGAGCCTGTTGCAGTAACAATCAGATCTCCTCGGGAATGTTTTTTGCCCAGCAGCAGGAGAGTCATATCCAAGCTAGCCAGGCAGAAGATGGGGGATCATTGCTAGTTATATCTGTGCTTTTTTGGATTCAGTGGTCTACTGCATGCACATATCTCTTCCTTGACTTTTTCACCCAGGATGGCAAAAGCTATCCTGGTCTTGTCTAATTTCTCCCCCTTTCCATGAAGACGCTTTCCCCCAGAGATCTTAACTAGAGTCTGCTGTCTTTGGACATATGCAGGAGATGCAGGCTCAGTTCTGCTATTTCATCCCTATCCTCTTCCAGATCTCCCTCCCTCTTGTCCCTCGTTCCTAGAGTCCAGTTTTTGTATGCTGTCTTCGATCAGGACAGCTGACAGCTTTACACCAAAGCTGAAGTCTCATTTAATCCTAAGCAAGGGGGCTGGAGGAGAACTAAAGTCCCCTTTTCATTACAAAGGACACTGGTCACCAGAAAGGTGAAGGTCTCTAACAGACCCTGCACACCCTTCAGGGTTTAAATAATTGTCAGGCCTAAGAAGTTTCTTATTGTGACTGGGTATATTTGCAGAGACATATCAGTTCAAATAAAAGCACCTGTTCCACTGAGGCATCCTGAGAAGACTTTTGTCATTCTCACTTATTTCAATGGATGGACTTTTTTTTTTTAATTTTTTTTTAAAGATTTTATTTATTTATTTGACAGAGAGAGATCCCAAGCAGGCAGAGGCAGGCAGAGAGACGGGGGGTGGGGGGGGGGGGGGATCAGGCTCCCTGCTGAGCAGAGAGCCCAATGTGGGGCTCGATCCCAGGACCCTGGGATCATGACCTGAGCCAAAGGCAGAGGCTTTAACCCACTGAGCCACCCAGGCGCCCCTGGATGGATTTTTCTAGTGTGAATGGTATCAAAACTACAAACACACACACACCCCATTTTGGAGTCCCAAGGTAACCATTCACAGTTATGGGCTGTTTGTTTAAAAATTCATAACTGATTTTTTTGTATTTTAAAAAATATTTTATTTATTTATTTGAGAGGAAGACAGAGAACAAGAGCACAACAGGGGGAGGGGCAGAGGGATAAGCAGTCTCCCTGTCAAGAAGGGAACCCAATGTGGGGCTCAGTCCCAGGACACTGGGATCATGACCTGAGCTAAAAGCAGATGCTTAACCAACTGAGCCGCCCAGACGCCCCATGATTTTGTTGTATTAAGTGGAAACATTTGAATTGTGCATTCTTTTTTATTGTTGTTTAAAGAAAAAAGGGAGAGAATACAACTGTGTAGCTGGAGAATATAAATCAGATTAATATGATGAGAGGCTTAATCTAATTTATCTTGGATACACTCCTTATTTGGTAGGACTTATTTAATTGGTAACTTAGTTCGGGTAGAGAGTCATTCTAATTGGAATTGATTACTGTGGGATTTTTATATGCGCTATGTTACATTGTGAGTTACAGTAATACATGATATGAAGTTGGCTAATTTTAAGTCACATGAACCACTTGAATGTTTTTATCCCAACTATAATGAATTTACTGAGAAATGTTCATTAACTGGCACTGGTTTTTGGTTTTGTTTTTAGGTTGGATTTTATTTGGAAAACCTTTGGGGGCTATGTCAAAGATGATTGAAAATGTAATTAAAAAGTACTTAATATATATATTAGAACTGCAGTGGAAATGTGCTAGTGGCTTCCAGCTCACTCCAGGACTTGGGTTTTGTGAGTCATCACTCTTAAGAGTGGGGATTTTTGGCTTAGATCTTAACAGATTTTCTTGATCTTTCCCCTAACATCCTACACACAAATGTGGATGAATGAACTGATTCAAAAGAGGCATCTCTTTTAATAATTCGGTGTAAAAACAGATGGAAATCCAAAGCCAAATGATAACTTTATCCAAAAGAAGCAAGGAACAGATGGCCTAAGTATGTAGGAATGGGGTAGCTCTAGGATGTCCAAGAGATGGGAGAGGAAGACAAAGATGTAGAGTGACGCAGAGGATCTCTCATTTGTCCCCTGTTCTCTGTGTCCCAGACTCCGTATGTAATAAATTCTTTTTTTTAAAAAAAAAAAAAAAGATTTTATTTTTAAGTACTCTCTACACCCAACATGGGGCTCAAACTCAAAACCCCGAGATCAAGAGTCACATGCTCCACTGTTGGAGCCAGCCAGCGGCCCCTGTAATTAATTCTTCCTGTGTGTCCCACTGTCACGGAATCTTTATAGGACCAGCCTATGGAGAATGCATAAGAACTAAATAATGAATAGTCACTGTTCTAGAGAATTCATTACTTTGCTAGGACCTGCCTTCCTACTGCATTTAGAATAAATTTCAGACCCCCTACATTACCTCCCAGGCCAGATGGAATCTTGCCCCTGTAAACTGTCTGACTTCATGTCTTATTACTACTCCTCTGTGTGTCGTCCAGGCTCTAACCATGCCAGCTTAGACTTGCTGCACTGACTCCTACTGCAAGGCCCTTGCATGGCCATCCTCTCTATATGGAACACTTTTCCTTTGGCTGAATCTTTCCTAGAATTCAGCTCTCAATTTTAATCCTTCCCAAGAGACTTTCCATCCTCTCTAAAGCAGTCTTCCCCCTTCCCAACCCCCAGACCCATCTATCACTTACCCAGTTTGATTCTCTTCAAAGCTCTTGTCGTGACCTGAAATTCCCTTATTATTTTGGGATATTTCCCCCTCCTTCCCCCTCCCACAGGATACGAACTTCCCAATATCTGGAATCTTCTTTTTCATTTATTGCTGTACACCCAGATCCTGGTACAATACCAGACGCATAGTAGGAAATGGATGAATGAAGAAGGAAGGAAGGAAGGAAAAGGGCGGGGGGGGGGAAGGCGAGCAGGAAGGAAGGAAGGGAAGAAAAAGAAGGGTTGAAAGGGTAGAGGCATCCACAGTGGAACTGCCTGTGGAAAAGAGGAATACTAGTAGCAGAGAAAAGGGGCTAGGGAAGGAAATTTAGGGGAGAGAGAGTACAGTCCAGATAGTGAGGGATGGTTATGATGTACAATTCTGAACCCAGTGAAAAGAAGCTTTTTACGTGCATTCCGGGCAGAGGGAACGACGAGCATGAAAAGGAACTTTTTTACATCACCGCACGGTTGATTTGGGGGGTTGTTATGGTTTTATTTCTAGTGTGTGCATTGGGGGTTCTGTGCAGGGAGGTCCTGCGTGTCACCATCAGGGGA
Source organism: Mustela nigripes (assembly GCF_022355385.1). Classification (NCBI taxonomy): domain Eukaryota; kingdom Metazoa; phylum Chordata; class Mammalia; order Carnivora; family Mustelidae; genus Mustela; species Mustela nigripes. Next base: position 29,725,620 of record NC_081565.1, read on the forward strand.
AGGCTGGGGATTTTCCTTTCAGGCCGCAACTGCCACATCTTCAGGAATCGAGACAGGAACACCACGTGTGGTGGGTCCACGGCCTCTTCTAGGACATTTAGGCCAGGAGGCTGGAAAGAAAGTGACAGAACAATCTCCACACTGTATGGGTGAACTCAGGTTAGAGGGGTCAGTGGCTCTGGGTGGTAGGAGTGGCCCTTGGCAAAATGTTATATGATTTAACACAAACCAAGAACAGAGACGTAAACCTTCCCAGAGTTGAAATGTAAGGAACAGGCCGCTCCTAGAGGATCCTTTTTTTGGTACGTGACTTTTGGGTTATTTTATGTTGTGTTAGCATGGCTTTGTTTAAATGGGAATTCTCCACAAAAAACGAGTTCTCTGCAAAACTAATAAGCTGGCAACATTTTAAACAAAGAATGGTTTTATTCAGTTTGGTTTTATTCAGAAAATGATATAAGTTCTGGCATTGTTGTGACCCCAAGACCTAGTTGCTTATACAGTTATCAGCTTATACTTTATTTTTTTTTAAGATTTTATTTATTTACTTGACAGAGAGTGAGAGCACAAGCAGAGCGAACAGCAGAGGGAGAAGCAGACTCCCTGCTGAGCAGAGAGCCCGACATGGGGTTTGATCATAGCCTGAGCCAAAGGGAGACCCTTAACCAACTGAGCCACCCAGGTCCCCCTAGAGGCCCATAGTTTAGAAATCCCAAGTCAACTAGTCTGTATGAATTTCTTTCTGGCACCATATTTGGGCAATTTCTCTTATCCTTCTCAACCATACTTTGCTAGCCCTAATACCTCCACAATCCATAGCCAGCTAGGGTTTACCAGACAAAGGTTGGCTTCTATCTAACTCCTCCTGCAAGGGAGTTTATGATAAAGGAGGCAGGGTTCCAGGAATCTACCTGTGGGGTGCTCTCCTTTTGAAAAAGAGGGAAAAAACAACTAAATTTTGAAAGCTATTAAAAATAAAAAAAGAATGGTGTGTGTCTATCACATTCACAAACATAGTTCATATATTATTCTGCAAGGAATTACGTCAAGCAAAGTAATCATGTAAATCTTAAATATAGCGTTTTATCTCCATCTTAATAAATGCCTAAATCACATAAGCAATATTCATTCAGATGACTCAAGTTGTTTTATTTTAGAATGTTTTCCCAGTTTTACTGAGAAATAATTGACGTATATCACTGTATAAGTTTAAGGCATACAGCATGCTGGATTGCTTTACATATATTATGAAATAAGTACCACCATAGGTTCAGCTAACATCCATCTTGTCATATAGGCACAATAAAAAGAAAAAAAAAAGACAAGAAAAAAAACCATTTTTTCCTTGTGATGATTATCTTTTTTATAATTTCACTGAACTATTAGCTGAAACACCCCACTTTGCAGAAACACACTCCCGTATTTGAAACAGAAAGCTTTGAAGAGATTGGGATCACATTATTTTTCATTTTACTGGTTAACACCAGAGGAAGAAAACCGTTCTAGCCAAATTAACCCCTACAGTCGCACTTAAACATGAATCTTCACACTAAGGCAGAGACACACATTAAAATTCACAATCACGTCTACATCAGGAAGGTGTGCTGCAAATTTGGCGGGTTGGTTTCAGTGCGGGAGATGGTTATAGCAGATGAATTTAGCTGCAAATAGCAGAATCCAGTCTCCCAGGGCCTCAGGCAATAGAGATGTTTGATTTTTATCACCTAAAAAACAGTCTGGAGGGGCCAGGCTCTATAGTGCAATGGTGCCATTCCGGACCCAGATTCTGTCTCTCCTTATCTGCCGTCTTTTGCCATTGGCTATCCCCGCTTCGAATATTAAGTCCTCACAGGGTTACATTCAAAGATGGAAGAGAATGGGGTAGGAAAAAACTTCCTCCTTGTGAAGTTCTGTGTTTCTTTTCCAGGAAGAACGATTTCAGGAAATCTCCCCGAGTCCTCTCCTTTTATTTCATTGGCCAGAAAAGGGCCAGGCCCTCTCTTTGACCAGTCACAGGCCAAGGGAAACCCAATCTCAAATCCCAATCCCAAATCCCTCCCTTTTACTTGCGTGGAGGCTTATCTTTCTTGACCTAAAGCACTCTCTACCCATCACCTAAACGGGCTTTTGTTAGCCAGAAAGATGGGTATGGAAAGCTGAGGGGTGAAATGTGGACCGTGACTGCCCAGTTTCTGGAGGGAGTGGTCAAGACTTTTAGTATTATTTCCTGCTCTTGCCACTTTATATGATATTTAGAAATCGAAGCAACATGGAGGTTATTTTACTTAGATGAGATGTATTTAACCAAAAAGTCACAGAGTTATGTCATAGGAGCCTTTAAAAAAAGATACTGCTACCAGATTGTTTTAGAGTGTCAAAAGCTGTGAGAAGTTTAACTTATCTGATTCCTAGAGGCCTGTAAGACTTCAGTTTCTTCCCAGTATGATAGGGCATCTATCTGAGCTGCTGCATAGGAAACATCATGGAAGCAGTAAGATCATTGTTGCTAGTTTCAAGGAAGTATAGATATTCAGACTCAAATTGGACAAAGGGATTGACCAGTTGACAACTGAAGATCAGGCTTTCTACCTATTGTTGAACTGTTCTGAATCTGATTTGGGGCACACGAAGAGCCTTTTATTTTTTTCCAAATTCACAGTTTTAGAAAATGGTCACATGAATGTTGATGTATAGTATGAACTGTGCTATAAATTTCTGAAACAGGCTAATCTTATTATGTCTACATCAGAAAGTATTTTCCTGTGTGTATTCAGTTTCATGAGAAAACTATGAAATTGAAATCATGTTTCAGTTGAAATCATTGAAATTATGTTCACCAAGAAAACTCCACGTTCCTGGAAGTTTAGAGGTAGGTCTGACATGAATTCTAGGGAGATCCTGAAATTTCCAGCAATTTCTTGAGCAGTGTTTGGCAGTTCCCTCTTTAAGAAGGGAATAAAGATGAAGATAAGAACTACAGTCAGTTCTAGAATTGCAGACTCTCCCCCACAGAAGACATCCCACAACACAATTTATACTAGAGACAGTAGCCTCACCAGCCTGTGAGTATCAGCGTGAAGGTCATATTAATACTAAGTAATGCGGTTTCCTTTGTTGACACACTCTTCCCCACCCCTTAAAATCCTCACTCGAATATTTCTTGAGAACCTCCAAAAAGGTACCTTAGGTAAACATATCACATAGCATTCGCTGGCCCCAACTATCACACAGCACCTACCTTCTCTTTCCTCTCCTATTCTGGCCCTACACTGCCTAAAAGGGTCTCTCTCTTTCCCCTGCTGTGATAGTCTGTACCAAGGTTACTATTTCTGAATGCTTACCGAACCATCAGTTCTGGAGGCTAAGCCAGACTTCGGCGTGACAAGAACAAATGCTAACGTCTTGGGGACAGAGGTTGATTTCTCACTTCTGTAAGATCTAATAAAGATCCGGGAAACCCTGTAGGACAACTATTTTCCACACAGCAACTCAACAGTTGAGGCCGAGAGAGGTTTCACAGTCCTGTAGCTGCCCCAGCAAGAGTGGGAAACCTCCCTGGTCAAGCAGGCTTAAAGAAAGATGAAGAAAAGGCTTACTGGTTACTCAGCAGCTCTTGGCATCAGGCTGCAAACAGCCAGAGCCGTGGCCTCTGAGATCACAACCTGAGCCAAAATCAAGAGTCGGATGTTTGACTGAGCTGCCCAGGGGCTCCTCTCAATTCAGTTCTGTGCTCTGTTTTGTCCCCTGATCCTCAAATCAGTACTGCTTATGTCCAGAGTCCCAGAAACTTTCTCAGGAGGAAGCCCATTGTCATTGTTTAATCCATCATTTTTTTCTCTATTAGGAGTCTCTTTCTTTTTTTTTTTTTCCGATTTTATTTATTTTTTTTGAGAGAGAGAGAAAGAACACAGGCAGGGGGAGCAGCGAGCAGAGGGAGAGGGAGACGCAGACTCCCCACTGAGCAGGGAGCCCGATGTGGGGCTCCATCCCAAGACCCTGAGATCATGACCTGAGCCGGAGGAAGTTTAACCAACTGAGTCCCCTGGGCGCCCCAAGTGTTCCAATATAGTCCAAGAATGGAGGCACAAGGCTGTGCCATCTCTCCCTCTTCCTTTTTCATGACACATCGACATACAGCCTTTTGTTTCTAATCCTTCAGACAGCGTCAGGCATGTTCACTGCTGTACCATAAGTCACGGCCCAGTACCTGGAACCCCAAAGCGTGTTAATGAGCGCATGGTTGGAGGGACGGAAGAGCGGGGGGGATCAGTGAATGATGGTTTCGTCTCTATCCAGAGAGGAAGCTCCAAGGGGGCCTGTTACAGCTTTTTATTTACCTTCGGAACCTCTGGCACTTCGACCCTAGTTGCAGGCCTTCTACCTTAGACACCATTTTTGCCTCTTCTTGGGGGCTCCCTTCAGACTGAAACCTTTTATAGGATTAGCTATGGGAGTGTGAGCATTTCAGTTTAGTGACTGAAATCCTAGCACTCGGACAACTTCAGGGATTCCTAATTAAGGAATGTGCACGTGGGAACAATAACCAGATGGAGAATGAAATACCTTTTTATTAACTGATGAGTGAGCACCCAATTGTCTGCCCGGGCAGACATCTTGGTTAAGCCAAATTAGATAATGCTGTTTAGGCCTGGAATCTAAGGAAGGCCTGCATCCCTTCTATCACTCAAGAGGGATGGAGAGGTCGGGAACAGACCAGATGCAATTGATGCCGAAGCGCTTAGAAAGAAGGGTGAATGGCCAACCCCTGAACCAGGGCACTGCAGTGAGGAGACTGTTTGCAAAAGAGGGAATCTATCAGCTCGGACACTCTACTCCCTAGTAGGACGGGGCTTGGTAATGACCCTGGACTTGGAGTGCATGAGCAATTCCTTTTCCCTCTGGAAGCGGCTGGTAAGAAGAGTGGACAGAAGGTGTGGGAGCGGGGGAAATGGCCCCTCCCCCACAGGCCAATGAGGAAGAGGGAGGAGAACTGGCTGGAGATATTCCATCGCCTCCCCCGCCCCTTCCATGCTTAGCTCTTTCCTCTTTTGAATGCCAGCTTCGCTTTCCCCTTTGCCCAAACCCTTAAGGAGATCACATCCAGGGGCGCCTGGGTGGCTCAGTGGGTTAAAGCCTCTGCCTTTGGCTCGGGTCATGGTCCCAGGGTCCTGGGATCGAGCCCCGCATCGGGCTGTCCGCTCTGCGGAGAGCCTGCTTCCTCCTCTCTCTCTTTCTACCGGCCTCTCTGCCTACTTGTGATCTCTGTCTGTCAAATAAATAAATAAAATCTTTAAAAAATAAATAAATAAAAAAAAAAAAAAAAAAGGAGATCACATCCATTCCCCTCACGAGAGACTGTCTCCAGAACTCCAGTCTAGGCTAATGTCCTCACTCTACTACACCTGTTTGTGAGAGAGACAAATGCAAAGTATAGGCTTATTACTGCGTTTTTGGTCAAGTCCTTTAAAACCAAAAACCAAAACCAAAACAAAATTTACTATACATTAACACTGGTCTATGGATACACTTTCCTTTCCTTTTTTTTTTTTTTTTTAACATATCTTTAAATTTATTTTCCAGAGAGAGAGAGAGAGCACAAGCAGGGGGAGCAGCAGGCAGAGGGAGAAGCAGGCTCCCCGCTGAGCAAGGAGCCTGATGAGGGACTTGATCCACCATGACCTGAGCTGAAGGCAGACACTTAACGACTGAGCCACCCAGGCATCCCATGGATACACCTTCTTTTGCCTGTGCATGGATTTCCGATCAAGCAGCTCGCCATGAAAGTTCTCGGGAGCCTTGCCACATGGAATAGCCTGCAGCTAGATTCTGCAGCTGAGCTAAGGGCCCCACCTCCTTAACATGTTTGCCACGAAAATAATAAAAAGTTCTCCCATCATCATAATTTAAAAAAGTAACTTTGGGGGAAAAAGACTGTGAAAGTTTGGCCATGATAGAGGCAGAACGACGGGAAAGACTCTGGACGGGGCAGAGTTAGTTCTTCCCTGCCTGGCTTCTTTCTCTCAACCTCTCCCACCCTCTCCCAACCATATGCCATGATTTCCCTCATTCATTTCGCCTTCGCTTCTGCCAGCCTGAGTGTGCCGTAAGCACTAACCTACTTAGGTAGCTGTTAGTTAACATCGATCTAACTCGGTTTCCATCTGATTGTGTGGCTTATCTAATAGTCCCGTCAATAAAATTTTAGAATAGAAAAATAGAGAGCAAAATGCCTCAAAGCATTCTCAAAACTGCAGAAACTTTTCAAGAGAAAAAAAAACAAAACTGAAGCAGCTGAAAGACAAGAATGTACAGACAGGGGCGCTTGGGTGGCTCAGTGGGTTGAAGCCTCTGCCTTCAGTGCAGGTCATGGTCCCAGGATCCTGGGATCGAGCCCCGCATCAGGCTCTCTGCTCAGCAGGGAGCCTGCTTCCTCCGCTCTCTCTGCCTGTCTCTTTGCCTACTTGTGATCTCTCTCTGTCAAATAAATAAATAAAATCTTAAAAAAAAAAAAAGAATAACAGACAGTCCACCCAGAAATGGCAAACAAGCACGTGAAAAGATGCCCAGCGAGATTAGTCATTAGGCAAATGCGAATTAAAACCACAATGACATACCCCTACAAATGCACTAAAGTGGCTAAAAAATTATTTTTGAGTGACCATACCAAGTGTTGGCGAGGATGTGGAACAGCCAGACTCTCACACACAGCTGGTGGGAACATAAAGTGGTACAGCCATTGTGAAAAACAGGTGGCTCGTTTCTAGAAAAGTTCGATACACACCTACCGTTTGATCAGCTCCAGCCATCCCACTCCTAGGTATTTATCCCAAGAACAGTGAAAATATATGTCTCCATGAAGACTTGCCCATGGATATTCACAGAGCTTTATTTATAATAGTTAAAACCTGAAAACCACTCAAATGTCCATCAGCAGCAAGTGGATAAACCAGAGGGACATCCAACTCCTGGAATACTAGTCGGCAATGAAAGACTTGAATATGGGTGAATCTCAAAATAATGAAGCTGAGTGAAAGAAGCTGGAGCAAACACACGAACAGAAGCATGTGTTGGATGATGTCATTTCTGTAAAACTCTAGAAGATAAAAACTAACCCCACAGGGACAGGAAGCACATCAGTGTTGCTTGAAGATGAGGTGGGGTGAGGTAGAGAGGAAGGGTTTATAAAGGTACATGAAGAAACTGTTAGGGGTGATGGGTAAATTCGGTATCTTGATTGCAGTGAAGGTCTCATGGGTGTATATGTGCCCAAACATCAGAGGTTACACTTTACAAATGTGCAGTTTATTATGTCAATTCTATCTCCGTAAAATTGTTATTTTGAAAAGACTCACATAGTGGTTTTTGTGCCAAAGATACAAGAGCTGGCTGCATCTTTTCGTTACATTTCAAACTGCTCTTGATAAGCTCTTTTCAGGACTGTAGGTCAGCAGAGAGGAGGGTGAGTGTGCTGGGTTATCTATCAGCTCACTGTGTTTTTTTTTTTTTTAAGAATTTTTATTTATTTATTTGACAGACAGAAATTATAAGTAGGCAGAGAGACAGGCAGAGAGGGGGAAGCAGGATCTCTGCTGAGCAGAGAGCCCAGTGTGGGGCTCCATCCCAGGACCCTGAGATCATGACCTGAGCCAAAGGCAGAGGCTTAACCCACTGAACCACCCAGGCGCCCCAGCTCACCGTGCTTTGATCTATTGGTTTCTGCAGAGCTTCTCTAAAGACTTATATCAAAAAGTCCAGATTTAAGAAACAATGCAAAAAGCCTTTAAAATTTGCTGGATCATCTAATCTTTAATGCCCACTAGTTATAACATTTTATGAATCTAAATTTCTATAAATGAATTCCATATACTGTCCCTTTGATTTGAAGATGCCCTCAATTATAAAAGACATGCCATATCTGGAATCTTTAACGGTTTTTTAGGGGGAAATAAAGCAAAAGTAATAAAATTACACTCCTTATAAGATTCCCTCCAGCTTCAAAAATATTAGAAAGTCTTTGTAACAAATTGTCCCAAGGCTGTCAGGAGGGATGTGTAGGGCCCACCTTCATGAGCTCAACGTGCCCGTGTGTGGTCTCAGCACTGAAGCTAGTCTCAGGCACAGTCTCTCAGAGAAGAACCAGCGCACTAAATCCCCAAGCTTCATATTTAGCATAAGTTTCCTCTTTTTTCAGAATCTGTAGAAGCCCCGATATTAGGGTTATATCCAGAACCCATCTTATTTTTTAAAAATGTGAATTGGATCACAAATCACCACGGAAATGCAAATCAAAACCACAATAAGGTATCACCTCACACCTATTAAATGGCTATTATCAAAAAGACAAGAGATCATAAATGCTGCAAGGATGCAGAGAAAAGGGAACCCTCATGCACCATTGGTAGAAAAAAATTGGTGCAGCCACTATGGAAAACAGTACAGAGGTTCCTCAGAAAATTAAAACTAGAACCACCATATGAGGCAGCAATTTCATTTCTGGGTATATATCCAAAGGATTGAGATCAGAATCTAAAAGAAATGCTCTGCACTCCTGTAGCCATTGCAGCATTATTTACAGTAGCCAAGACACGGAAGCAACCTAAATGTCCATCAACAGATGAATGGATACAGAAAATGTGTTGTACACATACGATATAATATTAGTCAGCCTTAAGAAAAAAGGAAGTCTTGCCAATTCTGATGACATGGATAAGCTGAGAGAGTGTAAAATAAGCTAAACACAGACAAATACAACATACCATTTATATGAGGAATCTAAAATAGTCAAACTCATTGAACAGAGAGTAGAATGGTGGCTTCTAGCATCTGGGGGCTGGGGGAGAGGGAAACTGAAAAGTATTAACCAAATGGTAAAGTTTCAGCTAACAAGAAGCCTATAGCAATTGTACACTTTAAAACTTGATAGGATCTTATGTTAAATCTTCAGTTAAACCTTTGCTAAGATCTTACGTTAAATGTTATCACATAGTAAAAATAATAATAATTAAAGAGGGTGAGAGGAAACTTTTGGAGGTGATAGATGTATCTGGTATATACCCTGTTGGTTTCCTGAGTGTATATTTATCTCTAACTCATCAAGTGGTATACATTAAATAAACAAAATTAAAATTAAGTGAAAAAAATTGTCCATATCTCTCTTCTTTTGGATATCATACAAACTGAGAGACTCTATCTTAATTTTCCATGTGAGACAATCAGAGACTATTTTAGGCTTCCTTATGTAAGAGTATGCATATGGAAACATTGATAGATTATAAAAATATACATGATGAAAAGAAGGGAATCAATCGAGGAAATAGAGATATATATTCCTATGAAATATAGTTGTTGCAGTAAATAAATTCTAGAAAATTTCTGAATTGGGTTTTTGCCAAATTCTTAAGAGAACCCTGATTCAACAAATCATGTAGTCATGAAATGACAAAGAAAACATTAATAAAAAATAAAATGGAAATATCTAAATTTATCTGTTAGTTGTGGTGAGTGATAAATATGTCTGGGTCCCAAATTTCTGAACCCTGTCTTGACCCCTCCTTTCAATACCTTGGCAAAGGCCACCCCCTTAGAGTCTGTGCACAAGTGACTATTATGGGAAAATCATCCCCAAATCTTGATGTCATCTGTCTTCTTAGATTGTGCTATGAAATAGGAATTGTGCCCAGATGAGTCATTCTTTTGCCTGGGGAGACTTCACTCTGGTTCTGGCTTTGTCTTCCAATTGAAGGAAGCAAAGTTTTCGAGTGGGAGGAGGACTCAGCCTCCCCCTATGGTACCAGCTGTGAAGAGGAGCAAGGTGGGAAGCAATTCAACAGGGAATATCTAAAAAGACCAAAAGGCACCTGAGCATTTATCTTAACCCAGCTCTATTGAAGAGATCCCCTGATTAGAAAGAAGGCTTCTCAGATCTCAGAGAAAGAGCATGAGCTCCCTCTAGAGGACAGAGTGCAAGCCGGCAGGTCCCCATTTGATGCCCCCAATAAACTTACCTGGGATTTTACTTCCCTTTTCCAGAAAAGGCATGAGAGACTCCTTCACTGCTTTGAGCATACCTCTCTTACCGTACTTATCATGTGGCGTTATCTGTTACAGCCCATCTCTCCCCTGCAGGTGTGAACCCTGAAGGAAACCAGAATATGTCATCTCCAAAAACGTCACTTTGACATCAAGATTGTTTTGCCATCTAAAGGGCAGCAGAGGCAAAAAGGACACTCTGACCTTCCTTTTTATTCCTGAAAGCAGAAGATGAAAGTCCTGTGTGAAAGATGCCTCCCCTATAACAGAAGGGCAGAAAATTTCTTATCACCAGAGGTGGGAGACTATGCTGAGAGAAATCTGTACAAACCAACCTCGTTCAACTAACCCTTCCATCTCAGTCACCTCTCCACAACTGTCCCAAAGCTTGGTCTTTTCATGTTTCCCCAATTTACTACTTTTGCCTGATTTAGAATATAGACATTCAGCTCTAACTGCTTCCCTGGGTCTTCATTTTCTTGTGGGGCCACGTACATGTGAAAATCTGTTTGCTTTTCTCCTGTTAACCTGTTTTATGTTGATTCAATTTTCAGGCCCAGCTGAGGAGACCCAACCAGGGGAGAGGTCAAGTTTCTCCTCCCCTTCAGCCCCTGAGGGAAGTCTTCTCCATCATTTGTAACAGTGCCTGGAACACTGGCAGCCCTCAGCAATGGTACCCATTGGAGGAATGAAAGCATCTATAAGAAAGAAACAAAAACTGACCACATTCCTATCTTGTAATGTTCAGTTCTTTTTCTACTTTCTCTTCTGTTCTTCTATCTCTGTCACATATTATAATTAACATTCTTTTTTTAAAAAAAATATTTTATTTATTTATTTGACAAACAGAGATGACAAGTAGGCAGAGAGGCAGGCAGAGAGTGAAGAGGAAGCAGGCTTCCCGCTGAGCAGAGAGCCCGATGCGGGACTCGATCCCAGGACTCTGAGATCATGACCTGAGTCGAAGGCAGAGGCTCTAACCCACTGAGCCACCCAGATGCCCCTAGCATTCTTTTTTTTTTTTTTTTTTAAGATTTTATTTATTTATTTGTTAGAGAGAGAGAGAGAGAGAGAGAGAGCATGCACACATAAGCAGGCAGAGGCGGAGAGAGAAGCAGGCTCCCTGCAGAGCAAGGAACCCGATGCAGGACTCGATCCCAGCACCCCAGGATCATGGCCTGAGCCGAAGGCAGTGGCTCACCCTACTGAGCCACCCAGGCGCCCCTATAATTAACATTCTTATGGCCCCTGCATAGGCCATATTTCATTTAATTCTTACAGCTCTGTTGGGGGCGTATGTCTGTGCTTGCCTTTACTAAATGAGAAAACTGACATTCATACTGGTGAAATGAGTAGTTGAAGGTCCCAGAATCAGGCAGTTCCCCTATGGCCTTTTCTCTGTCGCCCAAGTACAAGTATGCAGGAGGCAGGAAGCCAGGGGCACTCCAAGGTGGATGTCCCAGCAGGCAGTGGGCAAACCAGAAGAGGTCACTAAGGGATAAAAGACCACAGTTTCTCTGAGCAGAATCTACTTGGCTGAACACACTCATTTTCAGGGGTGTTTGTTGGCAAAGGCAGGAATCACAGGGACTGAATGATCTCAGAGGATGCCAGAGCTCTGGATTTATCATAGACATTGATTTGCTATGAGATGTAAAGGAAAACATTTCTTTTGCCAATCATTCCACCAGCCATTGTTTTAGGAATTATCTCTTGCCATCACAGAAAGCTTGGGTAGAAAGAAGTGGTTAAGCACCAGGGCTTGGGAGTCGAATCTGCTGGGGTCATGTCTTAGCTCAGTATGACCTTGGGCAAATTACATAAGCTCTCCACTTGCTTACCTGGAAAATGGTGAGGTCGAGGTCAACACCTATCAATTGAAAGATGTATGTAACATGCTTGGTTCACATTAAAGGCTGAATCAATGCTAGCGGTTCTTGCGTCTGTGGTTGATAGTGGAAGGGATGTGAGTTCACTTTGGGGCCCTTTAAGTTTGAGGTGGTAGAACCTCAAAATGGGGATGAACCAAGAGCAGAGTGAAGTGTGTATAGTCACACATAGCCTACGGGGGGATTAACCAGACGTACTCTCTGTTATGCAATCTGGAAATACATTTTGGGGTCTTTTTTTAAAGATAGATTCTATTTTATAAACAATAACTCATTTTTACAAGAACCTTCAGGAAGTGCTACTATAGACATGGATCAGACATGAAGAAAAAGTACATGAGTCAAATTAAATGGTGTCTAGGAGATGCCAAAATATTTAAATGAGGAAATGAGGAAATGGTAGGCTATTTGGCTGAGGCTTAACCCACTGAGCCACCCACGCACCGGGCTAACAAATATTTTGAGATTCTTATTGCCTGTTAAGTACCCTTCCTTTTATTCTTAACATTGATAAAGGAAAAAAAGAAGACAAGTAAACACTCTTGGCAAAGGGTGTGTCATTCATTCACTTTTAAAAGAATCTTACCTCTATTTTGTTTCATTTGTTTCCACTCTTATCTTTTCTTTGGGACTATTTTTTCTTTCAACTTAAGTAGCTCAGCTTAATTTTTAGTCTCTTTGCTATTGTGATATAAGCATTTAGAACAAAAAAAAAGTGTCTTTTATTTAAAATTTTCTGAATCTACATTTCTACTGTGTCACTTATAAAGAGCATCTACTGATTTAAAAAAAAAAAAAAAAAAAACCCAAGGGCGCCTGGGTGGCTCAGTCATTAAGCCTTCAGTCTGCCTTCAGCTCAGGTCATGATCCCAGCGTCCTGGGATCAAGCCCAGCCTCAGGCTCCCTGTTCTGTGGGAAGCCGGTTTTTCCCTCTCCCACTCCCCCTGCTTGTGTTTCTGCTCTATCTCTCTCTGTCAAATAAATAAATAAAAATATTTCTTTTTTTTTTTTTTTAAGATTTTATTTATTTATTTGACAGAGAGAAATCACAAGTAGATGGAGAGGCAGGCAGAGAGAGAGAGACAGGGAAGCAGGCTCCCTGCTGAGCAGAGAGCCCGATGCGGGACTCGATCCCAGGACCCTGAGATCATGACCTGAACTGAAGGCAGCGGCTTAACCCACTGAGCCACCCAGGCGCCCCTGGTGACCTTAATCTATTCATATTTGTCATAATTGAGATTTTTAAATTTATTTCTACCATCTTATTTTGCACTATCTCTTCTTCCATTTCTGTTTCACTCTCCTTTGTTGCCTTTTTGGGGTGGAATGCGTCTTTTCTCCTTTATTCTTTTTTTTATTTTTTATTTTTTAAGATTTTATTTATTCTCCTTTATTCTTGAAGCACCTGTTCAATTTGTTTTGGAAGTCAGAAAGGATGATGCGTATCTGGATCTTCATCTACATTTATATCCTCCGGCCAGCGCACGGTTTATGTGGTTTCTCCTCCTCTCCTCTCGCAGGGGTGTCGAGATTCGCTCAGGTCAATACTGCCGGCTCGTAGACGGTCAGACGGGCTTCATTCCCAGGCCGAGTCGTTGGGTGGCTCCGCTTTCTGCTGCCCCCCAAAGCGTTGGCGCTCGCTGCCTCCCGCGTCCAACTCCGCAGCCTCTGCCTCCGCCGGGGCCACCGCCTGCTCGTGCGCCCCCTGCAGGTCGTCCGGCCATCTGCGCGCAGGCAACGGGGACGCGCAGAGGGGCCGCGCGCTCCCTGCAGACGGCCTGGACTGTCCCATTCGCTTCCCCTTCCCCGCCGCTGCGCGCCCCCGACTCCACCTGCCACGGCGATAGCACCCCCGCCCCAGCAAGAGCGCGACCTGCGGGGACGGAGACCCCCACCTCGACCCCCCTCTGGGTGCCACAGGTCCCTGCATGCCGACCCCGCACCCGCCGCCCGGCCCCGCCAGCTCCTCCTGCAGGAGCCCCGCGCTGATGCCTCCCCGCAGCCAGAACTAGAGCTTCAGTGTTCCTTCTTGTTATGTGAAGACAGACAATTTTCTAAGAACAAATACCTCAAACTTAAAAGCAATATCACGCTTAACAAGAGAACCCTAGTAGATTACCATGAAAAAGAATTTAGAAATAAAGAAGTTCACGATTATCACAAAATTTTAGCCTTTGTAAGGGCTAACCAATGGGTAAGAGGCTATTGAAAAGGACTATGGCAATACTTTATTAATCGTACAAGAGATCATTTCTCTTAGAGTAGGATATTCAAGATGGAAGGACATCGAGTGAAAAACAGAACTAGTTATGAATGTCAAAAAGAAGGTAAGTTACTAAAGAGATTTTATATAATGAAAGAAGTAGATTTTCTAATAGCAGTAATACGTTAAAAATACAAAGGAAAAATATCTCACTTAACACAGCAACAACAAAAAAGCTCCTAGCATAAACTTCTCAAGAAATGCATAGAGCCGATTATCACAAGAACTGTGATCATTTAGTGAATTATGAAAATGAAAATGTAAATGGGGTGCCATTTTTATCTTTCTTGGTGCTAAGTTCTAACAACACAGCAATTATTTCCTATAATTTCAATCAGAATGTCAAATTGAAAATTTCACAAAACCCTTTTAAAGTTCACTTGGAAGATTAAAAGATAAGAGGAGCCAAGAAACCTTTGAAGAAGATTGTTGGGGAGGTCATCTAGATATTTACATGTATCATAATGTTAAAGTAATTAAAACAATTGAGTACTACAAGGAAAAAGTAAAATGCATTCATAGAAAAAGAGAAAGCATAATATGCATGTGTGTGCTATAGGCGCATATACATGTATGTATTATTTTTTAAAAAGATTTTATTATTTATTTGAGAGAGAGGGAGTGAGCATAAGGAGGAGGGGAGGGAGAGGGATGGAGAAAGGGGGAAACAGACTCTCTGCTGAGCAGGGAGCCCAACTCAGGGCTCAATGCCGGGCTCTATCCCAGACCCCTGGGATCATGACCTGAGCTAAAGGCAGACACTTAACCCACTGAGCTACCCAGGCGCCCCTACATATATGTATTAATCAAGTATATTATGAACAGTATCTCAGAAGAACGCTGAATTGTTTTAGAAATAGTGTTGTGATTATGGTAACAGAACACTTCATCATGGTGGTCCAATATCTTTTGAACACCTTTCTCACTTTGTAAACAAGTCCTGCTTTCCCAGGAGAATCCATAAATCAGGTCTATGACTTAGGTCTACACTCCCCGTTACTCTGCCCCCATGACACCTGATGTGGAGAAGAGCCACATGAGGGGGCATATTCAGGGAGGCTATTCCTCTGGGACATGTGGTGTCACGAGTGTTTTGGGGCAGTCGTGTTAGAGTTGTAGATGTCCCCCTGAGTCCATTTTTAAAAAAGTTCTTTTCGTTAGAACCATCCTGTGGTATGGTCAGATGTGCTGACCATGACTGTCTTGTTCTTGGCTGCGTATTATACCCTACAATCCTAGTTCTTTGGCTCTCACAGAGGTCTGTGAGTTACCAAATACCCTTTAACAAAGCCTTCTCTGCTTAAGCTAGTAATGGACTGAATGTGTCATCACAAAATTCATATTCCTAACCCCTGATGTAATGGTACTAGGAGGTGGGGCCTTTGGGAAGCCTTTGGGGAGCATTTGGGGAGCCTTCATGGATGAGATTAGTGCCTTTATAAGAAGAGACAGGGGAGAGCTTGTTTCCTTTCTCTCTGCTTGGTCCTGTGAGGATACAATGAGAAGACAGTCATCTGCAAACCAGGAGACATGTCCTCACCACACCCTGGTTCTGCCAGCACCTTGATCTTGGACTTCACAGCCTCCAGAACTGTGAGAATATAAATGTTTGTTGTTTAAGCCACCCAGTCTATGGTATTTGGGTAGAGCAGCCCAAGCTAAGACAAGTTGAGTCTGTTATTTGCACTTAAGAACATGCATGAAGAAGGTTAAGAACAGCATGGCTGGGACATCTGGGTGGCTCAATTGGTTAAATGTCTGCCCTTGGTTCAGGTCATGATCCCAGGGTCCTGGGACTGAGTCCTGGGTAGGGCTCCTGCTCAGTGAGGAGCCTGCTTCTCCCTCTGCCTATGGCTCTCCCTGCTTGTATTCTCTCTCTGACAAATAAATAAATAAAATCATATTTAAAAAAAAAAAAAAAAAGAACATGCATGCCTCACATACTTTACTATTTGGGAAAAATACATTTAAATTCCTGTTTCAAACTATTCATTAAAAATAAAAAACATCTGGATTAATGAATAAAATGTAAGAACACACACACACAAAACCGAACATACACTAAAACACCAAAAAACAAAAACCCAGAGATAAACCAAAAGAGAACTAGCCAGACTAATAACAATGGTATGAGTAGATCAAAAATATGTCTCTGGATGAACTAGCAGACAATGAGAAATGGAAATGTGGTCAGCTAAGTGGTTTCATGACATTAGAAGATACAATTAAACCGACTGTCCAGGAGTTGCACACCTCTTCATAATTCTCAGTCCAGGCAAGAATTTTTGTCTGTGTACTTCATACCGAGCACGCTCTGTGAGGGGATTATTGGACAATGTCCTGAGCGTGAGTAGCGCAGACCAGTTTTTGCTTTTGGCCCGCAGGCAAGTCAGAGCATAGCATACCAAAAGCACATCAGTGTTATTCACCAGAAACAGTTCCAGCAGGAAAGGTGTGGGCCTGGGTAGGCAACGTGTCCATTCTCTGCACCTCTGACGGACTGGACCGACTGCATATTCGTCCAGGGATCCTCTCCTGATGTTTCTTTCAGGCGATCTTCCCAATAATTAAGGGACTTAAGCCCAGGTTTACAGTCCTTTGCTGTAGAACAAAAGTATCTCTCTTTCTACATAATCAAGAGGCATGGGACAGGGCCTTTCAGAGGCCACAGGAGATCTAAGCTACTCCCCTAATTTTCAGCTTCCAGTAAATATGTTAAAAATGAAGAAATGGCAAAACCAGGATTATTTTGGGTGCATACATTTAACATGTTAATGCTCTGAATATACACATCTAACAATAATTTTGTGTATAACTCATTTGGTGATAATGTCGAAACCAAATTTGAGTCCTTTCTTAAATGTGAAGCACAGATCTTCCTATCTTTATGTGTTGGTCCTGGTTAAAGTTAAATGCCCCAAATTTAAATAGTCTGTATGTTAATAGCCAAGTAGTTCCAGCCTTGGCTAGATGCCCTCCTTGGCCAAGATGAAAAACTTCTTTGATACATACCTAATGAAAACAGCCCTGTTGCTGGCTTTATAAGCAATTGTGTAAAAATGTCACACCAGTTGTGGGCTTGACTTTGAAGACCCCCTTTAAAGGAGGTAAACATCTAGGAACAAATAATTTAAAGTTCCGAATTGCGCAGATCTTCCCTTGCCTTTCTTCCAGGCCATGATTAGCTAACAGAGTCACAGTTTGTCCTTGCCATGTCTAGCTCAAGAAAGTGAAATTACATCATCTGGGTACAAAGGAATACTTGTCCTTTGTTCATTCTTCTCTGGTGTTTTCTGGTTCTGTTCCACTCCCACATTCAGAGCAGTAGGGCAAGGGGAAAACAGGCCCACAGGAGGATTGTTCCTCCTCGAAGCCTGGCACCCACCTCCTTCTAAAACACGTACCTGAACTTCTACCTCAGAGCAGGAAAACCTCAACCCTCTTGCTTCTGGTCAGTGGGTCTGCGTTTGGATTCTTCCCTGACCATCTCAGAGAAAGAGATGATCTTCCTTTGAACTCACAAGGGGGCTTGCCTCTCTCGTGGCCCTCACCACACAACCTTGGAATATGCTTACGAGAGAAACCAAAATTGTGATGTAATACCAAATACCCCTGAAGGAAGGTGGGGCAGGTTGGCGAAGCTTCAGGTTTTCTGAGTGGCCTATCAGAGCAGAGCACAGGGCTCTTTCTGACAGCCCAGAACATTGATTTGTTTGGAGATACAAAGGTCTGGAGGTGTGTGGTGGGGTGATGCCTCAGCCTACTGGTTGAGTACAAACAATTCGGACTTCTAAGGACAAACTGAGAGGGAAGAAATGAACAGGGGACATGGCAGAGGAGAGAAGTAGAGCCTCTAATAGTGACTGGACCACCCCACCTGGGTGAGGGGGGCTGTTTCGAAGGACTTTTAGGAACAGGGATGACTAAAGTTCCGTTTTAAATTGTTCTATGGCCATCATGTAATACCCTTCCTCTCCACAGACCATTAGCTATGTCTATGGTTAAATCAATTATACAAGGAGGCCGTTAGAGGTGTCGCGAATGCCAGAGAGCCTACCTAAGCAAGCCAAAATCTAAGCTGGTAAATGCCTCAAGGTTACGAAATGGAAACCGAAGGACAGCCAATCCCTAAGAGCCAACTAGGTTTTAAGCCGTAGCTAATCAGTAATTTCTTTTCTCAGTTTCTGCCTTTTAACTACAAGTCTTTCTTCAACTCTCCTGAAAGGAATGCTTCTAACCACTTGGTGTTATTCAAATAAGTTCTTAGGGTTTTAATATGACTCATTTAAACTTTTAACATTATGAAAGGACTTTCTGCATTGTTCACTTGTTTGTTTTTGCTTTTTTATGGAAATCTAATGAAGGAGTCAAGTTACCCTCTGGGTCACCAAGGTAGGGACAGGACTCGTATCCTTGCTTGGGGCATGACCGGTGTGCTTGACTGATTCAGTGAAATGAGAAGCGCTGAGCCAGAGTGACCTTAACCCCCAGAATCTCCCTCAAAGCTGGGGGAAGGCTTGGGCTTTCTGGAGGTTGTCGAACAGAGGTTTGAGCCAATTCTATCTGGATCTACAAGGGCAAAGAAAGCCAAGCACAGGTGTGAGTTAACCATAGCTCTTTGCGATCTTGCCTTCTTGCCCTCCTAGACCCAAAAGGGACCTTCACTTTTGCAGAACCACTACTGGCAGCTAACCTTAAAATTCCAGAATGCATGACAGAAAAGATCCCAGGGACAGTGTCTCTGGGAGCTGGAGGAGAGGAGGGAGCACTGGAAAAAAGATTGGCCGGTTTGACCACACACCGCATGGACAAGAGCTCTAGCAATCATACTTAATGCATATTGACCATGCTCCTTGACCATGACATTCCAGAATATAGTTACTTGTAATAATAAGTGATTGCCTTTTGTCTCCCCACTTTCTAAAGTGGTGGTTTTTACACCCCCCACCCCTACCACTGCCCCACCAGGATCAAAGGTCTTTGTTTTCCCTGGACAACGGGCCCAAAGGAGAGCCTCTGGCAGAAGAGGGCAGGCCCAGGGCAGGAAACAGATTTAAAGAGGGTGAATTCTCCCCTCTCCTGCCTCAGGGGAACCAGCAGTTGCCTAACAGGGTCCGTCTGCCCACAGCCTCCTTCGTGGAGGTGCCAATAATTGGATGTGGACCTCCCTGGGCTCCCTGCCTCAGAGATGACTTGTTCCAGCCTCATAGTTACACCTCTGTGTGGCTGTGCAGTGGGACCCAGCACAGCCGGGAGCCAGCTCTGCCACAGGGAACTGGCCTGCAGAGGTGCAGCTCAGCCATGTTTCCAGAATGGTGGGCACAGGCGTGCTGAGGAAATTGGCTCCTGCCTGCCTGGCGTGGTGGCCATTCCTGCAGCTCCACCTGCTTTTTTAACTCTGGAAGAGTGGCTGCATGGCCAGCTCGCTCTCTGTTTTTCCTTCCTCAGGTTTTTGTTTAAATTCTAGTTAGATAACGTACAGGGTAATATTGTTTTGGGTGTAGAATTTAGTGCTTCAACACTTCTGTACAACAGCTGGTGTCATCACCACAAGTGCCCTCCTTAGTCCCCGTCACCTATGTCGCCCTCCCTGCTGGTGACCATCAATGCATTCTCTGTGGTTGAGAGTCTGTTTCTTGGTTTTCTTCTCTTTTTTCTATGTTTGTTTCTTTTGTTTCTTAAATTCCAAATTCCCCATAAGAGTGAAGTCATATGGTATTTGTCTTTCTCTATACATTATACTCTCTAGCTCCATCCAGGTTGCTGCAAATGGCAAGATTTCATTCATTTTTATGGCCAAGTAATATTCCATTATATAGATATACCACACTTTCATTATCTATTCATCAGTCAATGGACATTTGGACTCTCTCGATAATTTGGCTATTGCTGATAATGCTGCTATAAACATTGGGGTGCATGTATCCCTTTGAATCTGTATTTGTGTATCCTTTGGATAAATGCCTAGTAGAGCAATTGCTGGGTCATAGGGTAGCTCTATTTTTAACTTTTTGATCCTCCCTATTGTTTTCCAGAGTGGCTGCACCAGTTTGCATTTCCACCAACAGTGCAAGAGGGTTCCCCTTTCTCCACACCCACACCAACACCTATTGTTATTGTGTTGTTAATTTTCGCCATTTTGACAGATGTGGGGTGGTATCTTCTTGTACTTTTGATTTGTATTTCCCTGATGATGAGTGCTTTTGAACATCTTTTCATGTGTCTGTTGACCATCTGTATATCTTCTTTGGAAAACGTCTTCTGCCCATTTTCTAACTGGGTCTTGGGGTTTTTTTGGGTGTTGAGTTTTATAAGTTCTTTAGAGATTTTGGATATTAGCCCTTTATCACAAATGTCACTTACAAATATCTTCTCCCAATCCACAGGCTGCCTCTGGATTTCATTGATTGTTTCCTTCATTGTGCAGAACCTTCTTATTTTGATGAAGTCCCAATAGTTATTTTTGCTTTTGTTCCCCTTGCCTCAGGAGAAGCATCTAGTAAGAAGTTGTTATGGCCAATGTCGAAGAGGTTCCTGCCTGTATTCTCCTCTAGGATTTTAATGGTTTTCTGTCTCACTTTTAAGTCCCTAATACATGGACATCCCTTTATTCATCTCTCCTCCTTCATGCTTCTTTCCACTTTCTACAAATCACATTACCATTTTATCCCATCTCCTCAGACCTGCTTCTACCTCTCTCTTCATCCTTTTCAAAGTATAAGTCACCCTTTCAAACTTTGGATACCCTAATGGGTGAAAAAAAAATCCTTCCTCATCTAAAAATCCCCACTATCTTCTTGTGGGGGGAGTGTTCATTTTCTTGGGTGTGGGTATGCCACTTTTGAGATGAACTCAGGATCCAGCTTAATTTTTCTGCTTATTAAATGAAGAAAGCTTCTGAGGGTGGGAGTGAGGTGTGAGGATTCGGGATAAAGGACACAGGACATGATGAGGTTGGGTGTTGTGACTCTTCTTTGGTAATTGAGAGGCAAAAGGGAATTTGGAGAATGTAGAAGAAGGGGATGATGATGAAGAAGATGATAGCAACTGTTATTTATCTGGTAATTAATCTTTACCAGGCATTATGCAAAACCCTTTTTGTTCATCATCATTAAGCCAATCCTCCAACAATGTTGTAGCTTACATTTGACTATTATCCTTTTGCTGCTGAAGCAACTGAGGCTCAAAGAGCTTAGAGGACTTACCCAAAATAACACAGCAAGGAAGCTCTGAGTCAGAATTTAAGTGCTATATGACTTCAAAGTCCAGATTCTTAATGATGAAAGGATATTGACATGCCACAAAATAATTTATGTCTGGATATTCAGAAAGGCACAAGGTTGAGTTTGAAATTTAATTACCTGGGAGGCTGAATGATCCTGTTCTTCACTTTGTGGGAGAGTAGATGGCACTGAGGTGGTCACTAAGCAATGGACTGGCCCACTATTTGCAGATGCTGGCTGACTGGCTGCCTCTCAGAGTCTGGGCTCTTCATCCAGCTTTCCAGGATCTGGTCAGCTTGGCACTCTTCATTCCTGTGGGACGGAGCAACCCAAAGGGAAGGGGAATATGAGACAGGGAGTTAGAACTACCCATGTTCTTTCATACATACCAGTATTTTGAAGATTTCTTTCCTCCTCCCCCCAAGCTTTATTTCTTTATTTTAGAGAAAGAGATTACGAGTAGGAGCGCAAGCTGGGGGAAGGACAGAGGGAGAGAGACTCCTTCAAGCAGACTCCCTGCTGAGCACAGAGTCTGATGCCTAATGCCAGCTCAATCCCAGAACCCTGAGATCACGACTTGAGCTGAAATCAAGAGTCAGACGCCCAACCAACTGGGTCACCCAGGTGCCCCAGTATTTTGAAGATTTCTAGTTAATAAATAATCTATTTTAACAATACTTCCCAAAACAAAACATTTCACAGTCTAATCTAAGTTTCTTTTACTGTTGTTTAAAATCATTTACTTTTTTTAGGACAACCATGTGTGTTAAAAACATGCAATTTCAGTGGAGAAGACCACAGAATATTGCTGCTAGAAGCAATCCCTCCTTCACTGCAAAGATGATGAGTCCAAGGCCCTAAGATGGCTTTAAAATCACAGATTGATATTTAAGTCCTTTCCCCAATACTTACTAATGATGTGACCTTGAGCCAGAGATAGGATCAATTCCTTCCTCCCCAAAACAACGCCTACCCAGCTAAATGATGTATTCTATGTGAAATGCCCACAAAAAGTCCTGGGAGGAGTAAGTGGTCAACAAATGGTACTGCCTTCCCTTGGGCAATATGTTCCATTGTTCAGCATAGAACTAGGGCCAGAACCTTGTTTTCTGATTCTCGTGTGTGTGTGTGTATACACATGTACACGCATATCACAGGAGCACTGGTAGCGTTTGCTTCCCTGGAGTAGCTCAGTCTAGTCATCCTGTAATTAGGTAGGGCTTTATTGTTTCCAAAGCACTCACTTAGATGCTATCGCTCACTCTGGGACCACACGGAAACGTTATACAGGGGTGGTATTCCTAAGCCCACTTTGCACGTCAGGAATTAGAGGCCAAGAGAACATGGTTTCCTTCAGTCCCCTGGCTAGCCTGGGGCAGAACTAGACCACCACCCACATCTTTTGCCTCCCTAGCTCTACCTCTTTCTACTGGTGCGCAATGCCTTCCCATCCTGAAGGCCAGACAGTTCCACCAAAGAGATAAGGAATAGTGAAAAAAATACATGTGGGGGGTCATAAATGACATAAGTGACTGAGAGTCCTGATTAGATAGGGAAGAATTGAACTTTGATATGATTGAGCAAAAGGCAAAGAGAGAACACTGACACGGCAGTAAACAACTCATTCGGAGGGAATCTGGGACAGTGGGGGCTGGTGGTCACGGCTGACCCCAGTGTAACTCTTTCCTGTCAGATAACTACTGGTCACCCTAATACTGAAATTCTGCAGTATTTCTGACTCCATCTCTCCAGCGTCCTAACAGCCCGCATGTTTCCTCAGACAAGACAAACCTTGTTCTTTATCACGTTCAAGCTTTAGCTGTGTCTAGTCTCAAGGGGATGGTATTTCTAAGCCCTAGAATTTAGGTCATTTTACATTCTCACTCTCCTTCTGCACATAGGTCTTCTAGTCTGACGCACTGGATCAGATGGTATGGAGTGCGGCTTAGCCATGTGGCAGTCTGGAATATCTAGACTTTTCTTTCATGTTACTTCATGGAGCCTTCATTGAACCCTCAGTAACAAATCACCACCACCACAACTTGGTACTTTCTTTAATATGCATTCTCTTATTTGGTTTGATTTTATTTGATTCTCACCTCAACTTTCTCTTCCCACTCCTTAGATTAGAAGTGTCTTGACAACAGGCCTGCCTTCCTCGTCGGGTATTCTCTACAAAAGTATCCTCTCTGCGAAATGCCTCTGGAGCTAACCAAATGCCTTATACAGAGAACCTCAATACACACTTTGGGAATCATGCTGAAATAACACTAGCTCCATCCCTGGGACCAAAACAATGACTGCTGCTTTCAGGTTGCTGACACCATTCCCACTCCCACAGCAGATCGCAAGACAGTAAGGAAACATCTGCACCACAGGTTGGAAAAGAGATCGTAAGATGCTTTATTGACCCAATCATGGGTCTTCCTTGCAACATGTAGATGTGGCCCCTTTTTATGAAAGTTCTTCCCCTATAATATTACTAACATTCTATTGAGTGTTGAATATGTTGAATTCGTGGCCCATCATACTCAAATCAGAACTATCTGGGGTGGGGTGGGGTGGGGACTGGAGAATAAACAAGGCAGTTATTGGAGGTAGTGACAGAAATGCTCATGGATGACATCTGATTTTTGCCTGTAGGAGAGTCTGCACTTGGAAACCTTTAAGCCAGAAGTACGCATTCAGATCAGGCAATTTAATAAAAATGTCCTCTGTGCTACACCCCCCACCAGATGTCATTTCATTCCTGCCTCTGAAGCAGTTTTGGGTGGAGGCGTCACCAGCCCATTTTACCAATGGCAACAATGAGGATCGGAGAGGTTGGAGGCTTCACCAGGGTTTCACAGCTCCCAAGTCCCACGCTCTTTCCACATATCATGTCCTATCTCAGTTTTGAGCAATTGACTAAGTTAAGAGACTTAAAAAACAAAACAAAACAACCTTGCCGGCAGTCTGTGTTGCTCAGGCCCTGCTGTCCCTCTGAGCTCCAGGAAGCCTTGCCCTTGCTTTCCTGAACTTTGAGTTTCAGCTGGGCATCCAAGCCTGGAGGTGGCCAAATGCTGATGCCACGGAAGCAGCAGCAGGTGGCACCCATCAGGGGTGAATGTGTCCACGCTCCTCTGCCACGCCTGGCCAGGCTGCTGTCCACGTGAAGTGATGCCCAGCCAGAGCAGGGCCACCCAGGTCTGCCGACGCAAGGCATTCTTCTCTGATGAATGCAGGTTTAATGTCCAAGGTTAAAAACTGCTGGGAGGGGGAGAGGGCGGACATTTATGCTGTCTGCGGTTGCCAAAAGGTAAGGAGCTTTGCTTTAGATCGCTGGCTTGGAGGAAACAGGAGTCCCCATGTAGCTGTCCTGTGATTCTAGGCAAGTTACTACCCTCTCCGAATGAGAGTTTCCCTATCCAGAGAATAGGAGTAAGAAACCTCTCCTTAGAGGAGTGCTGAGACAGCAGATTATGTATAAAAAGAACCAGATGCATCCTAACACCTTAAAAAATAGTTATTACTATCGCTATCATTGTTATAACAAGAATAATTCATGTGGGTGGCTTAAGTTAAATTATTTCTACCCTGCATCTCTTGGCAGGTGGCGTGTTTTAATCACGATTCTGACACTCTAGCCCTGACCCCCACAACAGCTGTCACTAACCCTGCTCTCTGTTCTGTCTTCGCTATCCCCCACTTTCATCCTCCATTCTCCTTTGGCAAAAATCAGATCTGATGAAACTCACATATCCCCAGATCAAGTCATCTTGGTCTGATGAATCAGGCAGCAGGGGCTTGCATGAGCATCAGGTGGAGATTGGGAAACCAGAAAGTGTGCCTTCAGGGGGCACGTGGAGTCAAGAATGCTGATGACCTTTACTTGGCCTGGCCTTTTGCTCTCCTTAGGACAGGCCTTGGCCAAAACTTCCCAACCAAATGAACCTCAGTTTTGTGTTTCAAACATTTCAATTGCCTTTAAGTCTCATGTTCAATGTCTAATGCTCCCCCACTTTTAGAAGCTGTCTGAGCCTAAACTCTATGAAGACAACCTAATTCTCAGCTTCATTTTCCTTCATTCCATTGACAGTTCACTTACTAGAGCGCCACACCCTATACCATTGAGCACTTTGGTTTTTAGGGTTTTTCTCCCCCTTCCATTTTATGAGTTATTTCGAAGGAATCTAGTCCTGAGACTTCTATGCTTTCCTGTCATCATGGTCATTCATTATTTTTAGATTTCCCCAGAACTTTTATTTGCCTCAGGAAGACAATTTTATTTGCTTTCTCTTGAATTAGATAGTAGTTTAGTACTCAGGAAAAAAAAAAAAATCTCTGTGAATGAACCCTTACGCAGACAGTGCCATAACGAGGGAAGCTGGTGGTGGCTTACACCAATCACTTTGGGTTGTATTCTAGTTTTTTACAAACGTTAAAGACAAATGCGTAAGGGGTAAGAAAGAATGATAATGGGGTAGTTATAGTGTGTTCTGGTATTAAAAACATCAGGGGGCCCAGCTTGATTTTGGAGGACAAGGAAGGAGCTCATGCCTATTGCGTACAGGCACTCTATAGCCTCATTCAATGCTCTTGTGAAGTTGAGATCCCACTTTATAGAGGAGGATATTTACGGCCCAGAGAAGTTGGAAGGGAGGAAAGGAGAAAAAGAAGACAAAGAAGAAAGAAAAGAAGGAAGGAAGGAAGGCAGGCAAGAAAGAAAGAAAGGAAGAAAGAAAGGGAAAGAAAAGAGAAAAGGAAAGGAAAGGAAAGCAAAGCTTGGCCAAGGTCATTTATTAAGTGCTAGAGCTAAGGTGACATTCTTCCCAGGTTCTGTTGGTGGCTCTAGAGCTCTGTCATTTACTAACTCTGTGACTTAGGGGAATCCCCTAATCCTCTGTGCCTGTTTCCTCACCTGGAAAAAACAAACTGTCTGCATTAAGAACTACAGGGTCTCCCCTATAGCTTTAACATTCCCTGAGTCCAGTGAGTGTGTGAGCGTGATCGGGATTGGGTGTTTATGAGCCAATCAGGCACTGGTTAAACACCTCCCTATCAGGCCAAGGTGGCAAGGGGAGGGTGAAAGTTTAAAAAAAAAAAAAAAAAAGAAGAAGAAGAAGAAGAAGAAAGAAAGAAAAGAAAAAAAAAAGGCAATCCAAAACCAACAAACAAACTCTGATAGGAGGTCTATAAAAACTGCGTGTTCCCAAAGGTTCGTCCTATTTGGCAGCTGCTGCCTCGTCCACAGCTTCTGATCCCTAAGAGGCCTCTCCTCTCCCAAACTGTAAGTAACAGAACTTCCTTTGTCTGCCTGGACTGCACTAGGGAGTGAGGGTCACTGATGGTCCTACACATGTAGCAGAGAAAGTCTGCTTGCTTTTATTTTCAGGAAAAACTCGGTGGTGGCCAAGATGTGTTGGTGTGCTGAAATGGTTGTTTTACTCCCTAAGCGTAAATAAATGCTCATCCATAGCTTTGCTGACCCTCTGAGCTGAGGCAGAGTGTTTGAGACCGTTGCCGGTGTTACTCGTATAAAGGCTCTTCTGTCTCTGACTTCAACACACTTTCTTGGTTAGGTTCTAATCACTTATCAAGATTCCCCCTCATTCCTTTTCTCCCCGTAACAACTGCTTATTTTGATGATTTATTTACAGACCTGTTGTCCTATGTCATTTTCTTTATTCTCTTCCTACACCCACTAGTGTTGGCACTTAAGTTTTTTGGTCACACAAATGGACTCCTAGTGTGTGTTGCCCTTGCCTGATCCCACTGCTCAGATGAGAAAGTGCGGAACGGGCCTTGAAAGGCCACAGAGCCCCGCAGTCATTGGATTATGAATCGTACAACTTCCACTCATTTAACAGTTCCTGTAACATTTCCTACTTTGGAAATCCTACAGCTTAAGTTTTTTAGAGTCAAAAGCAGGCTGATGTCCTTTGGGACATTTGCTCTACTCTCTGAAAAATAGACATGTTGTGCGGATAGACATGTTGTGCCTTTTAGAATAAACTTCTCTCTAAATAGTTACCTACAGCTCCATTCGCCAGTTTGGACCTGGTCGGGGCTTGAACTCCGGCCACCTTACGTGAAGGTGCCTCTGGGCACCACCCAGGCCTGCGCTAGAGCGCCAGGTGCTAAGTGCAGTATAGCTGTTGTAATCCTAAAAGAAAGGGAGCCACTCAGTTCTCTTTTCTGTGCTACCTCACATGGGCTCAAAGGCACCAGGCTGTCCTAAGGCATCTCCTTGCATTTGTCACTGTGACACTGAGGAGGGTAATGAAGCTGTGGGCATCCTCAGACGTCTGTATATAGAAACCTTGCTCACAGTACCTGCAGATCATTGCTTTCAACGCATAAGCCCCTCATGTCCTCTTGAAAACCCATCCACCTTGCCTGTTGGAGAAGTGAATGGACTCTCTACTTTCTGATATTTCTTCAAGAGTTAAATACTCATATTTTACAAGGCATTCTCCTTTCACAGAACCTCTTGAAGAAAGGCAGAATTAACCGTACTGTAGGTTTCATGTGCTATTTTGCTAAAAAGGATTGGAAAAAGGATTCTGAGTCATAAGCCAGTAGGATGTGGTTTATAATTCTAGAGCATCACAATTTGGAAGGGGCCACCAGACATAGTCTTTCTGAGCCTCAGTTCCCCCATCTTCAAAGTTGGCAGGGTTGCTATAGATATCCCTGAGGTCTTTTGCAGCTGTTTTTTCCGTGATTGCTTTCTATTCTCATATTTTCAATACTCACAACCTCTTCCAAGATTTGTGTATGTATCACCTGTTAATGTATAATACATAATGTCATATATAAGCCTATTTGAGAAATCAACATTACAAAAAATTTATAAAGTAAAACGTGAGAGTTGGTCCACCCCATCCCAAGCCCCACAGGGAATCCCAGGGTGGTTATTCTCTGCTTGTATAGATCCACAAATAGTATGTGGTACAGCATTTTTTTAATTAAAAAAGTATGATATTATGCATTACATACTTCTCTGAAATTTGCTTTTTCCCCTTTTATTAAGTAATATGATGTGAACAACTTCCCATCACATTTTAAAATCAAATTGGCTTGAGACCACGGTGAGCAGAGGCTTATAGGAGCATGAAACCATTCTCTGCAGTTACCTACTCCCAGCTGGCCTCCTGTCTCCTGGGGATGAACATTGGTCTGTGACCCTGTTTTATGATTAACAGAGGGGCAACATTTGTGCTGATGTGGTATAGACCTTTAATCCCTCTGTAGAAGTTTAACTTCCCGTAAACAGGATTGGTTCGATTTGACCTTTCTCTGTATTTTTTTCTGGTCGAGTCAGCGCACTGTCTCGATGGAAAAAAATAACTTGGTAGTAAATAGAAACATGGAATTTCAGGTAACTATTTTTTAATAAATTTAAAAAGAGAGAAATGATGACACCCAACATTTTCTTTTCTTTCTTTTAAGATTTTATTTATTTGGCAGAGATAGAGACACAGAGAGAGAGGGAACACAAGCAGGGGGAGTGGGAGAGGGAGAAGCAGACTTCCCACTGAGCAGGGAACCTGATGCAGGGCTTGATCCCAGGACCCTGGGATTATAAACTGAGCTGAAGGCAGATGCTTAATGACTGAGCCACCCAGGCGCCTCAATACCCAACTTTTTCATAATGCATTATAAAACATCTTCATATTTATCATGCAATTGACTCAACAAATATATTTTGAGCAACTACAATGGGTAGAGTGGTCACAGGTCACAGTAGATCCACTCGGCAATGAGACACCCAGAGCAGATATTAGTGCCATTTATTCCACAGTAAACTAAGACTCTGAGAAGTTAACTGACTTGTCCATGGTCTAAGTGAGGAGGAAGCAGAGCTGATCCTTGAACCCAGGTCTGTCTGATCTAGTAGCTAAAAACTGTGTGAATGTGTGAGATGTTTATGAATTAACGAGGTCCATGGTATATGGACGATGAGCCACAGCCCATGGACTTTGGGTACTCTGGGGGTATCCTCAACAAGTATTCTGGGGGTGTTATCAAGAGTCACCCAAAGACGGATACCTTTCACCAGGCTCACTCTTTCCCAGAAGTGGGGGGGGAGTATTACCCCTTATCCCAACTCTATGCCTTATTAGTTAATTGTCCTTGGAAAAATAATTAAACTCTCTCATGTTTTTTCCTTATCTGTTTTGTGGTAGTGGTGGGCGAAGCCCAGCTGCCTTTTGAGGTTATTTTTATGAGTACTGAATTATATAGTACTTGTAAAGCAATTAGCAGAGTACTTGGCATTAATGGTGATTTGCTATCACTGGGCTATGTTTTCCTTTTGTTTCATTAAGGAAACATCTTTATTTCGTATTTGTGAATTCTTTTGTGCAATTACCTAAACTAAGAGAGAAAATTTGCACTTTGGCCTGAAGGTCACCAACTTCAGGTTGTTTTTTTCCACATAAAGATCTAGTGACCAGATTTACAGCAAGTAATCCCAGACTATGATATTGCAAACTCATGTGTAACCAAGGGGAAACATGATCTTCATGTGGCTGGGACAGGAGTGGCCTAGGAAGAATATCTTCTCTAGAGATCATTGGCCACTACTAGCCTGTCCTGTCCTCAGGGACAGCACTGTAGTTCCAGGCTTTTGGGTTAAGATGAGGACTCTTGTTGAAGTGACAATGGCATCCGTGATACTAACAATATTTTTTCAAGAATTAGTTCCATAGCCCCATCCACTTCTTATATCAAGCCTGCCTTGGAGCAATGCAGAAAATGTGAAGAAACTGATTTGCCATCAGGGTCAGGACTGGGTGGGGAGCTCTGCCTCACTATAGCTGAGACTTTGGACAAGTCAGTTAACTTCTTTGAGTCTCAGCTTGCTCATTAATTAATGGAGATACTAGTTGGCCTGGTTACCTCATTGCTGAGTGGATCAAATGAGAACTGAGGTATCCTGGGCTTGCAGGAAGTAGAAAGCAGACATGGGATGTCTACCCTACTGATGAGTGTATGAAGGGGGGGAGACCAGGGAAAGGAGTAGGTCATAGGACTGGATAGGAAAACACTCAAGATAGTCTTTACTACCATTTTTTTCTTTCATAGTCCAACATATGCAAAATTACTCTTTCTAACATTCAAGATGAGAGCCCTGTGCATTTGCCTTTTTTAAAAAAGATTTTATTTATTTGACAAACAGAGATCACAAGTAGGCAGAGAGGCAGGCAGAGAGAGAGATGGGGAAGCAGGCTCCCTGCTGAGCAGAGAGCCCCATGTGGGGCTCAATCCCAGGACCCTGAGATCATGACCTGAGTCAAAGGCAGAGGCTTTAACCCACTGAACCACCGAGGTGCCCCATGACTTTGCATTTTTAAGATTGGCCCAAAGTAGCAGCCCAACGAGAACAATGATCCCTTTCAGAGGACCACCACTGAGGTGGGTGCTTGGATAGGGGGTCTTCAAACCAGAGTCCTTCCTTGCTAGAGCAGTGAAGCTAAGAATTCCTGGGGCAGGGATCACCATATGACTTTGGCACCTTAGAGTCTGTGGGAGCCTCCAGCCCAGAGGCATTAAGGGAAAATCCCTCTCTACCCAAATGGTGTCATAGTCATAGTCCAGCCTTATACCCCATACCCTCTATGTCCCAAAGCTAAGAGAGGTTAACTGCAAGGTCATCTCCTCTCAAGCTTGCTACCCAGAGAATAACACAGGCTAACAGAACAAAATGGGAGATGACCCTAGAGGCTAAAAGTCTCAGTGTCCTGGCCTCAAGACACCCAGAGCACACAAAGGGACCAGAAATCCACAGAGACATGGTCAAGTATCACAGTGCCATCCATTCATCAGGTGCAAGTGGGTCACGAATGAGCTGGCCCAGTCTCTGGTTCAGTGAACCCAAAGGTCTCCTGGAAGACATTCTCTTTAGGATGACCAGGAAATCTGACAGCCCACCTTCATCCACTATGGCTAATTGCAACCACTTAAGCTAACAGGGGGATGAGCCCAGAACTCAGTTGTTCATCCAGTTATGGAAGTGGGCCAGAAGTGTCAAAGGAGCCTAGAGAGGGTTTGTTTGTACCCCTTCTCTGCCTCGGTCATGAACCTGTCTGAGCTGCCTGCAGTTCTGTTCAGGACACTTCTGCATTCTTTTCCAGACCAGTCACCATGGCCTACCAATTTCCAGCCCTCACCTCAGAACAGAAGAAGGAGCTCTCCGAAATTGCACAGCGCATTGTTGCCCATGGGAAGGGGATCCTGGCTGCAGATGAGTCTGTAGGTGAGTGCAAGTCTCGTCCTACAGCAAGCGTATTCTTATTTCTACAACTTAGCCAAGGCAAGCAACAATTGCACTCTTTTTCCTCTCAGAGGAGTAAAGGTACACAGGAGTGGGAGCAGAAGACCCAGCAAGCATTGACATTTTGAGTCCTGTAGTTCTGGTAGGCAGATTTCTGAAAACCAAGGGAAAAGGCTCAAGGCCTCCATTTCAAGGCCCCTCGCCAGGGATCATTTGAATCTAGACTGTAGAAAAACCAAGAACTCAGAAACCAGATTGAGATCAGATACACAGACCTCTGCTGCTAATGAGAAGTCAGTGTAAGGTTAGCTAGCAAAGGGCAGGGAGGGCAGGGAAATGCCCATATCTAGGATAGGGAAGGGCTCGTGGCCAAAAGAAGCCCAGGATGGCACAAGGGAGAGTTGTGGCAGGCCTGTCTGGCCCACCATAAAATGGTAGAAGCCAGGGAAGTCAAGAGCCCACCTTATCCCTCCTTCTGTTGTACGTACATCTAGTCAGATTGATGGCTGGACCTGGGTCAGGGTGGTGGTGGCTGGAGAGGCCTGAGGGCCTGACATATACACTTGGACCCAATGGTAGTCTTCACCCTGACCTTGACACATCCAGTCTATACGCTTCCTAGCCAGCATCCTGGCAGCAGCCAAGGTCTTTCCCCTGGAATGGAAAAAGGAGACAGGAGTCTTAAAGATCTAGATAAAAAAGAAAGTCTTGCCAACCATCCTGCTGAGGGAGGAGGCTGGCCACAGAGCCCTGGCTGGCTCCTCAAGCTGACTTTGGCCCGCCCACCCTAGGCACCATGGGAAACCGCCTGCAGAGGATCAAGGTGGAGAACACAGAGGAGAATCGCCGACAGTTCCGAGAAATCCTTTTCACTGTGGATACCTCCATCAACCAGAGCATCGGGGGTGTGATCCTGTTCCATGAGACCCTCTACCAGAAGGACAGCCAGGGAAAGCTGTTCAGAAACATCCTCAAGGAAAAGGGGATCGTGGTGGGAATCAAGGTGAACACTTCCATTCCCATCTCCCTTCTGCCTCATCCCAGGCAAACTCCCAGCTCAGTCTCTGGGCAGAGGCTATGAACACTCTCATTGTCTAGTTGCCATTCACTCTCTTTTCCTTCATCAGCCTCCCCCTGAGAGCCAGATCCTTTTCTAGATTTTTCTGCTAGTGCTTTCTTCTTTCAACCAAGTTTTCTACAAGGTATTCAATCTCCTGGTGTCTCAATTTTCTCACTTCTAAAAGGGGAATTGTAGTGCCTACCTCATAAGGCTCCTACAAGGACGAAAGGAGTTTTTAAAACAGTTCCGTCGCATAATTATTATTTAGTTCACAATCATTAGTGTGACTAAACTATTTTCAGGTGTAACTCAGTCTTCCGAAACTACATGAACTTCTCAGGAGTGAAAACTAGTATCTGTTGAGTGCTTACAACTCCAAGCGCTCATTTAATCTTCCTTGTAACCTCTGGTGGTCGATTCAGTTCTTATCCTTGTTTAAGAGATGAGGCAATAAAACAGACTTACAAGGCGTTTGCCCACAACAAGGCAAAGCCAGAGTCAGCTTGTCTACCTCTTGGACTCATGACCTCAGCCTCTGCTATGCTGGGAGTTGAGGTTGCATCTTTACTCTTTTGATTTCCTGGAATAATGTTTTGCTCAGTATGTGTCAGTGCTCCCTAAATGTCTTTTGAACAAATAAGCTAAGAGAAGCTGCTCTTTTATGGCCCCTCTGCATTCCAGGTACTGTCCGATTACTTACTCCCCAAGCTCCAGGCCTGTGCTTTCCATCCTTTTCATCTTCCTAGTGTTGACACTCTTGCATTGTTCCTTCTAGGTCCTTGCCTTCTGCTGTGGATTTAATTGTGTCCCCCCCACCCCCACCCCCGTGACTCATACACCTTCCTAATGCAACTCCTTAGCTTGTGAAAGATGAGAACTATTAATACCAGGGGCTCTGCTTTTGTTTTCCTGGGCCCCCTGACACCTGCTAATTACTTGTTAATTATTTATTTTCACAGTTAGACCAGGGAGCTGCTCCCCTTGCAGGAACCAACAAAGAAACCACCATTCAAGGTAAGGCTATCACCTGCTGATATGAATCATGGTAAGAAATGCTAGAAATGCAGGCAAACAAAGAAGTGAGCAAGGGAAAACAAAGCATGAATCTCAGCCTGGTTTTAGAGCCACATACATCTGCTTTTCAACCCTCACTTCTTTATTCAGTAGCTGTGTGACCTTAGTCTAGTCATGTTATGTACATGTTCTGAGTCAGAATAGGATGACAATATCTACTTTGCAGAGTAGTCATGGGGATTAATTAGACAGTGTATATAACATGCTTATCACAGTGCTTTGCACAGAGAAGATATTCTGTACCCGAGAGTATAATTTTTAGAGAAAAATCCAGCAGCAGAAAAGAGGAAAGGTCCCAAGCTTTGGGATTGGACTCACCAGAGTTTGACTTCTGGTTCTGTCATTTACTAATTAGACAATTTTGCAAGGTCCTTCACTGCCCAAGTAGACAAGTGTGAACCACAGCATTAGATTAGTCAAGCAGAGTTTGAATTCCAGCTCTGTCACTTCTTAGCCATACAAACATGGTAAAGTCATGTAACGCCTTGGAGCCCCTGTTTTCACATCTGTAGAATAAGTGTAACATCAACTATTAGAATCATTATGATAATTAAATGAGATAAGGTATGCAAAATGCCTAGAATTATGCCTGGAACATAGCAAATGTTAAACAAATATTAATTCCCTCTGTTCTTCTCCTTAAGTGCAAAGCCCCAGTTTGGGCTTCGTGTTGGGATTAATGTTTACTTACCCGGATATTTTCAATACTTAAGCTCTGCTAACTGAAAAGTAAGGCAAGGAAGAACTTCACTTTAACAGTGGCCCTATCACTCTTTTCTGACTTGCAGGACTTGATGGCCTCTCTCAGCGCTGTGCTCAGTACAAGAGAGACGGTGCTGACTTTGGGAAATGGCGTGCTGTGCTGAGGATTGACAACCAGTGTCCATCCAGCCTTGCCATCCAGGAAAATGCCAACGCCCTGGCCCGCTATGCCAGCATCTGTCAGCAGGTGCTCTGCCTTCTCCTTGCGCTGAAAAGCAGTCAGAAAGAACTTTCTTCTTTCCAATTTTACTATACCTGTCTTTCCAATGTTACTATAAGTACATGAGCCTTATCTCACCAATATATCCTGCTGCCATTTTCTACCACTTTTGCTATAGCCAAGTGTGGTAGAGAAAGATTTGGTCCCACAAGTCAGCTACGAGCCCATAAGGCCAATGCCATCAATGGCTGCCCTCTGTCAAAGTTCTACCAGCTGGGTCTTAAGAGTGATCCAGCCCCATATGGCCAGGTGATTGCTTACCTATGCTCTATCACATCTAAAACACCATACTTTTAGATCCCTAGCTTGAGAGTGATAGCTCTGATTTAGCCCCAACCCAAAGAATATCTTGGAGGATGGTGACCTGACACTAATTTCCAACACAGTGTCTCTGGGATCCCAGTTAAGTCTGATTTGCTTGTGTGGGTACTATGTTGAGGTTACCTGAGATGTAGGCACCTGGAGAGTCCCAATTAGAACTGTACACAGTGCTTAATTCCTTAATTAACCCACACAAGGGGTATCCTTCTTAGTGATTTAAGTTTAACTGCCCCAAAAGGATGACAGTTGGGTTCTAAGGTAGCTAGAATAGTCTCTAAAAGAATGTGTTTCTATAGAAATTAAGGATTTCGTTATTTTACGTACTCCCAGGAGAACTTTTTCTTCTTATTTTTAAACCTCACAGCTCTTTTTTGGCTAAGCTACAAAATGCTCAGTAGAGATGCCATTAAATTTCTTTGCACTGCCTTTAAGTTAGTGAATGGCATTCCTCTATAAGGGTTTCATTTTATCCCAATTGCAACTGTCAAGTATCTTCTTAAGGAAAGGATCACAGTGAGCAGAGCCACATTTTATCTCCTCTTTTTTCCTTTTTAGAATGGGCTGGTACCCATTGTTGAACCAGAGGTCATTCCTGATGGAGACCATGACTTGGAACACTGCCAGTATGTTACTGAGAAGGTAAAGTCTTGAATAAAAAGGTCCCGATTCCAGTTGAAATATCTTATTTTTAGGTAAGAGCTGTTACTTAACATGTATCAGCTGTTATATTGAAATATTCTTCAGTTGGAATCATTATGTAGCAATGAGAAGGTAAGGGGATACTTATCAAACCTTCTACTCTTTCAGCATGATGGGATTTTCCTATGGTAAAAGCACAGGATTTGCAGTACTGAGACTTGGATTTGATAATACTTATTCCCAGCTGTGGGGTTGTGGTTATCTTTTGGGATCACTTACATTATATGTAAACAAAGAAATTTAAAAGTAAGATGAGACTCACATGACAAAATGTCATTAGAAGGTACTTTGTTCATATTTGCAATGCAACCTGATTTCATGTTCTCCACTTGCACAAGTAGGTGGACTGAGATGAGGTCTGAAAGTGCTTCCGTCTCTAAAATGTCTGTTTTTATGACTACTCAAGTTTTATGACTACTCAAGTTTCTATGGGGATGGAGAGTAGAGGCCAACTGAGATGTCCCCGGCTAGCTAAATCAAGGCAGGCTCAATTGCCCAAAGGGAGTGATGGGAAGGGAGGAGTGAAGGGGCTCCTGGAAGCAGACCCATGCCATCTGTCCCTGCAGTGAGCACTTAGAGTAGGGGAGGTGGGGCTAGGCCAGTGTGGCTGTGCTCAATGGCTGTGGCTTGCAGGTGCCTGTGTGTTGTCCTGATGAGGACTGGGGGCTGGTTAGGAAACTTTGGCCAAGCCCATAGGAGGATTCCTTTGTCTCTCATCCCTGCAACCTAGAAGTGCTAAGGTCAGGTGACTGTCAGACTGGCTCTGGGTTTCACCTTTTGGTTGTCTTGTCCCTCAGGTCCTGGCTGCTGTCTACAAGGCCCTGAATGACCATCACGTTTACCTGGAGGGCACCTTGCTGAAGCCCAACATGGTGACTGCTGGACACGCCTGCACCAAAAAGTATACTCCGGAACAAGTGGCTATGGCCACGGTCACAGCTCTCCACCGGACCGTTCCTGCAGCTGTTCCCGGTAAGGCTTTCTTTCTTCTCTGACTTGAGGTCTTAGCCCTTATCCCGTGAAGGAGTTCCACCAGCATTGGTGTTGGCCTGGGAGTCTTGTATCCAGGAAACAGACCTCTGTATCTCACAGGTGGCCAGCGCTTCCCTCACACTCCATGACACCACATTGCCTGAGTCTGTCCAAATGCACACAATCCATTGATTTTCTCAATAGTTCACCACACTACTTATTTATTAAAGCCCTTCTCTCCTTAGCTCCTTAGCCCAGCTAACCTTGGCAAAAGCAAACTAGTTTTTCTAACCCAGTTCCATGCAAATTGAGTAGAGAAAGAATGGCGGCATTCCATTTCTTTTAGGCTCTGGCTTGCTTTCTCAAGCTGGGTAGTGAAGTTGGGACTAGTAGAGTGCAATGGCTTCTCTTCTTCTAGGCATCTGTTTCTTGTCTGGTGGCATGAGTGAAGAGGATGCTACACTCAACCTCAATGCTATCAACCTTTGCCCTCTACCAAAGCCTTGGAAACTGAGTTTCTCCTATGGACGGGCCCTGCAGGCCAGTGCACTGGCTGCCTGGGGTGGCAAGGCTGCTAACAAGAAGGCAACCCAGGAGGCTTTCATGAAGCGGGCCGTGGTAAGATACTACCCCCCCCCTTTTTTTAAGATTTTATTTATTTATTTGCGAGAGAAAGAGAGCACAAGAGCAGGTATGGAGAGGGGCAGTGGGAGAGGGAGAGAGAGGATATCCAGCAGACTCCCTGGTGAGCACAGAATTGAGTGCTAGGCTGGATCCCATGACATGAAATCATGATCTGAGCCAAAATCAGGAGTCAGACACTTAACTGACTGAGCCATCCGGGAGCTCTAAGATGCTACTACTTCTTACCTACTTGATCAAGGGGATAGTAGGAGCCTGGCTTTCTTACCTGGAGAAGCATTGTTTTCTTCAGGCCATGATGGTATCTCAAGATAGTGTCTACTAGATAATTTGAAAAGCTGTCATGAGAGCTCAGTAGAAAGGTAGAGGCTGGGGAGAGTTGTAAATGATCTACACTGGAAGAATGGTTGATGACAGTAGGCAGTAGACAATCTCCACAGAGACACTTGAGAGGGAAGAGAAGCACTTTTCATTTTAGGAAGAAGTAGAAGAAAGCGACTAGAACAAGCAGCAGTAATAAGACAGGATGTGCCAAGGATCCAGGGAACAAATAGAAACAAGTTTCAAGGGGGCCAGTCATAAAACATTGTAGAGAGATTCAGAACAAAGGCTGAGAAAAAAGATGAGATGGGCATGTGGGAACCTACTGATGACCCTCAACACAACAGTTTCCACAGAGAGAGAAGAGGAAAGATGCCCATTCAAGAAGGCTGTCAGGAAAAGGCCCAGAAAGAGAACCAGGAGAAATGAGGACAGAACAGGATTTTATTTAGTCAGTAACCATTCCTTTTTGAATATCACCTCAAGGACTGGGGTGAACAAAGAGACACAGATGCTGCCTTCAGGAAGCTTAGAGTTTAGCCAAACAGGAGATAGCCAGGCATGTTCAAATGTAAAGCAAATGGGTGATGGGTATTGAGGAGGGCACGTGTGGTGAAGAGCACTGGGTGTTATACGCAGCTAACGAGTCGTTGAGCACTACATCAAAAACCAATGATGTAATATATGTTGGCTAATTGAACATAACAAAAAAATAAAGAAATTAAACGTAAAGCAAAAGGAGCCAGAGGAGAGATTAAAGATGAGGACAGTAGGGATAATTGAGAGGACAAGGAGTTAGAAGAAGGATTGTGTGAGACTATTAACTGCAGGTGGCAGCTGATCTCGGAAAGGAGGGAAGAGCAAAGAAGAAAAAAAAGTTGGGTTTGGACTCAGGTCTGAAGAGGTGAAGGGATTTGGCAATTGATTACAGTCAAGGGCATCTGTTGAGGGGGATAAGGGAGTGGAGATTTCCATCTTTACAGCAGGGAAGCCCGGGATAGCTATTGCATTGGTTCACTAGGAGACTCACTAGACAGAATGGCCAAGTATCAGGAAAGGGGCAGCTGAAATGAGAGTGAGTTTGAGATGCATTAACTTAGATCCTGAATTTTCCTAATAGCTTTCTTAGTCATGCAGGAAGATCTACAGCAATCTGAAAGGGAAATAGAATAGAAGTGTAAAAGTTCAAGAAGGAGACAGAAGAATTTGAATTTGAATTTGAGCTATCTCCATATTCAGCTTGCTGATGACAGAGGAGGCTGGGCAAGGAGTCAAGTGTAGCCAGAAGTTTGGCAATGAGGCACTAAAGGGAAGGCAGACCCCAGAGAAGCTTAGAAGCCATCTCAGGGGGATAAGAGAGGTGTAAGATATTAGAGGTAGTGTCTTAACTTTGTTGGAATGGAAAGCTGAGTGTGGCTGCGCTGGGTGTGGATGTAGCTGATGAGGGGTGGCTAGATGTGGCTAATATGATGGGAGGGATTGTGAAAGTAAGGTTGGAAGAGTCATCCACACAAAAGAAGGGAAGCTGAGGTCATTTAGGATGGTGGTTCTCAAGCTTGAGTATGTGTCTGAATCACCTGGATGGCATGTGAAAACAGATTCTGGGTCCCAGATGCTGAGTTTCTAATTGAGACGGTTTGGGGTCAAACCAGAGAATTTCCATTTCTAAGAAGTGCTGAGGTCCATGCAACATGCTTTGAAAATCACTGTAGATATAAAAATAAATCCCAGAGAGAGCAAGACAAGAGTAACAGGGACTTGAAGACATGGTACCATTGACTGGCACTCAGCTATTATTACGGTGGGCTTTATAATTCTGAACTCCCCTTTAATTGGAATTTATACAAGGAATCCAAGATAGTATGATTACAACAACAAAAAAATGATATAATCCTGTGGGCAAGTATAGGTGGAAAATGGAAATTTTTTAGAAAAGAATTTTTAAAATTTGCTGTGTTGTACCTCTGGCTGCACCTTGCCCGATCCTTCGGCATGACGTCTGGTCCATTTCCTAACAAACTGCAAGCTTCTCCACTTGAAACATCCATTCCCTTATCACTGTATCAATGAGAAGTTTCTCAATTTCAGTCTCTAATACTGTTGTTGCAATATTGTTGGTACTAAAAAGAAACTTTCTCAGTAACGGACGCAG
Source organism: Mustela nigripes (assembly GCF_022355385.1). Taxonomy (NCBI): domain Eukaryota; kingdom Metazoa; phylum Chordata; class Mammalia; order Carnivora; family Mustelidae; genus Mustela; species Mustela nigripes. The sequence continues at coordinate 29,765,508 of NC_081565.1, forward strand.
ACTTTAGCTTGGAGAGATCCTCAGAAAACTGGGATAGGAAAGGAGATGATGTATTAGAGAAGGCAAGGGAGGCTATCAGCACCAATATTTAGCAAAACCACTATAAGGAGAGAGAAATCCAGACGCAGGTGGAGCTGGTTTCAAATGAGAGCCGGAGGGTCAAGTACAGGGTTGCTTTTGCTCTAACCCCATGTCCTCTCTCACGCTTGTTTTTTAGGCTAACTGCCAGGCAGCCCAAGGACAGTATGTTCACACAGGCTCTTCTGGCACTGCTTCTACTCAGTCCCTCTTCACAGCCAGCTACACCTACTAGACCCCCATGCCCACCAGCCTGCCTCCAGCTCTTCTAGGTGCCTTGGTGGGAGATCTGAAAGAGAACAACTTTTCTACTGTCCCTGGAAATTAGACAAAATCAGATCGGAACTACTGGAAACACCACGCATGCTAAATTCTTAGACACAATGGGGAAAAAAAAATCAGTTCCTGAAACGTAGGTGTGAATATCAAGGATCTGATGAAATTTCATGCAATTTCCTTGCAACAGCTCCAGCTCCCCAGGCCCCAGGGTATCCACCTAAGAAAAGAACAGACTTGAAAACAGCTCTCCATTTGAATAATGACCACCAGATACAACACCCGAGAAGCTGAGTGTGGAGAAGTGTGTCTTATTTAACAGTCATAGCAGTGATAGGTTATGAAGGAGGCAACTGCAACCGACAAGGAAATAAAATGTTCTAGAAGCCTCCAGCTGGTATCGGGTTTTACTTTCTGCTCCTGCTTCCAAAGGGCTCAGTATAGTTCCTGACCTTTGCCTCCACAAGACTTGACTTGACTGACATTAATGGTCAGGGTCCTCAACTTGGGCTACTCACTGAAATCATCTGCCCAAAATGTAAAAATCCAGATGTTCAGGCCATGCTTAAGCCCAGTTAAATCAGAAACGCTGGATGTGGGATCCTCTAAATGTCAGGGTTTCTTAACAGCTTCTTTGATGATTCCAAAGTATAACCACATTTGAGAACTACCACACTAAGTTTCAATTCTGAGGATATTTTATTTTATTTTATTAAAGATTTTATTTATTTATTTGACAGGCAGAGATCACAAGTAGGCAGAGAGGCAGGCAGAGAGAGAGGGGAAGCAGGCCCTTGCCGAGCAGAGAGCCCAATGCGGGGCTCGATCCCAGGTCCCTGAGATCATGACCCGAGCCCAAAGCAGAGGCTTAACCTACTGAGCCACCCAGGCACCCCACTGAGGATATTTTAAAAGGAAAGCCTTTCATAATAGGAAGCAAGCTACACTGTAAAATGATTTCAAGGAACATGCAGAGTGTAATGGGAAAATCAGCATGGCTTTGACGCTCGCATTCCTCTTGAAGTCACCCAGGTTTGGTGACACACACTCCACTCCCTGTGCACATCTAAGCACACTGCCTCAGTCTGCAGCAAATACAATTCACATGATTATACTTTATTGTAGCTTTCAATTTTCAGAAATAACCTACAGTACAAGCATTAAAGACAACTATAGTTACAAAAGAATTTAAATATAATTTCGTACATTATAAAAATTATGATTTTGGTGAAAAAAAATAATGATTTCACTGACAAGCTAGGAAATTAAAGGAACAGGAGAGGTGGAAGGAAGCGAAGGGAACATTAATTCCCTTAGTGGGGAGTCAGGATACTACTTAAAACTGCCAGATTAAGAAACAGTGGTTAAAAAAAGAAATAGTGCTTTTGTCTATTCAAGGGAATGGATATAAATCATTAAAATATTCACACATATAATTAATATAGGAGAAAAGTAGTAAACTAAATTCTTTATCTTGAAGGGTGCAAAGATAAATGGTATTTCTTAGAATAGATAAATTAAGAACTAGAGGCATACACATAGCATTTAGAGGAATAAGACAGAATTGGTCCAAAGGGACTTTATTTGAGAAGATCGACCTGGGAGACAGGGAGAATTTTTAGTCATGCGTCTCTACCACAATTTGAGTATTTGTTTCCATACACCTGTACTACTTCTGTAAGACAACCGTATTTTTTTTTTAAGATTTTATTTATTTATTTATTTGACAGAGAAAGATCACAAGCAGGCAGAGAGGCAGGCGGTGGGGGGGTCCCCGCTGAGCAGAGAGCCTGATGCGGGACTCGATCCCAGGACCCCGAGACCATGACTCGAGCCGAAGGCAGCAGCTTAACCCCCTGAGCCACCCAGGTGCCCCAAGACAACCGTATTCATTTGGCCCGAGGCTTTCACTTTTACTAGGATAATATAACGAAGCCTAGAACAGTTAAGTTACTTGCTGACAGTCACACATATAGGGGTTTAGGGGTTGAGAGCTGAGAGAATTCAGCTCTCAGGTCTCCTTCTCCTATAATGGGCTTGTGACCAGGGAGAAAGGTAAAGACAGGGCAACAGGTAGTATTCAAAACCTGTGTCACCAGTGGTGTAGGTCTTCTACATGTCCTTTTTTCTTTTCTTTTTTTTTTTTTTAGGATTTTATGTATGTATTTATGTAAAGAAAGAGTGTGTGTGAGTGGGGGGGAGGTGCAGAGAAAGAGGGATGACCAGACTTTGCACTGAGTGCAGAGCCCAATGTGGGGCTCCATCCCACAGCCCTGAGATCATGACCTGAGCCAAAATCAAGACCTGGACACTTAACTGACTGAGACACCCAGGAGCCCCGGTCTTCTACATTTTTTTTTTTTTTAAGATTTTATTTATTTATTTGAAAGAGAGAGAGAAAGAGATCACAAGTAGACAGAGCAGCAGGCAGAGAGAGGTGGGGAAGCAGGCTCCCCACCGATTAGAGAGCCCGATATGGGGCTCGATCCTAGGACCCTGAGATCATGACTGGAGCTGAAGACAGGCTTTAACCCACTGAGCAACCCAGGTGCTCCATATTTTTTACTTCATTCATTCATTCATTCGGCAAATAGTTGAGATCCTACCATGTGTTAAACTTCCTAACGCTGGTAATATCTGGTGTGACAAAATTCTTCTGCCAGAAAAGTTTTATCTAGAGCTTACTCAGCACCCCTGACCCTATGTTGTGAAAAAACCTCCTAGATTCTCATTTATGGGTTTAGCGAGAATTTATAATCAAGGTTGAGTTATTTAAGTATTTTGATCTAGGCTGAATTACATTTCATTGGGGATGAGAATTTATATAATGCATTTTCCTGGCTATCATCGGATATATTTTCCCAACTAAGGCACTACAGTTGTCTTAGTGTCAACCCCAGTACTTAATTCCACTCAGGGTAATATGAAGACAAATATTATACGGCTATAGACTTTAATTTCTATTAACTATATGATCAGAGTGAATATATTAGTGGCTTCCTACCTTTTGGTAAACCCGTCACATTTACTCTAGTAGTTATTGAACACCTACTAAAAATAAAATTTGGGACTAGGCACTGAAGGTAATTAAGACAAGTTTCAGCTTTAGGGTAGGCATGACATTTGCATACCACACAATGAAGCATAAGTAGCTAAGCAAGAAACACATGCCATTGACTGGGGGTTAGGAAGAGGGAGGAGATAGCATTTAGGGTGGACATCCAGGGAGGGCAAAAGACCAGGAACTCAGAACTGCCATTGTGTAAGAAAATTTAATGGGAGAAGACGATACCTTGAAGGCATAAGTAGCAAAAACCAAGGTCACAAAAAATGAGTAAATGCAGGAAGGAGTTGTAGGAAGGACTAAAAAGAGGAATTTAGTTTTGCTCTGAGGAGGAAGAAGGAGAGAAGGGAGAGAAGAGGCAGGGAAATGAGCAGGACAAAGGAAGAAAGGAAAAAGGAGGGGAAAGGGAGCAGGCGGGGAGAAGCCAGGGCAATCTGGAAGTGGGAGAGGGGACTAAATAAAGCACTTTTAAGAAGGTGGAGAAATCTCAAGCAATCTAAAGACTTTTGTCTGCTTGAGAGGAAGAGCTGAGTTTCACACGAGTTTACATCCTGCTATTCAAAAACAAGATCCTGAGATGATTCATAATGATTCATAATGTGAATTAATTTAGCAGAAGCTGAAGCCAACTGTGACAGTGAGAATACAAGCCTCAAGAACTTTGCAGAAATCTTGGAGCAGGCTTTCTGCAATGCAGGCTGGGACTTCCAGTCCATCTGATTTAGCTCTCATGGGGTAGAAGCCTCCAGCTGACATCTACATTTCCTCGCAACAATAGCAGAGGAACCTGGGGGCCAGGGCACTAAGGCAGTTGTCCAAGGTCACATCACCAGTCCGTGAAACCTGCAAAGTTCCTCTTGGAAGGCAGTACTTGGGGTGGTAAAAAGCAGTTGTTCTAGTGTCAGACAGTCTAAGCTCAAATGCTGGCTCTGCCACTTATTAGTCATGTGACCTTGGGCACGTTCTTGTTCTTCATAGCCTTTCTCTTGTTCTTCATAGCCCCCCCCCCAAAAAAAAAGAAAAGAAAAAAAAAGAAAAAAAAGTCTAGCATTGCAAACTACTGAGAGATTAAATGAGTCACTACATCTCAATAACAAGTTCACATCCCTTATCACAATTTTCACAATCCTGAAATCCAAAAAGGTCTGAAAACCAAGTTTTCTCCTAAGCTTGCAGCAAATTATTTGGTGGCAAAACCTGACTTGAGGCTGTCATCTTTATTCCACTTGATGGGATGCGGAGCTAATGTGTCTGATTTTAGGTGCTGACTCATACCCTGCAGAGAGAGTTATACAATATATAGCATAAGCACTCTATTTAATCTCTAAAATCTGAAAAGTTCTCATTTCTAAAACACATACACCCTCAAGGCTATCAGATAAAGGAGTGTGGACCTGTCTTTAGAACAACAGCTATCTCACATATGGGGTAAAAATGAATAACCCATGCTCAGTAGAGCCCAGAGGGCTCACGTAGTGCTACCAATTCCCTGAGCCCATTTTCTAGAGAGGACAAGTGAAGACACAGGAGTGATGGCAAAGCTCAACACAGCCAGTCCTAGCTCTTTTTTCACTCCTCGAATAAATACATTTTCCTGTCCTAAGCCTCCAGAAATGGTCAAACGCTCAATACTGGGTATCAGTCTCTGTGAACATTTATAAAATCAGTCAACAAGTATTCATTTAGCACCTACTGTATGCTCTGTGATGTGAAGATACTACATGGTCCTGACCACTGAGATGAGGAAGACAAGGATACAGTTAGGAAACAAAATGGTACACAACATTGTGCTAAATTAACAATGGCACAGGCAAGGTGCTGAGACCAACGGGGCTGTATAAAGACAGTAGGATGAATTACAGTTTATTGCTAGTTATATGATCTTGAGATCTTGAGCCTCAGTTTCGTTGTCTGTAAGACAGGTTGCTGTGAGGTTAGAAATATTTTACGTAGAGTGTTGGATACATAAATTGTAAATAAATATTATGTTTTTTCCCTGTCAGTTGGTTCTTGGAGAATGGTAAAGGCACTTGAGTGAGTGTGAAGATGAACTAACTTTAGAATACAGATTATATATGTTGAGGTCACTGTTGGAACTTAGACTAGAAGGGTGAGGGCAAGTAGAACAGCACAGGGAAGGGGAAGGGGAGATTAGGCAGGGTTATTATGGGAAGTCTTGCCTTGGAGTAACAACAAATTGAGACCAGTGAGTAATTTTTGAGCAGAAAATAAAAGAGTAGTGTTGAAAATTACTTTCTTGGAAGGTAGTGGACTGGGAGAAGTTTGGGAAGCTGGGAGTAGCTTGGTGTGTAGCATAGCAAATTAAGCATACAGCTTAGAGTCTTGGTGGTGGTGGGTGAGCAGACATGAGATCTTTAGATTGGAGAAAATAACAACAAAATTCACATATAAAAAACAAACAAACAAAAAACTCTCATGCAAGGTTGCTATTTACCACCCTAATAACAAGTCTCTGTTTTATTGCAACTCAACAGGCAAGTCCTGGGACAAATAATTCACAATTCTTCTACATCTACTTCTCAGAATGAGGTTAACATACACGCACAGACGCAGCCCTTTGAGTATGGGGCAGCACAGTGAAATACAAAGCATCCTCTAAACAGAGCACTAATTCTGGCCACTCAGAACAACCAGGACTAGGCTGTAGCCGAGGTCTCAGATGTCAGAGAAATCTATCCTGCCCTCTTAAAAAGTCCAAGGTCAAACATCTTTTGGCAGCCACTTCCAACTTTTCCTTGTCCTGCCCTGGTTTACCCTGGAGCATTTCATAGGCTAAAGAAGTCAGAGTGTACTTCTTGGTCCCAGGGATGCAATGACCGTCATATGATGTAGGTTACCTTAACCATGTAGGTTACCTTAACCATGGAACATGAGATGCACATTCTTGAGAACATGGCTCCTGGACAGGAAATAGCACAGCTAGAGATATGCTCTGTTTATTCCTGCAAAATATATCAAGACTCAGCATTTTGGAAACTTACATGATTTTCCCCCATTCTTTACACTGTAGAGTACATATGGCTTACTATTCACTTCTCAAAGTCTCCTTGAGGATAAAGGACTCCTTGAAGCAACTATGCAACTAATACAGTATTAACATAGCACCCAACGTGTATTTTAAAACACACGTTAATGGAAATTGTACTATTTGTGCAAATAAATGCAACTATCCTTCTATTTTCCATACATTATGGTTATAGAGTTGGCCTTAATTAAAAAGAAATCAATCAACCCACTCCTGCCAACCACCCAAGGCCACAGATCACATTTGAAGGAGAGAAGGCAGGTGAAGGGTATTAAATACTGATTAGGAACAATGACTTCAAAACGAAACAAAACAAAAAAGCTTGTAATATTTGGACTAGATTTTTTTTAAAAGTTGAAATTTACTCTACAAATACTATGCTCAGCTGGGTATGCTCTGTATGCCCCTAGATCTGCTGATGACATCCTCCTTTAGGAAGACAGATGAAAATGAAATGCCTCACTTAACAGAGTTAGAGAAATGGAGCATTGCAGTGATTTTCAATTTTTTTTTTTCCACCAAAGACTCCTTTTGCCTGCTTGTTTTAAAATGTTGTCTACTGTGATGGTTAACTTGTTGTTTAAATTTGACTGGGCTAAGGGATGCTGATAAAATACTACCTCTTGTGTTTGTGAGGGTTTCTGGAAGAGATGTGCACTGGCATCTGTAGGCTAAGTCAAGACCGACTTCACCAATGTTGGTGGGTATCATCTAGTTCACTGAGGGTGTGAACTGAACAAAAAGGCAGAGGAAAGGCAAATTTGCTCTCCACCTAAGCTGGGGCATCCATCTTCTTCTGTCCTTGGACATCAGTGCTCCTGGTTCTTGGGTCTTTAGGGCTGGGACTGAATTACACCACTGGCTTTGGTGGTTCTTGTTTATAGCTGGCACGAGACTTCTTGGCCTTTGTTAAGTACATGAACTCATCTTTCTCCTCCTATTCACTTCTGCGTTCTCTCTTAAACTAAAACAGAGGCACCACAAGATGTGCTCTGTGTGTAGATTTTGGAAAGGTAGCCAGGTGAATATCAGGTGTACCAGTAATATTTCTTAAGCCGAGTGCTAGTTAAATAGGTTGAGTTGTAAAATTCAGAGCTGCACACTTAAAATATGTGCCCCTTTCTCTTTCGCACACACACAGCTTAAATACAAGGAAAATGTTATTACAGAATTTTTGGCAGCATAAAGTCCTATTTCTTTAGCATGGCAACTCTCCCCTGCCCTTGTTCACAGGCAGCCTTAGCTACCTGCCACTTTCCCATCACCACACAATGGAAGGCTCACTCCATAGCTAGCAGGTCCTCTGGTAATTCTGTCTTCAGACACTGTTCTTTTTTCTTGGTACTCATCTTTTAATCTCATCTTAAGCATCATCTCCTCTTGAAAGATTTTTCTCTTTCTCTTCTTCATGTGCCTCCCAGTTCTTTTATCATCCTCTCAGAAAACAACTGTGAACATTGCAATAACCTTGCTTTAAAAAATTAATCTTTTTGGCTATGCTTTATATAAGCAATGAACTGAACATACGATCAAGAATTGTTTCATGGCGGGCGCCTGGGTGGCTCAGTGGGTTAAGCCGCTGCCTTCGGCTCAGGTCATGATCTCAGAGTCCTGGGATCGAGTCCCGCATCGGGCTCTCTGCTTGGCGGAGAGCCTGCTTCCCTCTCTCTCTCTCTCTCTCTGGCTGCCTCTCCGTCTACTTGTGATTTCTCTCTGTCAAATTAATAAATAAAATCTTTAAAAAAAAAAAAAAAGAATTGTTTCATGGCGACTGGAATTTTGAGCTATCACTCCAGGTTTACAACCAAGGATGTTAAAAATGATGTAATTTTAGTAGGAGTATCTCCTATGACCATGTCCCCACATTATGATGAAGTCAACAGTCACAGCTTCTGCTAAGCAAGAAAACCATACATGAAATAGATGTGACTCCAGCAAAAAGCACAATGCTTAAGTGTGCATGCAACTATGACATACGGAAAATACTTTGCATTAGGGTTTCCAAAATACTGAGAACAGGTCTGAGAACCTTATTATTAGTTGAAACACTGGCCAGAGAACGATTTGTGTAGAATAAGTAAATCTGGGGATATTTCCAGCACGAGGATAATTGAGGTCTTAAGTGCATTTCCAGTTACTTTTTCTGCTTTTCACTGGGCTACAAACTCTGTTTTGACAGGTAACTGATGTTGACTACTTAATCTGAATGCAGAGAGTACAATTTCTATACATACACCTTCATGTTCACATGTGCACACACAAATATTTCCAGGGGAAGATGAAAAAAGTGTGGAGGGGAGGTTCAGAATGTCTGTAATATAGAAGGGAGGTGTTTTGCTCAAACTATTAGATAGGTAGAATTATAGAGTTCCAGGTGATCTGGAATTCTAAAGAATCTGGATTTAGCCCTTAAGGGAACTATCCCAGAAAAGGTCACTACAGGCACACCTCGTTCTACTGTGGTTTGCTTTATTGTGCTCTGCAGATACTGCGTGTTTTCACAAATGGAAGGTTTGCAGCAAACTAGCATCAGGCAAATCTCTTTATTCCACTTCTCTAAGAGCATTTGCTTATTTTGTGTCTCTGTGTCACATTTTGGTAATTCTTGCAATATTTCAAACATCTTCACTACTATTTTATCTGTTATCCTAATCTGATTAGTGATTATGACTCACTGAAAGCTCAGAATGATGGTTAGCAATAGGTATTTAGGTATTTTAAAATTAAAGCATGTACATTGCTTTCATAGACATAATACTATTGCACAGTTACTAGACTACTATATAAAGTGTAAATAGAACTTTTATATGCAGTAAGAAATAAACAAATTATATTGCTTTATTGCAATATCTGCTTCATTGCAGTGCTCTGGAACCAAACACTATCTCCATGGTATGCCTGTAGTCACAGGTACAACAAGTGAGAGCAATTTCTTTTAAATCCTAAATTTTTAAGTGCAGTATTTATTTGACAGGATAGATTTTGAATGAAAATAACAAAGAACTCTTACACAAAGCAAAAAACAAAACAGGTTTAATTATTAAAACAGATGAATTAATAGGTTTATATAACCATCAACTAAGGGAAGCCCTAGAACCAGAAATAAGGATTTTAAAATCGCATGCAAAGTCTAGTTACCATAAAAACCAAAGCAATACCAAAATATGTTTCCTAGTATAGACTCCAGGTCTTTTTATTTCCAACTCTTGGTAATCAAAATATGTACACTTTCGCATGCTACTGGTAGTGGAGGAATAAGATTATTTGTATAGGACTACAGTTATGTTTCACAGATGGGAGGGCACAAAAAGAAGTGTCTTCCTCCACTTTTTCAGGCCCATCTTGAAAAAAGGCACTCCCAAAGGTTCCTTGGTAACACCTTTGCTAGGCTTATTAATTACTCATATAATCTTTACACGTAAGATTAATGGTCCACTCATTTCACAGATCTGGGAACCACAAGGCATTGGAACTGTTTCTTTAACTCCATGCCAAATAACTGGCTTTCTTAAACAATGACCCAGAAAACCTTTGGGTATCAGTTTGGAAAAAAAAAAAAAAAAATGGGGCTGTTTCCTTGAAAACTTAATCCTATGCTTCATTACTAGGCTTTGGCATGCACTGCCAAACATATTATGGAACTGAATGAACCATCATATGATGGTGGCAGGGGACACTCCTGAATAATTAATTACTCTAGTTTTCTCACTTCTGCTCCCTTGTACCAATGCAACTTTGTCCTTGTCCCTTTATTAATTATAATACCAAGTGCTCTGAACCTGGGTTTGACCTCTCTCCTAAAAGATGTGTGAGAAAAAAAGATGCTTAAATAAATTACTGAGTCCTTATCTAGGATCATCAAAATAAAGAGTAAATGGAAGTCTTCAGCTGCCTATGGGCAGCTGTCCACCTTTCACAGAATCTTTAGAAACCATTTGCCTGAGGCCAAGGACAATCTTCTTTGTCACTGAAACTGACTCACAGTGAGCCATACTGAAACTGCACTTGGGTAGCTAGTCTCAAGTCAAACTGAGCTTGAATATGTCTCTACATTTACTGCATCCATGTAGCGTGCAATTTCTGATGCTGAATAAGAGATATGTGGCAATTGAAGGCTTCGCCACAAGCATCACATTCATGGGTTTCTTGGGTTTTTGCCTCTGTGTGGATCTTCTGATGGTTGACAAGGCTGCGCTGTTGACTAAAACTTTTGTCACACTTCTCACACTTGTAAGGTTTCTCTCCTGTGTGTATTCTCTGATGCTGAATTAGGCCCGAGTTCCGGCTAAAGGCCTTCCCGCATTCATCACATTTATGGGGTTTATTACCTGTGTGAACACCCTGATGTCGGATAAGATTACAAAGCTGACTAAAGCTTTTGCCACACTGTCTGCACAGATAAGGTCTCTCACCAGTGTGGATTCTTTGATGTTCAATAAGAAATGAGCTCCGACTGAAGCTTTTCCCGCATACAGTACACAGGTAGGGCTTTTCACCAGTGTGGATTCTTTGATGTTGTACAAGGTGTGCACTGACACTGAAGGTTTTTCCACATTCATCACATTTATAAGATTTTTCCTTGGGGTAGACTTCCTGCTGTATAACAAGACTGCAATTTGGATCAAAACTTTCCTTGGTTTCATTGTATGAATAAGTCTTCTCTCTGGTGTGGATTCTCTGATGCTGAATAAGACCTGAGCTTCTGCTAAAGGCTTTTCCACATTCCTCACATTTATGAGGTTTGTCTCCTGTGTGAATTCTCTGATGACGAGTAAGGTTGCACAGCTGACTGAAGCTTTTCCCGCACTCTTTGCACTGATAAGGTCTTTCACCTGTATGGATCCTCTGATGCTCAATAAGGAATGAGCTCCGACTGAAGCTTTTTCCACATTCGATACAAAGAAAAGGCTTCTCACCAGTGTGGATTTTTTGGTGTTGTATAAGGTATGTACTTAATCTAAAAGCTTTCCCACATTCTCCACATTTATGAGGTCTTTCCCCAGTGTGAATTCTCTGATGTTCAACAAGTAATGAATTTCGACTAAAGCTTTTCTTACATTTGGTACAGTGATAGGGTTTCTCACCAGTGTGAGTTCTCTGATGTTCAATAAGGTGTGACTTCCAACTGAAGGCTTTCCCACAGTCACTACATTTATGGGGTTTCTCACCTGTGTGAATCCTTTGATGTTTAACAAGGCTCCTTCTCTGGCTGAAGCTCTGTTTACACTGATTACACTGATAGGGTCTCTCTCCAGTGTGGATTCTCTGATGTCTAATAAGGGTTGAGCTCACACTAAAGGTTTTTCCACAATAATTACACTCATACGGCCTTTCCCCAGTGTGAATTCTCTGATGTTCAATAACAAATGAACTGCGACTAAAACTTTTTCCACATTCGTTGCATTGAAAAGGCTTCTCACCAGTATGTACCCTTTGATGTTGAATGAAATGGGCCTTCCGGACAAAACCTTTTCCACATTCTTCACATTTATGGCATTTCTCTTCTGAGTTTGATCTCTTACGAATAATATTACTGTTTCCTCTGAACATTCTCTGGTCCTGAGCCAAAGATTCCCTTGGTATTTCCCATAAGAAGATACCTCTCTGTTTATCTAACCTACCAACAAGTTCAAAGGTTTCCCTACCTATGGGATCTTGGTCAATTTCACTTTTGATTCTTGTAACTATTACACCCTGTGGTTCCACTTCTTCCTCAATCTCCTCAATTTCTTGTTTCACAGTTGGCTCCTCATCCTTATCTCTGTTCAAAACATCTGGAATAATAAATAGAAAATAGATCAGCTGGGCTCTCTTGTTAGCAAGGAGAAATGCTTAGGAAAGTAAGATTAATACAAATTAATCCACTACATCTATAAAATGTGAATGACTACTCCAGAGTATAGTGAAGATTAAATTAGTTTATATATACAAAGCATTTAGGACAATGCCTGGCAAAGAATACAAGCTATATAAATAATATTAGTTATCTGATAAAATATTTTTCTTGGAGAAGGGGTATGAAAAGAGTGAGTGTGTGAGTGTGTATGTGTGTTTTTAAAGAAGCAAGCTTTTAAGTTTTTATTTTTTATTTTTTTAAAGATTTTACTTATTTATCTGACAGATAGAGATCACAAGTAGGCGGGGGGGGGGCGCAGCTCCCCACCAAACAGAAAGCCAGATGCAGGGCTCAATCTCAGGACCCTGAGATCATGACCCAAGCTGAAGGCAGAATCTTAACCCCCTGAACCACCCAGGTGCCCCTAAGTTTTTATTTTTTTTAGTAATCTCTACACCCAACATGGGGCTTGAACTCACAAACCTGAGATCAAGATTCACATGCTCCTCTAACTGAGTCAGCCAGGCACACTAAAAGGGTGTTTTTATAAGTAAAATGATGAGTTAGTAGGGCAAGCAGAATTGGGAAGAAGTCCTGGTAAATCAACAATTAGGCAAGGTAAGATGGGGAAACAATGAAATAGAACAAGTAGTAGTAGGGGCGCCTGGGTGGCTCAGTGGGTTAAGCCGCTGCCTTCGGCTCGGGTCATGATCTCAGGGCCCTGGGATCGAGTCCCGCATCGGGCTCTCTGCTCGGCGGGAAGCCTGCTTCCCCCCCCC
>NC_081565.1:29778686-29922697 GCF_022355385.1 Mustela nigripes
AAAAAAAAAAAAAAAAAAAAGAACAAGTAGTAGTATAATGAAGTATTCTATCAAGGAAGAAAGGATGATGCAGGAATAAAAAACGTAGGTTCAGGAAAATATGAGTAAGACAGCATTACTGAACCATGAGTAGACCAAATAACTGACAGAAATGAACACAAAATGTTGAAAAGGATAAAAGACAAAAACAAAAAACAAAACAGGGGAAGCAACAATTCATTCATTTACAAGAATTTACTTATTGCAAACAAAAGCATTCCAGGTGTGTGTAAGGATTCAGGATTCAAAGATAAGACATGAAGTTCCCCAGCTAATAAAATGAATGACTAGTACACTGGGGAGAGAAAACATGATAAAATATTTAACTAAAGCACTCCTCTACTGAGACAAAATGCCCTTTAAAATAAAATAATGGATTATGGACACTGGGGAGGGTATGTGCTATGGTGAGTGCTGTGATTTGTGTAAGACTGATGATTCACAGACCTGCACACCTGAAGCAAATAATACATTATATGTTAATAAAATTTTTAAAAAATGAAAAAAAAATGCATTGGAGTGACAAGGAGTCTATGATACAGAAAGACATAATAAAATAAATACAAAAGGAACATGGTCACAGTTAATGAAAGAAACAGAGAAAATGCAGTCTGTGGTAACTTACGCCCTCCCCTACCGCAAATCCTACCACATTCTTCAAGTACATAGGTTTCTTACCCTTCTAATGTAAGAGCCAAGTTGGAGCCATTTAGTTCCAACTGAGAGTCTCTAAGACATCTGAGCAATGAAAATCTTACATTTTCATGTAAGATGAAACAGAGTGGCATACAGAACTCAAGTCTGCCTCTGACTTTCTCCCCGATTTTCCCTCTTTTGCTCTCTGCTGGATAATTCCACTAGAAGAACTGATTGGTAACAGATATATACATTTGGCCCTAAACAATTTCCTTTTTTAGACTTCCTCTTTTCTCTCAATTTTCTAATTTTCTTTGGAGTCATCTCTGAGTTTTCTTTTCACTTAGTTCAAACCAGTCATTAAGTTATTTTATTCCAAAAACACTTCTCTTATTACTCTAAAAAATCAGTAGAAACTTTATTTCTCTTTATGCTACTAATAGTATTATATCTTAAATTCACTTGAGAGGTCTGCTTTCTTTCACACAATGAAAAAGGATGAGAGAACTCCCTGAACTTTCTGCCCCCTGCCTATAAAGTTATCTGCAATGGTATATGAAGATATATTCCATTCCTATCCAAAGCTAATTCACCTACCTTCTCTTGATCTCCCATGTCTCTTGAGTACCTAACTACTACCTTTGTTTCCTCGTTCCTCCATCTGTTCTCCATTGCCAACATATTTACATATGCTCAGCATACAAATACGCCCAACTTTATCTCAAACCTGAAACCCTTCTCTTAATGAAAGCTAAGTTTTGAAATAAAATCTTAACTCTGTAGGTCTCCCGTTCCTAGGTATGTTTCCCATGCCCACCTCTTCCCCTACAACCTACTGTGAAATATGGCTTCTGTTTCCAGAATCTAGAAAAGCTTCTTCTAAATCACCAATGACTCTTGAATAATAAATACAATAAACATCTTTAGTCCTTATTCAGCAGCATCTGACACTGTTGACTAGTTCCATTTTGACACTATCTGGCTTTGATTTCTATGCCATTATATTCTTTTAGTTCCCTATTTCTTCTTTGGCCTTTTCTAATAAATTTCCTTCATGTATTTCTCTTCCTTCATTAACTGTTGAAGGTTACTGTTACCCATATTTACATTCTTACCTTGCTCTCTCTATATAGTCTATTTACCTGTCTCAAAAAGGGCTTACAATTAACATGATCATCATCATTTGCTGTCATGTATGGCTCCACCTCCAATCATCTTCTCTTGACAGGCATCTTCATCCATTACCCAAAGTAGAAAATCACCCTAGATTTTTCCATTTTTCCTACTGGTAAACAATCACCAAAATCAAAGATTCAGCTCTCTAGTATCTACCTTCTTTCCATGTCTTCCTGGATTATGCAAAAGCCATCCAATAAGTTGTCTCCATACTACATCTACTCCACTGCATCCAGAGAGATGTGCATGAAATGGAATTCCAGTCACATCACCACCTGTAGATTCACTAGTACTCCATCACTTATGAGAGCAAATCAAAGCTCTTTCCACCATGATACTCAGCACTTCACAAAAGGTTCTCTAAATCTCAAGTCACCCTCCTACCCACTCTCTCACACTGCAAAGTGGGCAAATTGCTTATGCTAATCTTATTTTTTTTTTAAGATTTTATTTATTGATTTGACAGACAGAGATCACAAGTAAGCAGAGAAGCAAGCAGAGAGAGAGGAGGTAGCAGGCTCCCTGCTGAGCAGAGAGCCCAATGCGGGGCTCGATCCCAGTACCCTGAGATCATGACCTGAGCTGAAGGCAGAGGCCCTAACCTACTGAGCCACCCAGGCGCCCCGCTTATGCTAATCTTCTATGCCATTTCTTCGAACATCTCATTTTACTAAATGTCCCCCAACATTGTTTACCTGGCAAACTCCCGGTTTCTCTTTAAGATTCAATTCAAGTAACAGTTCCTCTACAAAGCCTTCACTAAGCCCAAGTGGCAGACTTAGATGTTCTGTTTTTTATTACCAGCCCTCATCCACAGCTGCATTATAGCTATTATATGCACTGTTATTGCGCTGTATTTACCTCCTCCATGGGACTGTAAATTCCTTGTGAGAAGGGAAAGTCTCTTTATAATGTTTACCCAGTGTTGTTGTTCTAGGGTTTTACTCAAAGGAATCAGATAAAATTGTTGTCATTTGCAGACAATATAATGTCCATGTATAATTTCTAAAAAAAATTAAGTTAAATATAATAGTAACAAGAAAACTAAGATGTAAAATAAACAGTGGTAAGTACTTACTGCCAAGAATAAAAAATTAGTAAATGTTATAGAAAAATAAAATGTCTTATGCAGTAATAAAAACCATAAAACCAGGAATAAGTCTCATAAGAATTGAATGAGAGCTTTGAAAATAAGCCATAAAAATTTTCTGAAGGACGTAAGACAGATAAATAGAGTCAAGCAAATTGCTAAAGAGATTCAATGTTATAAGGATCTTAATTCTTTCCAAACCAATTTATGAACCCAACTATATTCCAATCAAAATCTTTTTTTTTTTTTAAGATTTTATTTATTCATTTGAGAGAGAGACAGAGCACAAGCAGGGAGACAGGCAGAGGGAGAAAGAGAAGCAGACTCCACGCCGAGCAGAAAGCCCAATGTGGGGCTCAATCTCAGGACCCTGGGACCGTGACCTGAGCCGAAGGCAGATGCTTAACCCACTGAGCCACCCAGGCACCCCCGCCAATCAAAATCTTATAAATGAATAAAAAATCTCAATGAATCTAAATTTCAACTGGAAGAATAAAGAAAACAAGTGTATCCTAAAAAAGAACATAAAAGAATGATTTATCATATCAGACATAAAATGTAATACTCTGCTTAAGTAAATTAGACAGAGAGACACTGGAATGAAAATAAATACGTCAAAGAGACAGGTAAAGAAAACAAGTGAGTTTTGACTTCCACACAGAGTAGTACAGAAAGGACTATCCATTAGATCTGGGCTTGGTAGCTATAATCACCTTCTGAGGTCTCTGCCATGCTTTTAGTCTATGCTCCCATCCTGTGATCATATAGCTAATTTGCAGAGAATTGACTCAAAGTGCATCTCTACCAGGAATTAAAACTGAAATAGGCAGTTATTCTGAACACGACTAGAATTGTAATCTATCAACTCAGAAGCTATAGCGACAGAAGCATGTGGTTATGAGGAGGAAAGACCAGTCTACCAAGAAGAAACAGAATGCAAAGACAGAGTTCCTTCCTGAGCAATCCAATTTCTGTGTTTCATTTTGTTTTAAAGATTTTTATTTATTTATTTTTTTTAAAGATTTTATTTGTCAGAGAGAGAGCGCACGCACAAAGTGGGCAGAGTGGCAGGCAGAGGCGGAGAGAGAAGCAGGCTCCCTGCCGAGGAAGGAGTCCAATGCGCAACTCAATCCCAGAACCCCGGGATCATGATCTGAGCCGAAGGCAGTGGCTTAACGGACTGAGCCACCTAGGCGTCCCAGATTTTTATTTATTTATTTGACAGACAGAGATCACAAGCAAGCAGAGAAGCAGGCAGAGAGGGGGAAGCAGGCTCCTCACTGAGCAGAGAGCCCGATGTGGTGCTTGATCCCCAGACCCTGGGATCATGACCTGAGCTAAAGGTAGAGGCTTAACCCACTGAGTCACCCAGGCACCCCTTGTTTTTGTTTTTAAAGTAGGCTCCACAGTAGATGTGGAGCTTGAACACATGACCTTGGGATCAAGACCTGAGCCAAGGTCAAGAGTCAGATGCTTAACCAACTGAGCCACCCAGAAGCCCCTGGGTTTAGTCCTTTTCTGACATCCAGTTGCAGTCATGCTCATATATTGTGTGCCACCTGTTCCTATAATAAGTTCTCTTGCTGACTTAAGCTAGTTTGAGTTGATTTCTATAATCTTTAATTAGTTTTAATACTATGGTAGCTGCAGAGAGAAATGGCAAGGAAATGGTGAAGTGGAAGTGGCTAAGCTTTAGGCCATATCAAGAGTTACCATACATTTTCCAAAAAGGGCCAGACAATAAATATTTTTGGCTTTGAGAGCCATATAGGCTCTATTGCAAATGTTCAACTCTGCCACTACAGCATGATAATAGTAACAGATAATACATAAAATAGGCACTTTTTTTTTTTTAAGATTTTATTTATTTATTTGACAGACAGAGATCACAAGTAGGCAGAGAGAGAGGAAGGGAAGCCGGCTCCCTGCTGAGCAGAGAGCCCGATGTGGGGCTCGATCCCAGGACCCTGGGATCATGACCTGAGTCAAAGGCAAAGGATTTAACCTACTGAGTCACCCAGGCGCCCCCAAAATAGGCACTTTATTCATAAAAATGGACAGTGTGCCAGATCTGGCCTGTGGACTGACCACAGCTGCCAATCCTAGAATCCGAAAGTGTATAGGAAGAACAGTTTTTTTTGGTAAAAGAATCTGCATTCCTAGCACTAGCACAATGCTTGATTAACTATTTATTGAAAGGATGAGTAGTTGAACAAACAATTGAGGAAAGAATACACAATATATATATTTTAAGTATATATATAATCTATATATATAATCTAAGAAGAGAAACAATGAGTTTAAGGTCTTACAGGAACAGCAATTCCCAATTCTGTCAAAGTCCAATACGGCTCAAGCAGACTAGAAAAAAGTCATTAAAACTGAAGACATCCATTTCAGTTGAAAGAACTGGAAGACCTGGGGCCTGGGTGGCTCAGTGGGTTAAGCCTCTGCCTTCGGCTCAGGTTATGATCTCAGGGTCCTGGGATTGAGCCCCACATCGGGCTCTCTGCTCAGCAGGGAATCTGCTTCCTCCTCTCTCTCTGCCTGCCTCTCTGCTTACCTGTGATCTTACTGTCTCTGTCAAATAAATAAATAAAATATTAAAAAAAAAAAAAGAAAGAAAGAACTGGAAGACTGAGAATTGAGATCAAGCTGTCAGTTGTATTATTAACATAGTTACCAAAGTGTTTAAAGAAAAATCATCATAGAAAGGAAAGGTACGAATAAAGGACCAAAATTAAATTTGGAAGAGAGCTGTACTAACTAAAGAAGCAAGATGATGTGCAGTAAAACACTACGTTAGAAAAAATCAAGTAATTGTGATCTTTCACCAAGGGAACTCTTATCAAAGGAATGGTGACAGAATCTGTAGATGAAAAGATTGCAGAGGGAGAAATAATAACCGATAAAAAGCTGTAGTTCAGCTAAAATGGGAACCTGAAAGTAGGAGATCACAGATGGGCTCACTGCCATGCCTTCGTCCATATGGTACTCACATCTAACAGTAGTAGGGGCAGGCAAGGCTGGGCATATGTCTGGTTCTATCAGCCAGGATACCATATGTGTGGATAAAGCTGGCAATGACTCAGAGACACCATGGCATATTGGGGAAAAAAATCAGCAGCTGATATGACTGGAGATTGAAGTGGTGTGCAAAAATAATATATGACGCTAGAAACCCAGGAGGGCTATTTAGAGAGGCCCTAGCAGGTACAAGAAATTAAGACTTTTATCCTTTAGGCTACCAGGAATTGTAAGTTATAAGCAGTTAACTAACAAAATCACTTTGGTGGCAGTAAATAGAATATATTAAAAGAAAGGGAAATTGGAGGCAAGAGGCTAGTTTATGGACTAATGCAGTAACTGGTCAAGAGATACTGAACCTTGAGAATATTCATTCATTCTATTACACAAATACTTAGAAGCATATAATATATATGCTTCTGTGCTGAGCATATAATAGAGTCAATGTTTAGTAGACTCTATATATGGTTCTGCGCTAAGTGCTGGAGAAATCAAATGAAAAAAATATAGTTACTGTCCTCATGGAAACCTGGTTAGAAAAATAACATAAAGAATGATTAGAGTACAGTGTGATAAATTCAACAGAAGTGTATACAGTAACACAGAAAAAGGAGTACTTAATTCCAAAGAGAAGGCCCTTGAGATCTGAATGGGTTATTTGAGATTTGCCAGGTGTGAGTCATTTACATGGTCTTCAAAAGAAGATGACAAAGATTTTAGCACTCTTAGAGAGGATAAAGAGTACAGTGACAGCCATCAACATTTATATTATACTTACTACATGCTACTCAAGGTCCTAAGTACGTTACATATATTAACTGTTAATGCTCACAGTAACCCAAAGAGGTAAGTGCTATTATTATTGCCACTTGGTAAAAAAGAAACAGGCATGGAAAGATTATGTAATTCACCCAAGGTCACAAGGCCTGTAAGTGGCTGAACCAGGATTTTTACTTAGGCAGGTAAGTTCCAGATGCTTCTCTTAGGTGAAAGTAAGATTTGGGACTTATCACAAAGAAGTAGGTGATGATCTGAGTATAGATAAGCTTTGCCAAAGAAAGCATATAAATTGAGAGGAAGTGTGAGAATGCAAGGCAACAGAAGGTAGCAACAGTTTCAAATATCTATAGAGAGGTGAAATAAAACAGTGTCCAAAAAATGTCTATTGCATTTGACAACTGGGTTATTACAGACCAATGTTAAACAATTCAAGGGGAATGGGAGAGGCAAGAAAAGGGGCTTAGAGATAATGGAAGGTAAAGTACAAAATACACATTAACCACTCTTACAAAAACTTGGCTATGAAGTGAATGAGGAGGTGACAAGGAGCAGCAAGGAGACTGTGACTCAAAGGATCACCACCCACTCCCTTCCTTCCCCAACTGCAAGAGTCATAAACATACCTATTATCAAAATAAAGGTACCAGTGGAGTAGGAATAGAGACTAAAGTTGTAAAGGGGAAAAAAAAGAAAAGATGACAGATGGATAAACTCTTGGAGAAGCGAGGAAACAGGAGTAGTCTTAAGCATGCACATGAAGAGCAGAGAAGGTGGGAGTTCACGTTTAGTAGCCTCTATCTTCTCTTTGCCACAGAAAGTGAAGCCACCACTGGGTGATGGACCCAAGGAAAACTTCTTTAGTTTTTGTAATAGTCATTAAAAAGAAGAAGGGAAAGAGCAATCAATGATAAAAAACTGGCTGAGATGTAAAAACCCACTGCAGACTAGAAGAAAAGCCATGCATACATATACACAGGGCATCAGTCTTTTCAGTTAAAGAACTTCTCTTGCTGTATTTAGCAACCCTGGTAGGAGAAGGGGCAGATTTTATAACCAACACAGAATCTGAAGTCTGCAGAATGCAAAGAGCACAATGACAAGGTGGTGAGAGAGCTTGCTGGTGATAATTTATATGTAGGTCCATGGATTAGATGAGGAGATGAAGTTAGGACAGGACTGATAGTCTGGCGGGGAGAAAGGAAGAAGTCAAGAACAGCAAACATGATTAAGAATAACCAGGTGTAGGGGCGCCTGGGTGGCTCAGTGGGTTAAGCCGCTGCCTTCGGCTCGGGTCATGATCTCAGGGTCCTGAGATCGAGCCCCACAGCAGGCTCTCTGCCCAGCAGCTGCTTCCCTCTCTCTCTCTCTCTCTGCCTGCCTCTCTGCCTACTTGTGATCTCTCTCTGTCAAATAAATAAATAAAATCTTTAAAAAAAAAAAAAAAAGAATAACCAGGTGTAGGAGAAAAGGAGTAGGAGAGGTAGAAAGGTAAGAAGTTAGAGTAAGCTCCACATGGGCAGAGATGATGTCTGTTTTGGTCACCCCTGTTTAGTTAATCTAAAATAATAATAATGTCTGCAAAATTTTCAAAAGAGTAAGATATCAGGGTTTAAGATTTGCCTGTTTTGACAAAACTGAGGGTTTGATCACTGATGTGAACTGAACAAAAAAGGAAAGCCAGGTCCCTGAAGCAAATAAGGTCAGGGAATATAGTGAGGGTTAAGTGATGACTACATCACTGTTGCATAGGTGAGCATACAGAAGATTCTGAAATGTGACAAAATCTGTGTGTGAGGGACCAAGACATGTCGACAGATGACAGTGAGAAGGAATTGAGTGGGTAGAGCAAGACTGCTGAGGCAAGAAGAGAAATTTTGCTTGAAGGGTTAAACCAATGCTTCAGGAACAGCCCTGAAAAGGTAGAACATAACTTGTCCCTTCAAGCCTTGAGACAAAGGATAGGGGAAAAAAAGAAAATGCAGGAAAATAAGCAGCCTCTGCCAGGGAAGTGGTGTCCTTGGGAAAGTGCCAGTTTTCAGTTAAGGCCAGGAGGGGTAAGGAACATTATGTGAAGAAGAACAGGGGCTCCAGAAGGCAGAGTGAAAAGGGGTGGGAGGAAATCAGTGGGAGGATGAGCCAGGAGGGAAAGTACAGAGCAATATGGGAATGAGATTATGAAGATAAGAAGCCAGAAAGGCATGTATTTTGGTTATTGCGAGGAAGCTAGGGATGACAGGCATGGAAACAATTAATGGCTGAAAGATTTGAATCAGAACTTTGGAACAACGCAGTTTTGGTACTGGTAGTGGTCCAAGTGTTCTCAGAGTCTGATTTCTTATAGCCTCTCAGATATTTTAACCAGAGAAAGAAAAGATTCTTACCCAGTGAGACCAGGTTTCCATAATTCTCCATCATGACATCTTTATACAGGCTTCTCTGAGCTGGATCCAGATAATCCCACTCCTCCTGGGTAAAAAACACAGCCACATCCTCAAATGTCAGCAACCCCTGAAATAGCACGATTTCTGTAGTCAGTTCTTGTTGTCTCAAGGACAAGTCTACCACTGAAAGTAGACGAAATCACTTATCAGGGCCAGGTAGGCTAGGAGGAACATGATAACCAAGAGTTCCAAATGGGGCCCAATTTTGTAACAGACAAGCACCTCAAACTAGATGATAACTGAACTGGATCCTTGTCGTCAGTAGTGCTGGTCCTAAAGATAGAGCTTTTCTGGTTTAATAATTATACACTAACATTTTCATTCTAGTAAGCTGTCCCCAAACTCCCCAAGTGTCCTGCACGAATTGCCCAGCTCCAACTCTACCCCACTGGCTTGGGACCCTGTTCAATTCCATGAACTTCTCTAAGCGTCTACCTTGGGTCCAAGCATCGTGACAGGCGCATAAAACACGGGGGAGGTTTAAAAATGGTGCCTCCTTTGGAAGAACTCACAAATGAGGGCGCATGTGTGGAACATTACTAATTTTCTTCACCTGATTTACCAAGTCGCTCTTGGAAAAAAAAAAGGGGGGGGGCCAAGTAGGAGCACTACGGGGTACTGCCCTGCACACATCGCTGGCCCTAAAGACCATGGTCAGGGAGGTGGGGGGGCGGAGGCGCGGCCTAGCTCCGGTTATAGCGAGAGAACGGTGATACCCAGAGGGGGACTTACCTTTGGCTCCGGCGGGGGGCTCGGGGAGGCCATCTCCTGGACAGAGAATCGGGGCAGGAATCCGCGGCGGTCGCACGGAAAGAAGCCTCTCGTTAAGGCCTACCCAGCCTTCAGAAATTAGGCCCAAGGAAGGCGAGGCCTCCAGGCTGGGTATGGCCAGGTCCTGCCTTGGTCCCCGAGCGGTCACGACCCCAGCAGCATATCACACGCGCTCCTTGGCCGTCCCCCAACCCCCAATTCCCTCCCCGCCTAGCTGCGCAGACTTCCAGGCCTCGCTAGAGCCTCCTCCCAGTTGCCAGTTCCTCCTCCTTTCAGCCAAGGAGCTCTATGACCGCCCGCCCCCGGACCAGAAGGCGTCACCCGGAACCTTCCGGGACGCCCCCCAACTACAACTCCCGTCATGCTCTGAGAGAACGCCTCGGTTCCCCTCCTCTGCCGGCAATGGCCACCGGACTACATTTCCCGGCGTGCAAAGGGAGCGGGAGAAACTAGTGGCGCTTCACAGGAAAAAGGGAACACCTACCACTAAGCTTACATGTGACTGGCTGATCTTGGCGCGTCACTGCCCCCCTGAGAGCGGAGCGCTAGCAAGCCGCTTTATTCCGAGATGGCCGCACTGTCCGCGTCTGGTGTTGCCAGAAGAGGCCTCACGTGGATCGTCTTAGGGGCACCACGCAGAGAATTTTGGTCTCGACTCAGGTAAAGCGGAAGTTTGGATGGTGGGTCTCGTTCAGGGAAAGTAAGGAGAGAAACTGAGGAGGATAAAAGCACGAATTCAAAAGCGAGTGCCATGCTATTGAAACGCGACCCTAGTCCTCACTTGGGTTAGGGTTAGGAGTCCAGAAGCGAAAGCGCGGGTCTCCTGGAAGGCTGCGGCCCAGTGTTGCCTGTTCTGTCATCTGATCGCTGAGTCACCGCTCATTTTCCCTCCCACGTCGCTCATTCATTTATTAAGCAAACAGCGCGGACCACTTGTTCCAGGCCCCGCGTGCGGTGTCCGGAAACATGGTTCGCTTGGAACGAGCAATCCGGAACATGAACGTGAAAGCGCTCGGGAAACGAAGTTCATTTGCGCGGTGTCCTCCTTCACGCGCCAGATTCAGAAGGGAAGTGTGGCCTCCTCTTATTGTTCGTTTGTGTATTCATTGATTGACTCAACAGACAGTTACTAAACGTCAGGTGTGGGTCAACATTTCCCTAAGGAGTTTACAGTAGCGAAACAACGCCCCTTCTCAGAGCTCGGACGTATGGGGAAACTGAGGCCCCATGGAGAGGAAGTATTTTCCCAAAAGCGGGTTAATGGCAGAGCTGGGACCAGAACCCAGGTCTCTGATTCCCCGTCTGCTGCTTCTCCCACAGCACCTTGTGGAATATTTTGAAGGTAAATCTGTTTTGACTCACAGTGTTAGGACCTCAAAACTTGTGGGAACTTCAGGGAACCATTTATGCCCTCAGGGTTCAAGCAAAAACTCTTTCCATCCGGAAGGATTTTTGTCATCTGTTTATGGATTTATTAGCTTCCCCTCTTTTTTGGTGAGTAGTAGTATCTCAGATCTTCAGGTTTGTTTCAGTCATCACAAATTCATAGAGTGTCTACTCTGTGTCAGATGTTTCGGTGTTAGGGATACAGTTGTTAATAAGTCCGACTAAATATTTGTCTTCATAGAGCATATATTCTGATGGAGGCAAAAACACAAACGTGGGATATAATTTTGAAAAAATGGTAAATTATGGAGAAAACTAGAGCAGTATACTAGATTACAGAGATGGGAAGAATGGATTACATTTCATTCTGACGGTACTACTGGCGTAGTTTGAGGAGAAAATGGGAGGTGATGAAGTAGACACTGAAAGTATAGACAACTCCGGGAGATTGGTAAGAACACGGAGTCTAAGGAGTATTTTTGTTTTTCTTTGAAGATGGGAGATTTTTTAACAGCTTATTGTGTGCCTTGGAAACTCTGTAGTAGGTAGAAGAAAATGATAAAGAGTTGATGCAGAATGAGGGCTAAATTGTTGGAAGAATCTTTAAGTAGGCGAAGGAAAATAGTGCAACAAACCATATTCTTGGCCAGACATCTATCCATCCATCCATCCATCCATCCATCCTGGCCAGACATCCATCCATCCATCCATTCTTCCTTCCTTCCTTCCTTCCTTCCTTCCCTCTTTACCTTCCTCTCTCTCTCTTTCTTTCTTCTCTCTTTTTTCCCCCCAGACATCTTTTTTTCTGCTGCTTCCCATTTCTGTAAGGATGACCCATCCCAGTCTGTTACCAACTCCATGGAAAACAAGAGTCAGATCAGCTAGTATTTCATTAAGCACTGAAGTAGTGTATCGGGCAGATTTCCTGACATGGGCTCATGTACTCAGTAACAGTTATTCATGCAGTTTTCAAAGGACTGCAGATCAATAAAACAGGTCTTTATGATAAATAAAACGAGTTTATAATTTGGTACAGTGATTTTTATCCAGGGATAAGTTACCCATCTGGACATTTGGCAGTGTCATTTGGTTATGACTAGAGGACAGGAATGCTATGGCATTTACCCTATCCTGGACAGAGGCCAGGGATGCTCTGGACTCTGACAATGAACATGATAGCACCCTACAACAAAGAATTATCTGGTCTAAAATGTCAGTATTTGAGCTCAGAAACCCTGACCTGGTAAGAGAAATAGAATGTAAAAAAATTAAAACTCAGGTAGGATGCGATATACTGTTACAGCAATATAATATGCTACAGTAGATCAGAGGAATTTGTAGTTGTATTTGGGCAAATCAAGTAAAGCTTCTTGGAAGAGAACAGTTCTGTTCTAGGACTTAAAGTAAGATTCTATAGGTGAAGATGAAAGATAGCCATTTCCAATAGGATATAACTTGAGGTAACACATGACACCAGGAAAGAGGGAAACAATGTAGTAGTTTAGTTTGGGTAGGGCACAGAGTGTATATAGGAGATTCGAGATGAGGTTAGAGAGGTAGATTGGGTTTAGAAACTGGGAATCCCAGGCAAATGATTTACCTCTTTACCTGTTCTTGGAATTCTTAGAGCATGTGAAACCTCCTTACCTGTTTTTGGAATTCTTAGAGCATGTAAAATCTATAATTTTTTTTTTGTGTGTGTGTACCAGACGAGTTCAGTTACAAGCTTCCGAAGGCAGGTACCTACTACCTATCTTACTCTCTCCACAGGGCCCCAGAGAGTAGTAAGTGTGCATATTATTTATTGATTTAGATAGATAGATAAGATTGGGTCTGGTGTTCATCAGCTTGTAACCAAAGATTCACATATTTGCTTTTGATCATTCCAGAAAAGAAACAAAGCCAGTGGTGGCTGAGACAGTGGAAGAGGTGAAGAAAGAACCTATTTTGGTGTGTCCGCCCTTACGAAGCCGAACATACATACCACCTGAAGATCTCCAGAGTCGTGTGGAATCTTGTGTCAAAGAAATTTTTGGCTCATCTATACCTAGTAATTGGCAGGATGTGTCCCTGGAAGATGGTCATCTGAAATTCGGTTTGTTGGCACGTTTAGCTGATGACCTGGGCCATGCAGTGCCCAACTCCAGGCTTCACCAGATGTGTAGGGTCAGAGATGTTCTTGATTTCTATAATGTGCCTATTCATGATAGATCTAAATTTGATGAACTTATTGCCGGTAACCTGCCTCCCAATTTAAAAATCACTTGGGATTACTGAGCAATTCAGAAGAGAAGCATGTTGAAATCATTTTGTCCTGAGCAAGGGGTTGGTTATTAGCCTTGATACTTTACCATGTAAAATGCTGTCAGAACTGTTTTCTAAACCCACTTTTTCTGTGGAAGAATGAATTACCTCTTTTTTTCCTCATGTCATGAATTAATAGCAGGATTTTCTTTTTTCACATTCGCTGGAAAAAAATTTTTTTAATGGAATCAAATCATCAATTGTGTATGAAAATTTCCTTCTCTGGAGGACACAGTAATTAAACTTATTCCTATGATGTGAGGCTATTATATGTTCAGACATGATGTTTATTCTTCATAGGCATAAAACATGTTTTATGCAAAAATGTGTTTTAAAATAACATGTTTTAATCCTGTTAGGACTCTTAAATCTAAGGTGGTATTATGTATAGGATAAATGCAAATAAGGAAACTTGGATATTTGTAAAAGAAATGTAAAAATCTATGTTGTTTATTTTAGTAAGTTGTTTCTTTCACTGCTTTACTTCACAAATAGAAATAGAAAATGATAGTGTTCATTCTAGATTAAGCTCTTGGAATTAAAGTACATTTTTTGAAGAGTGTTGTGTGTTTTAAATTTTTTTAAAGGTGAAAGTTGCTTCTCTGTCTAGTCATTTCCTTAATTTAAGTATTATGAATGAAAAAATTAGAGTATATACCAACTAGGAAATGCTATAACTTTTTTTTAAAAATAAGAGAGATGCCAGATTCTATATCTAAGTGAATGTTCTCTTAAAAGGAGATGATACTTATGTCAAATCTTTTTAGCTTTTCTGTCCCATTTTTCTGACAGAGAAGGGGCATGCACTTTAGCAGGGCAGGGGGTGGGATGCAGAGGGAGCGGGAGAGAGAATCTTGAGCAGTCTTCATACCCAGCATGGAGGCATGATGGAGGGCTTCATCTGATGACCTGAGCTGAAATCCAGAGTTGGCCACTTAAGTAAGTAACCCAGGTGCCCCCTTTTCTGTAACTTTAAAATTGGCTTGGAGTACCTGCCGATGTCCACTAGGGTGGTCTTTGCAGACTTTGGTGTAGGTACTCAATTTGTGGAAATACTCAAGTAGCTAATTACCATATAGTTCTGAACTACAGATGTTGAGGAAGTGATTAAATTGGGAATTATTATTTTTTTTTTAAAGATTTATTTATTTATTTGACAGAGAGAGATTACAAGTAGGCAGAGAGGCAGGCAGAGAGAGAGAGGAGGAAGCAGGCTCCCTGCTGAGCAGAGAGCCCAATGTGGGACTCGATCCCAGGACCCTGAGATCATGACCTGAGCCGAAGGCAGCGGCTTAACCCACTGAGCCACCCAGGCGCCCAGGAATTATTTTTGTTTAGACTTCAGATATGGCTAGTCAGTAATAAGACAGAGAAGGAATTTCATGTATTTTACCTTGACCACTAATAGTTCTGAAAGAAAAGTGATAATTTTTATATGAAGGAAATTGTATATATTCCCTTTCCAAGGGTAACTTCTTTGAAGTGGGCAAAAGTCAGATGGTTATATAAATTCTGGCATATTAATAAAATTGGTTCCATTATGGTCATACCCATAAATGTCAGCGGACAATGAGATTTTTAATAATCTACAGATTAAAGAACATCAGAAGTTTCTGAAGCCCTGGAGCTTAAATATCAGAGCTGATAAATTCCTTCTATGTGAGAAAGTTTTCCGTATGGAAATAGTTGAATTTAACTTAACCGGATTTGATTATCTTATTTCCTGCACATCTTTTACTTCTGGAGATAGAGAAAAATGTGCAAAGGGCATGACGGAAGTAATAGATAGTAAAGGGAGTGTGGAAAAAACACTTGGGTTTTACCTGGAGAACTGCAAAACCCAGCTGTGTATGGGTGTAAAGGCAGAGGGACTTGTTTGTAACCTGGAGCAGTGTTTCTCAAAATTTAACGTGCATATGAATTACTTGGAGATCTTTTTAAAATGCAGATTCTGGTTACATAGATCAAGAGTGGGTCCTGAGCTTCTGTATGTCTAAAAACTCCTACACAATGCTGTTCATGTTTTGAGTAACATGACCCTAGACCGTAGAATTAAAGTGGGAAAGTACCATCCCTGAAGCAGTGGTCCTGAAACGTTGAGCTAATAGACAAGATAAACCACATCCATTAATAACACTAGAAGGTGTCACCGTTCGACAGTCCAATGCAATAAATCTATCAATGATGACCTTTGGTTTTCCTGAAAAGTTTAAATTAGATTTGCTAACTTGTTTACTGAGGTCACCAAGCATGATATAATTATATATGGTTTACATTTTAAAAAATTAAGTAATTGCTGTATAAAAGAGTTCTCAATTATAGTTAGCTGGGCCTTTCAACTCAGTAAATATATTTACATAAAACCTGGTAATAAAATATTCAGTGTTAATAGAAATAGATTTGCACAGACAGTTGTATTTCAAGCCACATAAATAGACTTCTCCCTCTCCTGTTCTTTTTTATTTTAATGTCATTTTTCTGATTAGAAAAAGCACATTTTTAAACATTTGGGAAAGCCAATACCATTTTGGTCTTGCTACTCCGATAATCACTAACATACTGGTGTATTTCCAAATGAAAAACCTTTTTCCTATATTTTAAAACTTACTGTCACATTGTCCTGTTCCCTTCACTCTATGATCATTTCTGCTTATTTTAAGATAGCCTTAAGAGTAATAAATTTGACTAATAACCTCTGTAACTGAATGTTAGGTACAGTAGACCTTTCTTAACCATTGGGGGATACATCTCAAGGCCCCCAATGGATGCTGAAACCCTGGATAGTATTTAACCCTATATATGCTATATTTTTTCCTATACATTCAGACCTATGAAAGTTTATAATTAGGTACTGCAAGAAATTAGCCATAACTAATATTAAATAGAAGAATTATAACAATATGCTGTAATGAAAGTTATGTGAAGGTGGTCTTTCAAAATATTGGGCTAAACTGGGGGCACCTGGGTGGCTCAATGGGTTAAGCCTCTGCCTTTGGCTTAGATCGTGATCTCAGAGGCTCTCTGCTTTGTGGGGAGCCTGTTTCCTCCTCTCTCTGCCTACTTGTGATCTCTTTCTCTCTGTCAAATAAATAAATAAAATCTTTAAAAAATATATATTGTACTATACTCACCCTTCTTAGGATGAGGTGAGATGATAAAATGCCTGTTTGTGATGAGATGAAGTGAGGTGAATAACCCAGGTGTTGTGATGTAGAATTAGGTAGGCTGCTATTGACCTGATTTACATCAGAAGTATTGTTTGCTTCCTGATTGGGGTTGACCAAAGGTAAATCAAACTGGAAAGTGAATCTAGCTAAGGGTGCGGAGAACCACTATAATCTTTCAATCATGCTATTACTGGATATTTAAGTTATTGCCCGTTTTTTGCTTTTATTTTTATCTATTTTTTTAAAAATACAACTTTTTCAGTTTTTTGTGTATTGGTCTGCCATAAAACTCCCTTTTACTCAGAAGTGGAAGTCATTCCACTAAATTTCTTGACTTTGAACCTAGGAATGGGCAACGTGGTCTTCTTTGTTTGTTTATAAGTATGTATAAGTCATCCTTTTGGCAGTATTTTTTATAAGATTTTATTTATTTATTTGACAGAAAAAGAGATCACAAGCAGGCAGAGAGAGAGGAGGAAGCAGGCTCCATGCTGAGCAGAGAGCCGGATGCGGGCCTCCATCCCACGACCCTGGGACCATGACCTGAGCCAAAGGCAGAGGCTTGAACCCACTGAGCCACCCAGGCGCCCTTGGCAGTATTTTTTTAAAGTAAGCTCTACACCCAAAGTGGAGCTTGAATTCATGATGCCAAGATTAAGATTCACATACTGTCCTGACTGAGACAGCCAGACACCCCTGTCCTACTTCTTTGATTTGTAATCCCATTAACATGTGTTCTGTATATCCTAAGAGATTAAATGACAGGTACCTTGAACTCAGTCATACCTGCAAACATGAGCTTATCTTATCTGCAGTCACTTTTCTATCTTATTTTTATTAGGTTATTTCACAGTGCAAAAGTCCTAAAGTTTTTTTTTACTTGTATGATTTCTAGGTTCAAAAGTAGTCTCTAAAATTAACTTCTGATTCAGCAGAATTCCAATGTTAGTTGAATAGTAGCAAACTGCAGCTACCATGAAATTTATTTTCCATCAGGAAATATTAAATTCAAAATATTTAACACTGAAGCAATACTAATCATACATTGTTCATATTCAATTTTCACTGATGCCCCAGAAATGACCTTTATAGTAATTTTACCTCCTGATAGAGGATCTAATCGTGGTTCATGCTTTACATTTTTGTTATCATCTTCACTTGCTCTCCTTTACTTTGAAACAGTTCTTTATTAAATTGTATTTTACAAGGAATTTATTCACTCCATCTAAGTTGTCAAATTAGTTGGCATAAAATTGTTCATAATATTCTCTTATTTTCCTCTTCATGGTCTATTGTATCTGCAATGATAACCCCCTTTCATTTTGGGCATTTAAATTTTATTCTTTTTATTTGATCATTCTGGCTTGTAGTTCATCAATTTTATCGGCCTCCTCAAAGAACCAGATTCGTCTTTGTTCATTTCTTTCTATTGTTTATTTTCTGTTTCATTGCTAATACACTTTTCTTACTTCCTTTCTTCTAATTTAGGTTTACTTTCCTCTTTTTTTTTTTTTAAGATTTTATTTATTTATTTGGCAGAGAGAGACTCAGTGAGAGAGGGAATACAAGCGGAGGGAGTGGGAGATGGAGAAGCAGGCTTCCTGCCGAGTAGGAAATCCAGTGTGGGCTTGATC
Organism: Mustela nigripes; assembly: GCF_022355385.1. Lineage (NCBI taxonomy): Eukaryota > Metazoa > Chordata > Mammalia > Carnivora > Mustelidae > Mustela > Mustela nigripes. The sequence continues at coordinate 29,797,138 of NC_081565.1, forward strand.
CTGAGCCTAAGACAGAGGCTCAAAGACTGAGCCACACAAGCACCCCACATTTATTTATTTATTTATTTATTTATTTAGAGAGGGAGACAGTGCTTCATTAGTTTGGTTAGACTGCAAAGACATATTTGAGGTTTTGACTTATAAGAGGACTCTAGATAGCGCCATTCTTCTTTATTGAGGAAAAGGAAGTTTAGAGGGGAATATGTCAGGTACTTTTTAGCTTGTAATCAGGGCTATCTCTCCTCTGGGCTGATTGGAAATGTGTTAAAGTCTCAGGTCTTGAATGAGAAGTAAAGTCAGATTCTTAATTTCAGTGTTTGGAATTTAGCAGTTCATGCAGACAAATAGTCTTTTTGCCCATTTTACAACCTCAGCTATGGAGTTCAAAGAGTGCTCCGATAAGGGCACAAACTCTGTTGGAGTTTGTTTACAGAAGATACCAACAGGGATTTGTGATTATGAAGATATCAAGCCAGGATTTATATTTCTGGGGAAGAATGACTCTGAAATTATTTGTTAGCCTTTCTTTATTCTATCTTCCCCCATCTCCATTAATATTTTTCCCTCTTTCTAAAACTGTTTCCTAGGATATTGTAGAAGAAACTCTCTTAGTCTGGGATTTTGAATTGTGGTCTTCTTTTTATATTATTTGAAGGGTGATTTAATGTCAGATGAATGGTTTGTTAGAATTACATTATGCGAGGATATTTCTTAAAGGTCTTACATATTTATGCAATTCAAGAATACTTTCTGGTAGTGAAATGTAATAAACTGAGGATATGAAGGAAAAAGTGATGATGTTTGAAAAGAATTATAAGTTGAACTAAGGCTAATGACTTTTCATTTACTTTCTTTCTGTTCAGGAAAACTGGTTGATCCATGTGATATTTAAGTAGAAACTTAATGGATAATGTATGGAAGGAAGTCTACACCTTTAGGCTTTTTTTTTTTTTTTAAGATTTTATTTATTTATTTGATAGACAGAGATCACAAGTAGGCAGAGAGAGGAGGAAGCAGGCTCCCTGCTGAACGGAGAGCCCGATGCAGGGCTCGATCCCAGGACCCTGAGACCATGACCTGAGCCGAAAGCAGAGGCTTTAACCCACTGAGCCACCCAGGCGCCCCACCTTTAGGCTTATTTAAAGTCGGACTGTGTCTAATCTCTCCATGATTATCATAGTGTAGACCCTTGATAAATTCTTATTGAACTACTAATCAGTTTTACTAAGAATTGGAGATATAAATTCCATTCCTGACTGCCATGTATTTCTGTGTGCCTTATGTATACTCAATTTCTTGAATAAATTTACAAGGGAAATAGAGTACTTTGGGGCTATAAAATCACTTGTTTTTAAGCTTCTCGGGGGAAAATGTCTTATTCACCATCAGATTTTCATTCTCAGCACTTGTCTCTCATTAGTTGGCTCATTCTCATCAGCATGTATTCATGCCCGTGTCTACCCCATCTCTTGCTCTCTCCCTCTGAACGCACATGCGCGTGTGCGCGTGCACACACACACATTAAAAACAGAACACAATGTTAGCAGATACTGTCAATACCTTGTCTGTATAGACTTCTCCTAGTGGTATTAGTGCACAAGCCTGACTCACAATATCAGACCTTGGATTCTTGTGCCTGACAGTTTTTTGGGGCCTCCAGAGTCCATTTTACCTCTCAGCATGGCAGGATGGAAGTGGTGGGAAAGTAAGGCTCCTTCTTCCCCCACCAGTCAGCCCTCAACCAACAATTTATTAGATACTTCCCATTGTTCCTCGGTGCTTATGTTTCCTGGAAACCCCTCAAAGTATACTACTTGCTTTTGAGTTCTTAATGCAAAGTAGGGTTCTCGAGGAATGTGAGGTGGGCCACAAAGCAAACTCTTGGCCCATACTTCAACTACCACTCTATTTCCCTTCTTAATCTGGAATAATTCAGCTGTCATATTCATTCTCATCCCTACTCTTACCAGGCAGTGTCCTCTCTCTAAAAATGCAGGAGGATTTACACATAGTATAGCAAATAGCAGTTCCAGATTTGAACTTGCCTAAATTATCGATTGGCAGTCATCTTTCTTTCAGCTTCCTTCACTCTTACACAATTGTGAGAACTGGTTTAGTAGTTTCCAAAAGCTTTTTGTCTTTGCAACTGATGGCTGATCTCACTGAGCCTTTGCCTGGTGTCCTGGTGTCCTGCAGAACATAGGAGCACAATAAACAGCTGTTGTACACCTTTAAGTTTTTGAGGGGTTTATTACACAGCCTAGTAACTGGAACACCTGTTTCTTTTGGGGTTACTCAAATATTTTGTGTGTGTGTGTGTGTTATTCTAGAGAATATAATAGGTACCTGAGAAGTCTAGCTCTTGGTTAAAAACTCATGTGTGATTTTCCAGAACTGACCATAGGCAATTACAAAGGCTTTAATTGTCAGGTATCATGGTGGAATGCTGCTCTTCCAGCACAAGACTTGGGGTACAACCAGTGCATGTCAATCTCTGAAAAAAGTTGGAGGCAAGGACTCTGGACACTTGGTACTTACTGGTCTCCCTAGTCACTAGTCACACAGGCTGGTTGGACCCTCATATTTGCCTTTCCTGCCCAGGATCCTTCATGGTAGATCTGTTTATCATCAGACCTTCGTTCAAGGTCCAAAGTCTTCAGTTATGTGTGCTGAGGCCTCTCTTTATGCAAGAAGGAGACTTCTTTATGCAAGAAGGCTGGAAAACATTTTCATTTACTCTCATTCAGCAACCAGTTCTTTTCTACTTCCAGCCCTTCCCCTCACTCTACCCTGACTTCAGAACTGCTGGATCCTTGGTTTGGGGCTCCCACATCTGGCTGACCTGCCGACTTCAGACCCTTCATCCTTATCTTGATCAGGCACTTTCTCCCTCACAGTAAGTGATTAAAAGTTTGACTCTTGTTTTCAGCTTGCTGCTTTCATCAGCTATCTAACACCTAAGCTGCTCAGCTTTCTCTGTCTTCGTGGGCTGAGCTCCTATAGTGCCTTTAAATTGTTAGTCTGCCTGCAAATATTCTTGTACTGCTTGAAAAATAATAAGATAGGGGCACCTGGGTGGCTCAGTGGGTTGAGCCGCTGCCTTCAGCTCAGGTCATGGTCTTGGGGTCCTGGGATTGAGTCCCGCATCGGGCTCTCTGCTCAGCAGGGAGCCTGTTTCCTCCTCTCTCTCTCTCTGCCTGCCTCTCTGCCTACTTGTGGTGTCTCTCTGTCAAATAAATAAATAAATAAAATCTTTAAAAAATAATAATAATAAGATAATAATCTTAAACAATATAATTCTATTAACTGCATTCCCACCTTTTTGTTGTTATATTTCTATGTGTTCTTTAAACCCCAGAAGACATTATTATTATTATTATTATTATTATTTTTAACATATGTCCGCATTTATTTATTTTTTTTAATTCACTTTAGCGGTTGTTAAGTAACTAGGTCTGTTCAGAGTTGTGTAAATCTGAGACTTTGTGTTCGGGGTAGGACAATTTTTCTCTTTGTTTATTCGTTGAACCCTTCTTCTTTTGATGTGAGAGGATAAAATGCCTAGTGATGAGATGAAGTGAAGTGAATGACACAGGCATTGTGACATAGCATTAGGCCACTCTTGTCCCTTTGATGATATATTAGAAGGATCATCTGCTTTCTGATAGTGGTTGACCTCAGGTAACCAGACCGTTCTTGAGGTTCGTTAATTTTTCTTAATGTCGTTAGTCTTTCCAAACGAGCCAGGGAATCTTAAAGACATTTTGTTCGTGGAGGCGGCCGTCCGACCAAAGGACCAGATGGCAGAGATAACTTTAAGATATTGCTCTTCTCTCTTTTGTAGGAATTATTACTTCTTTGTCTTCATCTTAGGGAAAAGACTAGGAGAAAAGATGCAGTCAACTGCAGTAATTGCGAGGAAGATTCTCTGGCAGCGAGCTAGAAGCAGCAGGCCTGACCCCGCAGGGACACCCACCTGACCGCGGAGCCCCAGGAACGCGTGTGTCTGCGCCCGTGCCCGTTGGGGGACGCGCTCTCTGCGCCAGCCCGCCCCGCTTCGCAGCTCAGCTCCGCGGGCGGGAGGCGAGCGGACATTATTATTTTTATTTTAAAGTCTTTTAAGTGCATTTAAATACACACATGAGTATATGTGTATACATATTAAAGACATTTTTAAAAAAGATTTCATTTATTTGAGAGAGAGAGAGAGACAGAGAGAGCACAGACAAGGGAAAGGGTGCTCTCTTTGTCTTCTATCCCCCCACCCCTACCCCCCAAAAAACGAATAAAAAAACACCACAACAAAGTTCCTTTCTAATCATTCCACTCTCTTGGCTATTTCTGTGCCTCTTGTTATGGACTGTTTGCTCTCATCATCATCATGGATCAATTTTCTTGATTCTCTTCTGTCTTATAATATTTACAATCATACTCCAGATATTTCATATAAAAGAAGTGACCAGAATAAGTAATATTTACCTCAAGAAAAGAGCAAAGCCCTACAGTGTCAGGATGTTAGAATTAAAGGCTGAGGGGCACCTGGGTGGCTCAGCGGGTTAAAGCGTCTGCCTTCAGCTCAGGTAGTGATCCCAATCACCCTAGCATCGAGCTCTCTGCTCAGTGGGGAGCCTGCTTCCTCCTCTCTCTCTGCCTGCCTCTCTGCCTACTTGTGAACTGTCTGTCAAATAAATAAATAAAATCTTAAAAAATTTAAAAAATTAAAAAAAAAAAAAAGAATTAAAGGCTGAACCCATCTGACCTGTGGTTGACCTGGGTCTGGGCTTGCTGCTGCTTTTTTTTTTTAAAGATTTTATTTATTTGACAGACAGAGATCACAAGCAGGCAGAGAGAGAAGGGGAGGCTGGGCTCAATCCCAGGACCCTGAGATCATGACCTGAGCCGAAGGCAGAGGCTTTAACCCACTGAGCCACCCAGGTGCCCCACCTGAGTCGGGGCACCACTGCCTTCAGATATTTCTGGGTATGGGATTAGGCCTTCCTCATTAGAAGAAACTGCGGGCTAAGCATTGGTGAACTTCTTGAGATATCTTTGGCTTTTTATGGCCATGTTGCTAGCTTTTCTAACTGTAGGATATTTCTCTCTGGTTTAGAATTCTTCTAGAAAAAGGATCACTAAGGAAATTTCTTTGCTCTGTAGTCCCACTTCTGGCTTTCCAGGGAAATCTCTCTATTTGGCTATCTCCCCCTTCCTTTGGAAGTTAGCTGCTTTGCTTTATACGAAAGACTAGCAATGCCTCTGACAGATTTCTCCCTGTTCATGCCTCTGCTAGCTTTCTTTGATGTATTGTCCTAGAGTATGTGGCCAAATCTCCAAGTCCTTGGAGAAGGACTCTGGCTAGGATCTCTCAGAATTCTAATCTATCAAAACAGCCTGCACACATCCATTAAAATTGCATTAAATGTTCTGTTCATTTCTCCTCATTTTTCTTTTTCTTTTTTTTTTTTTAAAGATTTTATTTATTTATTTGTAAGAGAGAGAGAGAGTGAGAGCAAGCACAGGCAGACAGAGTGGAAGGCAGAGTCAGAGGGAGAAGCAGGCTCCCTGCGGAGCAAGGAGCCCGATGTGGGACTCGATCCCAGGACGCTGGGATCATGACCTGAGCCGAAGGCAGCTACTTAACCAACTGAGCCACCCAGGCGTCGCTCCTCATTTTTCTTTATGGGGGATTCTTTTTTGCTGTTTTATCATAGATGAAATCACTCTGTAGAAGAGAAAGTTTCCTCTCTCGTAGGAGGAACCTATCACTCACTGGAATTTAATTCATTTAGATGCTTGGCAATCTAATGAGTTTAAGAAAACAAAAAAATTTTCATTTTGTCTTTATCTAGGTAAGTTTAGGTTATTAGAATGGAAAGAATGGCCATTTTTGTGACTTTCTTCACACTAACCCGAAGGGGAAAGGCATTCCTTAATCTTGAAGACAAAGATTATGAAAAGCTTAGCAAATTTTTCTGTACCTGAAGGTTCTGTCAGCATCTGGTTTTGCTTATGCCTGGAGAAGCCTAACTACGAAGCTGTGAGTATTTTTTCTTTAGGGAGTAACACGTACGTCAATCTCCTTGTTCTCCCCAAAGATTTTGTCCTCATTCTTTTGGGAAGATTTGTCTGGTTTTCATGCTCTCTTAGTAGCAGAGTCACCAGCTCCATATATGTAGATGTTTAACAAATCCCCTCTTTTCTTTTTTCTTTAAGAAGCGTATTTATTTATTTAATTATTTGAGAGAGTGAGGAAGAGACTGCAAGTGAGGTGAGCAGAGGGCGAGGGACAAGCAGACTCTGTGCTGAGCAGGGAGCCCGACATGGGGCTCAATCCCAGGACCCTACGAATATGACCTGAGTTGAAATCAAGACTCAGAACTTTAACCGACGGAGTCACGCAGGCACCCCAACAAACCCAATTTTCAGCCGCACATCTCACTCTTGTCCTCTACTGCATCTAACTTTTCAAGGGCTCTGGATGGCCAATTGTGAGATCGTCCTTGGATGTGTTGATATCATTTGTGCCTATTTGGCTGCTGCTTCCTCCACCCTGGTTCATAATTACTATAAAAGGCATCTACTTGTTTTATGTCTTCCACATATTTGCTAAAAGCTCTCCGGTATCTTGCACTTGCAGATAATATCAGGATATTTTTATTTATTATTTATTTATTTTATTGTATTTACGTGTTTGTTTATTTATTTGTTTGTATTTACTTGTTTGTTTATTTATTTGTTTGTTTATTTTGAGAGAGATCACAAGTAAGCAGAGAGGCAGGCAGAGAGAGAGGGGAAAGCAGGCACCCTACTGAGCAGAGAGTCCGATGCGGGGCTCGATCCCAGGACCCTGGGATCATGACCTGAGCTGAAGGCAGAGGCTTTAACCCACTGAGCCACCTAGGGGCCCCTGTATTTGTTTATTTGACAGAAAGAGAGAGAGCACAAGCAGGAAGATTGGGGGGCGGGGGAGAAGCAGGCTCCCTACTGAGCAGGGAGTTTGATGCAGGGCTTGATCCCAGGACCCTGGGATGACGACCCCAGCTGAAGGCAGACATCTAAGGACTGAGCCACCGAGACGCCCCTATATCAGGATATTTTTAGAGCTGAATCCCAAGCAGCCAGGTTCCTGGTCCAGTTCACCTTTCCTTAATCTTATCACTGTCTTATTTAATTTTCCCATGTATATATTTTTTTACATCCAGGTCTTACTACAAACGTTACTGAGAATCATCCCAGGTGCCTCATTGTGACAATGATTCAGCTGACAGCTACCCCTGCAAGTGCGCTTGTTGATGAACCCGTGCACATTCGTGCTACTGGCCTGTCTCCCTTTCAAGTAGTGATTCTTCAGGCCTCCCTGGCAGATGAGAAGGGGAACCTGTTTCATTCTCAAGCCTACTATAAGGCCAATGAAGCTGGGGAGGTAGACCTGCAGCAGGCCCCTTCGCTGGGAGGTGACTACATCGGAGTCCACCCTATGGGTCTCTTCTGGTCCCTGAAACCTGAAAAACTTTTAATGAAATTGATGAAAAAAGATGTGGTGAATAGCCCCTTCCTGGTCCAAATAAAACTTTATGATTCAAATTTGCAATTATCCGACATCGCCACCACTGCTCCAAAAGTCAGCCTGACTTTGGAGAGGTGGTATGTAGCACCTGGTGTCAAACGGATCCAAGTTCGGGAAGGCCCCCTTCGGGGAACCCTCTTCCTCCCTCCTGGTGAGTAAAATTAACCTGGTTACTGTCATCCTTGTGCTTCCTCTTTCCAGTGCCTAATCCTTCTAGAGGTTTAACTTGCATATGGATAGTACATAGTATAGTCCTTTCCAGCCTTAGAATCAGGGCTAACTCTGGGTCAGAACAAGAATATGGTGAGGCCACATTCCAACTCAAGTTGGATCTCAACAGTTCTGGAGTTTGTCTAAGGATATGACTATATGTAGTTTATGGAGTCCCTGAATTATGGGTCTTCATAGCTTTGGATTTATGTGAAATCCATCTGTGTTAAAGGCAACTCCCTGAAGATTCACCTCCTGATATTGATTGTGTCCCAGCTTCTTTTGGGAGTTCTGTCTTGCCTGAGTTTCAACTTAGGTGTAGGTCATTGAATCAAATAAGCTGGTGATACAACGGACTGAAATGTTGCAACAAATATAGAGGATGCAAAGAGACTCTATACTCTCTAGTTCCATAAATATTGCGTATTTATAGGACATTCCATACATCCGCAGATACACAACATGGTCCCTACCAGAAAAGTCAGTTTCCCGCAGTGATTTCCACATACCAGTAAGTGGTTCAAAACGTGTACTGGTACATTTCTCAGGTTTTATTGTGGGACTGAGTGAAGCAAAGTCAATTTCCCAGAAGTAGCCCTCGACAGGTCCGGGTCTCAGGTGTGTCTGAGAGCCCCTTCTTTAAGCATGAGCTTCTATCTGGGACACAGCCATCGTATCATCAGAATGTACTGCCTCTCTCTCTGCTTTCAGAAACAGAAACATGTAGAAGTGAGATTGGTAAAGGAAGCCTGAAGTGTTCAAGGTGGTTCTTGACAGCATAGAGTTATAGATGATGTAGAAGGAATAAAAGCTTCCCTTTCGGGGTGGCTGGGTGGCTCAGTAGATTAAGGCCTCTGCCTTCGGCTCAGATCATGATCTCAGGGTCCTGGGATCAAGCCCCGCATCAGGCCCTCTGCTAGGCAGGAGCCTGCTTCCCTTCCTCTCTCTCTGCCTGCCTCTCTGCCTACTTGTGATCTCTGTCTGAAAATAAATAAATAAAATCTTTAAAAAAAAAAATAAAAAGCTTCCCTTTCCACAATCATCCTGACACGTACAGTCATAAATCTCAGTATTTGTACACCTAGTAATTAGCATAGAGACAACATCATTGTGTGTAGGGATGGGAAAGTAAGTGGCACAAATGTCTGTGCCTCTCCTATTCCACCTCAGTTAAAAATCTACATATCAGTGATATCCCCATCACCTGGGTGATGTGCTGGATTAGAGGGTACTTTTGGTGAATCCTCGAGGATACTGCATGTTCTGTGTGTCCTGTTTGTTCTGTGGGGATAGATACAAAAGAGCATTGAGCTGTGTGGGGCGAAAAGAGGATTGAGTCAGGGCTCAAAACAATTCTCAACTACAACATTCTTCCATGATCAGAGGCTCATTACTCTTTTTTTTTTAAAGATTTTATTTATTTATTTGACAGAGAGAAATCACAAGTAGTTGGAGAGGCAGGCAGAGAGAGAGAGGGAAGCAGGCTCCCTGCTGAGCAGAGAGCCCGATGCGGGACTCGATCCCAGGACCCTGAGACCATGACCCGAGCCGAAGGCAGCGGCTCAACCCACTGAGCCACCCAGGCGCCCCGAGGCTCGTTACTCTTAAGTCCTCCCTCCTCCTGGCAATCAGGAGATGAAAAGCAACTTTATTCATTTATTGAAGCAGTATTTTTTAAAATGTATTTTATTTTATTTGTTTATTTGACAGAGGAGAGGAGAGAGAGAGAGAGAGAGAGAGAGAGAGAGCACAAGCAGGCAGAGTAGCAGGCAGAGGGAGAGGGAGAAGCAGGCTCCCTGCCAAGCAAGGAGCCTGACATGGGGCTTGATGCCAGGACCCTGGGATCATGACCTGAGCCGAAAACAGTCGCTTAAGCAATTGAGTCACCCAGGCGTTCCTTGAAGTGGTATTTTAAAGCGAAGATATATTTAGTACCATTTTATTGCTCCCTTTCTCAAGATGAGAAAACATAGCAATATTTTGTTTTGAAAACTCCCAATATCCTTTAAATCAAGTCACACTTTTTAAAAAACATTTTTATTTTTAAGTAACATCTCACTTACTTATCTCTTTAAGTACTAACATGGGGCTTGAACTCAACCCCAAGATCAAGAGTCACATGCGCTACTGACTTAGCCAGCCAGATGCCTCCATAGATGGGACAAGTCTACCTCCGTTAAAATCACTTACTGGAGACTAGAGTGCCTCCAAGAAGTGCATCATAAATTTGTTTTTGCTTTATTTAGAAAACTAGCTGCCTACACAGAGCGTGTGTAGAATGACACTCTGACCATCCCTACTCTTTACCAGTGTTAAGTTTCAGGGAATAAACAGATTGTTGTCACATGGAAGGTCTTACCATTTACACCTGCTTGACTGTAAGATTTTGTCGCTGTTGTCAGATGAGTGGAATAGAGCAGTGTGAAGTCCAGATTTTAGCTAACAGTCATTTCAATAAGCTTTCTTTGAAGTCATATATTTTGAGTTATATATACTTTGAGAACTCAATTAAATCTGTAGAGGCTTTCATTAGTAAAATGCACACATAGGGGTCCCTGAGTGGCTCAGTTGGTTAATCGTCCTACTCTTGGTTTCGGCTCAGGTCATATCTCAGGATCCTGAGACTGAGACCCCTGTTAGGCTCCCTGCTGAGCACGGAGGCTGCTTAAGAGTTCTCCCTTTCCCTCTGCCCCTCCCCCGTGCCACCCCATCCCAGCTTGCATGCTTTCTCTCAAAAAAAAAAAGAAAAGAAAAGAAAAGAAAGAAAGACCCACTTAAACCTATATTTTGCATATAATTTCAGGACCTTCACTGATTTCCTAAAGCCCAATTGTGTACCTTTTCATAGGTTAAAAAGTGCTTGCCTAATTTCAATGGCTTTCTGTACTCCAATACTACAGAAATGAACCACTGTGAGTCCTCAGGACCCCAAGATTAAACTTGTCAGTGAACATGGCTCCCAATCAGCCTTCCTGATACTATGTTCCATTAATGTATTCAATCAGCTTTAGTTCTGCCCCAGATACAAAGCTGAAAACTTGGGGATTCTACTGAAAATTTATGCTTCAATTCCAGAATTTGTGATGCATTTCTTTGTGTTGTCGTATTTTTCTTCTCATTTCCTTCCCTTCCCCTTAACCTCAGCTTTGTTTTGTTTTTTGTTTCTCAGGAGAGGGCCGTTTCCCAGGGATAATTGACTTGTTTGGTGGTATTGGTGGGCTGATTGAGTACCGGGCCAGTCTCCTGGCCAGTCGTGGCTTTGCCTCCTTGGCCTTGGCTTACTTTAACTATGAAGATTTGCCTGCCCAACCAGAAAAGACAGAATTAGATTATTTTGAGGAAGCTGTCAACTTTCTCCTGAGACATCCTAAGGTAATTTTTGCCTTTTCTTTTAGTCCTTGTTTGTTTGTTTTAAAGATTGTGTTTATTTTTTTGACAGAGAGAGACACAGCGAGTTAGGGAACAGAAGCAGGGGGAGTGGGAGAGGGAGAAGCAGGCTTCCTGCCAAGCAGGGAGCCCAATACGGCCCGATCCCTGGACTCTGGAACCATGACCCAAGCCAAAGACAGTCGCTTAACGACTGAGCCACCCAGGTGCCTCTTAGTCCCTATTTTCAAATAACCATTACACCCTGTGGCTTCCCGTAACTTCCAAGTATGATTCTCCTCAGTGAACTGGAAGTTCTATGACATAGCCATCTTATTCACATGATTTCTTTCCCACCCAATGTCTTTTGCTCAGAAAGACAAAACGGGAAATTAGCCTGTGTCCATGATGGAATGGCTTCATTTAATTATTTTAAAGTTTTTATTTATTTGCCCAGGTGCCCTAAGCAATTCTCACTAAGAAAAAAATATCAGCAATTAACAAGGGATAATATGCAGCAACCCTAATATAGCAGGAAAAGCACATTTTAGAACTTAAAGAAGGTATGGATTGGGAAGTCCTACAGCATTATAATTAAGTCCTCTCCAATAGCTAAAAATCAGACTCACTCCTCAAAGGAAGATTATCTGTCTTGTACAGTCTGGTGACTTAATAATAATCAGAGAAGGTGATAATAATAAGAATTACATTTATTGAGGATGTGTATTGCTAATTACTCTAGTAAGCTCTTCACTTGTATTATCCCCTTTACTTCTCACAAGAACCTTTCGAAATAGCATCACCACCATAGTATTTAATAGATGAAGAGATTCAGGGTTAGAAAGGGTTAGAAGCTTGTCCAAATTCCCACAACCGGATGGGGTAGAGACAGAAATGCAACTCAGTTCCATCTGAATCTAAAGCCATTGCGTCTTGGATGCCTGGGTGCCTCAGCTGCTTAAGCATCTGTCTTCAGCCCCGCTCATGACCCCAGAGGGTCCCAGGGTCCTGGGATCTAGCCCCACATTGGGATCTCTGCTTATGGGAAGCCTGCTTCTCCCACTCCCCCTGCTGTGTTCCGTCTCTGTCAAATAAATAAAACCTTTAAAACAAAAAAATTGCTCTATGGGTATCTGGGTAGCTCAGTTGGTTAAATGTCTGCCTTCAGCTCAGATCATGACCCCGGGGTTGTAGAGTGGAGTCCCACATCGGACTCCCTGCTCAGCACTTCCCTTGTTCATTCTTATGCCCCCCCCCCCAAACAAATAAATAAATAAAGTCCAAAAAATAAAAGAACTGATCCAAGTAAAATTAAGTCTCTGTACCACACCCTATTTCATATAAAGGATCATCCAAAATATGATCAGAATTACAGTAATAAGATGAGCAATAATCACTAACAATCTACTGATGCATTGAATTTTTAAATAGCTATATTGTGCTGCGTTTTCTGCTTGGCTTAGATGAGAAATGAGGTTCCGTGATTCTGCTGTTCACTTTCTTAGCCTGCTTTCCCTTATACTTGCTGCATGACTTTTCCCTCAGCGTTCTTCCCAAAGTCAGCCAATGACTAATGACTTCCCAAAGTTAGTCAATGACTAATGAGACTTGGAAACCAGATTTCTCTCCTAGGCTCTTACTACTTCCACTAAGCCTGCTTCATGCTCTCTCTTCTGTGAGAAGAGAGACCACCCACCTTTCAATTCCTTATAGATCTTATTTCTCCATCTGTTGATTTTAAGTGTCTTCTAAGCATTCTAAATTCCCTGATCCCAAATTTGGTGGCAGAAGTTATAACAAGAGCTGGTGTTCTGCCAAATGTCTGCACACAACTGAGTCACTTGTTGTTGTTGTTGTTGATCTGTGTTGTACTTCCTTTTACTCTGTCTTCCCTGGCCAAATCCATTCTGAGTTCTCACCTTTCATTGCAGTAACTGTGACTCTGTATCTTTCATATTAAGACGTGGAACTTCAGAGCTTGAAAGGTCTTTTTAATTCAAAAGGAGATGATTCCGGTCACCCCTCTTAATATACAGGATAGGACCTCAGGTAGAATGTATTGGCCTTCCAAAGAGGCTGAAAAAATATATATATATTGCATAGGGGAATAGGTTCAGATCCATCAGAATCTACCCCCTGGGGCAATATACATGCCCCATAAAAGAAAAAGAGAATAGTTCTTATTGGTGTCCACTACACAGCATACAATAACTTCCCTTCTTGTTTGTCGCCCCCGCCTGACTTTTTTTTTGTATAAAGGTCCAAATTGTAGCCCATTTCCTCTGAGAATCTTTCCCTGATCCTGCTTTATTCCCTGGTAATCTGGGTTGGCAGCCTTGCCTATGTGCATTCTTATATCGCAGAATTTGTAAGCTACTCTAATTGTCTGTTTTTTTCCCTCCTGTCTCTCCATCGGGCAGTGAGTTCCTTGATGATAAAAGATGACTTATGCCTTTTTTTCCCTCTGTGTCCTCCGGCGGTTAGTACAGGGTGGGACAATCTAAACTCGCTTGCTTAGGGGCACCTGGGTGGCTCAGTCATTGAGTCATGATCTTAGGTCATGATCCCAGGGTCCCGGGATTGAGCCCATCAGGCGTTCCTGCTCAGCAGAGAAATCTGCTTCTCTCTCTCCCTCTGCCTACTTCTCTGCCTGCTTGTGTATGCTCTTTCTCTCTGTCTCTGCCAAAGAAATAAATCTTTTTTTAAAAATGCCTGCTTGATGACTGAAGGCGGAAGAGGAAGCTGAGCCAGGCTTCCTTTATGAAACCTTTCTCTAAAGGAGAAACCTTCCAGGGCAACCACGGCAGAGCTAGAATCCTCTGCTCACGTTTCCATTCTCTGTTCTACTAAACTCATCTTTTTTCTCAGTCTTTTCCTATAGAGTACCCTTTCCTCTGGACTTCTAGAGACCCTAGAATTGGTACAACGGTGTTGACCGATCAACTGTAACTTGACTTCTGTTATTCACATGAGTTACGGGCCTTTTTCTTCTTTTTCCTACTACATTGGTATTTCTTTAGGGCATTTTAAACTCAGTGCCTAACACCACGCTGAATCCATAGTATTTAATTTGGAAGGCCTGATATGTTTTTGAAGGAGTATTTCCTTTGAACGTTCATCATGTATTCCAGAACTCTAGAACTGGGCATGTGGGTGGGGTTAGTCCTTGCTTGGTTCCTACTGGTTGTTCAAGTTCTTTGGTTATTTGAGGTGGTAGCATTTTGCTAAATGGTAGACAGAATCAACATCTCATTTCCATTATTTTTAGGTCCTCGGCCCAGGCATTGGCATAGTTTCCATAAGCAAAGGTGCAGAGATTGGACTCTCCATGGCTATACACCTAAAACAAGTCACAGCTACTGTGCTTATTAATGGGCCCAACTTCATATTGAGCATTCCACAGGTATATCATGGTCAGATAAGTAAGCCCTTAGCCGTCTCTCCACAATCGCTGTCCATCAATGCCTTGGGGTTAGCAGAGTTCCAGCACAGCTTTGAGGAAGCTAGACGTGAAGCCAGTGAGACGTCTCTTCTCCCCATTGAAAAGGCCCAGGGACATTTCCTTTTCATTGTGGGAGAAGATGATAAGAATCTCAACAGCAAAGTGTATGCTGAGCAAGCCACCCAACAGCTGAGCAGATACGGGAAGAACAACTGGACCCTGCTATCTTACCCTGGGGCAGGCCACCTGTTAGAGCCTCCCTATTCCCCACTGTGCTGTGCTTCAAAGATCTCCAGCCTCCACCTGTCCATTCACTGGGGTGGAGAGGTGACCCTACATGCCGCTGCCCAGGAGCATTCTTGGAAGGAGATCCAGAAGTTTCTCAGGAAGCATCTTGTTCCAGTTGTGACCAGTCAACTCTGAGAAGATATTCCTGAGGAACAGAGCAGCAATACTTCACGTGATCAATCAATCAATACTTCATTTGATTTTCATAGAGCAACATCTTTGATTTCTTATTGTGGTACGTTATACTAAGAGAAAGCAGGAGGGTGACTGACAATGTTCATGTCTTGACTTTGGAAAGGGAGAACGGTTTCTGTTTAATCCAATATCATACATGGAGAGTTTTATATTTTAAAAAGTACATTTAGGAAAAAAGAATACATTTAGGGCTCTATCTGCCCTAAAATATTCTGGTTTATTATTATAGCAATTGTCTTGGGGGAAGGAAAAATGACCAAAATAAATGACAGAATCCCCTGGTTTTAAAAACAGACATGAGTAGGATCAGGTGTTGATATTTGTTGATTTCTTAAAACTCAAATGAAATATGTTTAGATTTCTCATATATGAAAATATGCTCATGGCTCATGGTTACTTCATTGCCATTGAAAAACTAGAGCTTAAGAAACATTTCTTATTTTGAGGCAATATGGAAACTGTTATGGGGGTAACACGATTGAGTCAACCTAAAATCAATAATTTAACAAAGGCTAAGAGAAGAGAATAAAGTAATATTTGTGTCAAAATGTATAGCATTTTGAAAAAGAAACAATCTGAGGTTCCCAGAATTGCACTTTAGGGAAGGAGCCATGATACTGTGGGTTGTATACCTTATGGGCTGGCAAACTATTTCTCTAAGGTTCTACATGGCAAATATTTTCGGCTTTGTGGGCCATTAAGTCTCTGTCACTGTTGTTGAGGTCTGCCATTCAAACACCAAAGCAGCATAGACAGGCCATAATGAATGTTCATGGCTGTGTTCCATTTAAACTTTATTTATGGAAACTGACATTTGCATTTCATATAATTTTTACATGTAACAGAATAGTAATTTTCTTTTTCTTTTTTTTCTAAGCATTGGCCAATGTAAAAGCCACGCGTAGCTTGTGGGCAGTAGAAAAACAGGCTGTTGGCTAGATTTAGTTTACAGGGCATAGTCTGATGACCTTGGGTGTAGAACGATCCAAATTACTTTGTCCAAGGTCAAATTTGACGTATTTCCTCTAACGGGCAAGTCACAATCCACATATTCCTGAGCTACTGAATTGCAATGTGGAAGGTAGATAATCAAGTGAAGAAGAGCCAGTAAAAGGGTGTTTTGAATGATTTTGTAGGTGTGGTGGGGGAGCCGACAAAGAGTTAGAGGGACAGAAGTAATACACAGGCGCTTCACGGTATCTGCCTAAACTCCTTTTCTTTCCTCTGCTTTCTGATACTCCCTCTGTTTAGAGTGAAATCATTCCATTCAGGATGAGCGAGGCTATTAGCCTCCCACCTTTCTCACTCAGAGAAGTTTTTACATTTCCCACACCCAGTCAATCAGACTACGTCACTTCTTTGACTCTAATAATCATGTAATTGCAATGGCTAATACCGCCTATGGTATATGCTACATAATAACTATATAGATTAGATGCTACATCATTAGTTATATATGCCATATGCTATATAATAGCTAACATAGTGGGTTTAATGGGTATAATTATTTTTGTTTCCTCTTCCAGACTTCAGGAAGAATCAGATGTTTATGAGATATGATGTTTATGTTTTATATCCCTTGATTTACATTTTGTGGATTTTCAGAACCAAGAAGGTCTTAAAAATTTTTTTTCATATATTCTGTTCTGTATCACTACTACAAATATTGACAGGAAAGCAGATCAAAAAACCATTCTTGGCCAGCTTCTCTGACCTCTTGGAAATGTAACTGGTCTGCTTTTCAGGGTTGACTTCTTGTGTGCACCCATAAAGTATCTGCACCTGGTTAACTCATAGCATGGTCCAGGCCAGCTGGTAAACCCACTCTCACCTTCTGCATTTGGTCCACTTGGCTTTTACTGTCCTTGCACATTCTCTAAATGTGAGTTGTGTCTTCTGTCAGGCCCCTGACAGATGCATATACCACATCTCCTCTGCTAAAAGGTCGGCTCTCACGTGGCCGCAACAATCAGGGCAGACTTGCTGACCTTCAACTCTCAGCTGCCTTCCATGCCCATCACCATGAGAATCTGGGAGCTTGCTAAACTCTTTCACATGCTAGGTGTGCAAAAGGAGACTTGCATGCGCTATCTCCTTTTGCCTATGCACACGATGTCCTGTTTCACTCTAACTCCCCAACTCTAAACCGGAAGCAGGACAAAACCTTCTTCTATAGATTCCAGTTTCTTACTTTTCTTTTCTTCTTCTTCTTCTTCTTTTTTTTTTCCTAGCTTCTCACAATCCATTTCCACCTTGGTCAAGGCTCAGACCTTCTCTCTAGGCAGAACTCTTCTGAAAGACAACCCAGGACCCAGACTTAATGGAATAAAGCTTCTGAGGAAGAATAAAGCAATTACTAAGAACATCACTGCTGTCAGAGAGGCATTAGTAAAGATCATCTTTGCCTTACAAGAAATAGGCCAGAGGACACAGATATAGCTAAATCATAAAGGTGCTACTTAATGGCAGGCTTTTTTGGGGGGTACTGATCTATGTCAGCCTTCTCGTACTGAGTAGTAGAGGTGCAGAGAAACTTACACGATGAATTAATAGCAGGGCTAGAATCAGAACCCAGGGACTCAGACCTAAATTTTCTCTGTTACACTGTGTTGAGATTTTCCCCAATGGCCTGTTAATCTCCAGTCTCTGGAAATTTGAAATAAATTTGGGTCTATACATTAACACATTGTTTTCGCTGTTTTTGGCTTAGGAGATCTAGGGACATGACAAGTTCTATATTTACTCTTACTAGGGAGAAATTTTTTAGCTTCTAAAGATGATCAGGGCCATGCCTGGGTCTACCGTTGAGGAGGAGTCAGTTTTCCACTGATTGTGTTGTAGCTGTGTGGAAGCCCAGTGAACCCCAAGTGCATTCATATTTACCCCCATTAGAATAGTCTTCATTCCATAGGCACTAATTTTCATGCTTTTCTTCTGTCTCTTTTGAAGGCAACCAGAATACATCACCCCAAAATATGTCTCTTTAACAAAAATCAGCAGTTAAAAAGGCAGATACAAGAAGGGCCCTCTGACCCTTCCTTTTTCCCTCCTCAAAGCAGGAGGAAACTCCCAGACGGAAGGTGTCCTCCCCACAACCAGAAGGAAAGTAAAATTCTTACCACCAAAGACAGAAACTGAGATTGAGAGAATTCTATACAAATAGACCTTGTTTGAATGATTATCCTCCTTCTGACTGCCCACATAGTTACTTTTCCACAATGGTCTCTCTCTTTGTTCAAGCTAATATAAAAGCAAGTATTTGCTTTTCTTTGGGGCTCATTCCTCATGAGGGCTCCTGTGCCACACGAAACTTACATTAAAAACTTTTATGTACTTCTCACCTCTTAATCTGTCTTATGTTGGTTACGTTTCCAGGCCCAGTAAATATACCTTAAGAAGGTGTGCATGGAGAGAGAGGGAGAGAGATTGATTGATGTTAAGGAATTGGCTTATGTGATCGCAGGGTCTCAAACCTTCAGGACAGGCCAGAAGGCCAGAAGAATTGATGTCGCAGTCGTGGTTCTGAAGGCAGACTGCAGGTAGATATCCTTCTGCCCGAGAGGACTTCAGTCCTTTCTGCGTGGTTCATGCCTGCTATTGATAACTCCCCAAGTCTCTTCTGTACGCAGTCATCACTTCACTACCCGGTGTCCCCACTCCTCATATGCTATAGCCTTTAGGGGCCCATGGACAGCTAGGTTCCCCGATGTTTTCTGTTCTGGGCAAGCGGAGTGGAAAAGATCTGACTCTTTGCCAACCTGCCCCCACTTTATTACCTGGGTGCCACAGCATCCTGTCTTGCCCACCCTTTCCTGCACTGCTCTTAGAATCTTCATAAAAATGACACTGATCCCACCCTGGGACCTGATCTTGAGAATTAGTCCCTCAGCTGGGAGCCTTGCTATTCTGCCAAGATACCTCTCACCTGCTATGAGAGCTGTGTGCTGAGACACCATTCTCTTTCCTCAGTACTTCCAATCTGCCCGTGACTTCCAAGACCAGTCCTTTCCCCCCAGGCTAATATTTCACTTTCAGTGCATTTATATATCACTCTTATTTAAGAAGTCAAAGCACAGGGGCACCTGGGTGGCTCAGTTGTTAGGCATCTGCCTTCAGCTCGGGTCATGATCCCGGGGTTCTGGGATGAAGCCCTGCATCAGACTTCCTGCTCCGAGGGAGTCTTGCTTCTTCCTCTGCCACCTCCCCTGCTTGAGTTCCCTTTCTTGCTGTCTCTCTCTCTCTGCCAAATAAATAAGTAAAATCTTAAAAAAAAAAAAAAAAAAAGAAGAAGAAGAAGAAGAAGAAGGAGAGAAATCAAAGCCCAAGGGAAGTAAAACAATCTGCCTGAGGTCAGATCACACGGCCAGTTAAAGAGTCCGGGTTCCAATCTAGGTCTCTCTGATTCCAGGGACCGGTGGTCTCCCGGGTACAGAAATGAAAGGTACAGTAATGAAAAGACACAGTGCCCTCCCCCAAGCAAGTCTGGAGGCGCAGTCTACAATCTGAAAACCTGATCATTCCTGCATTTTGACCATGGACTTGGACTGAGGGCATTAACAGTGAGGCAGGTTTCAGAGGTTCTGGTCTCGAGGAGGCATTTTTGCATCAGGAGGGTTTCCGCTGTCCCTTGGAAGAGCAGTTCAAAACCCAGCTATGCCTTAGCAATCCCCTGTTGAACATACAGACCCCAGGACCTTATTCCGGTTAGAATCTCCTGGTGCGGATTTACTGCGTCAGACGTTTGGGACTTACCGTGTTAGACGCTGAGACCACAGACTCAGAGGAGGAAATCCCCGAGGAGACCAGAGCCAGCAGTGGGGAGGAGGAGTCAGGGAAGTGCTTAGAAACCAAAGTCCTGTGATGAAACCTGAGATTCCGTTGTGAAACACTTGGACTGAGAGGTACAGCTGCCGGCCCGAGAGTCTGCTCTGACCCTGTCCCAGCAGGGCCCACAGTCCCATCACTGGGAACATACGTAAGAGGAAGGAGACGCTGACCGTTTTGTGAGGGAGAGTAGGCTAGCGAAGGCCTGGCTAGCTCAGTTGGAAGAAGAGGCTGGGGAAGCTTCCAGTGTCTCTAGTGGGCCCAGCAAGCCGTCCTACTCCAGACTGCTCACAGCAGCAGAATTCAGGGTGAGTGTGGGGGGAGTCGGGCTGTCACAGCCTGGCCTGGTCGGGAACTGCTCAGTGTTTTGACTGGGCACCCAGGAAGCTGGCTTTCATTCAGCTGTGTGCCTTCCTCATCTCCAGGGCTAGCGCAGCTCTCTGGCAGAACTGCAATGTCCTTCCGCACCCCGGGGGTGGGGTGGGGTATGGGTGGGTGGCCGATTGCTTGGCCACGCAGATCTATGTTAGAAGCATCCACTTAACAAGAGGTCATTTAGAGACTGATTGTGGCTGCACAGTCAGGGTCCTCCCACTCACGTGAACTTATGGAGAGACTGTTTCTTGACTCAAGAAATTTTTCTCTGGGACTTACGGCTTGGGAAGAGGGGTAGGAAATACCTGTGATGAAGGAAGAAAAGCCCCTAAAGGGAATGGACTTTTGTTTCTTGATTAGGAAGTTTAACTTCTATGGGTGACTTTTTGCTTTCTTTTATTCTTTGTTTCCTGCCACTTGGGGCGCTAGTGTCTTAGCAGCTCCTGGCTGTCTTTACTCCAGATGAGTCAAGGTCACCCAGTGGCGTACATAACCTTGATACCCTTAAGCCTGGGAGTCCGGAGTCTGCTTCACCGCAGGGCTTTCGGCTTTTAGCCCAAGAGGCTCCTATATTGCCGAGGGCTCTCTCTGCAGCCACTGGGAGGCTAATCCTGTGTGGGGCAGCTTGTTTCTCGCCCTCTGGCTGCTTTGTGGCTTCAGTTTCACGGACACTCAGCGAGGTTTAGGCTTCAGCTGCAGAGATGAGAAGAAGCCTGGAGACTTTACTCCATCGGATTTGGAAGAGTCTCACATCTTCAGAAGTAGCCTCTGAGAATTCTGTTGGGCTTCTGTTCTTTCTTCTTTGTACTATCTGAGAAATGTTATTATTATTTTTTTAACCTTTCCACTTATCATTTATTCTTTCATTTAATTACTCTAATACTTACTGAGCATCACTACGTGCCTGAGGATATTCTAGAAACTGAGGAATAGAGTGTCAAGCAAGGTTTAATTCTTGCCCCCGAGGAGTAATTAACAATCCAGGCCCGTGCTGTTCAATAGAATATTCAAGATGATGGAAATATTCTCTATCAGAATTGCCCAGTGTAGTAGCCACTAGTCATGTGTGGCTATTGAACAATTAAAATGTGGTTATTGTGGCCAAGGAATTAAAATTTTATTTGTTTTTAATAAACTGAAATTTCATTAGCTGTAGGTGGCTAGAGGCTACTACATTGCTAGAGCAGAAAGGGAGGGAGATGAAGCAGATTTTTATAACATCATATGCTACATGTTATAATGAGATGGTTGGTTGGACTAGTAAGTAGGCTGGGGTTAGTTGGAAAAGGTTTTGATTGAATCCGATTATTATAAAGGGCGCCAAACACAAAGGGAAGTCCGAGTCCAAGACTGACAGATTCAGCTGGTAAAGAAATAATGAACCCCTGTTAGATTCAGACAGTTTATCATTTACATAGATAGTGAAGGCCAGAGAAGCCACAGGCTCCAGCTGTCTGAGTCCTTGTCTTACACCCTGAAACAATGGCGCTGAGACAAACGGGGCCCCATGACCTCAACACAGTTGCTGGGGAGCCAACTCCAGACTGCAGCAAAACTGTCACAGAGCCTGCAGCCGTGCCCCAAAATCGTACACCTCTCTGCAACCAGGGAAGTGATGGGAAAACTGTCTCATGGCAGCCTCCCGTAAGATAGGGAGAGACAATGAAGAGATACAAACTTCTACTTATAAAGCAAATAAGTCATCGGGGTGTGGAGTACAGCATAGGGAATATAGAGCCAATAACAATGTAAAAACCTTGTATGATGACACATGGTAACTAAACCTTTCACTGATTGTTTGGTAATGTGTATTAGTTGTCGAATGTTGTACACCTGAAACTAATCTCATATGTCAATTATATTTCAATTAAAAAAAAGGATAAGAGGGACAGGTAAGAAAACACTCTTGTGAAGCCTCCTGTGAAGATTGCCTAACTTGCCATGGCCCCGCGATCACGCCCCGGGATCACAAGGCATCCCATCCTGATTTAGGTCCTGGGGGTCCAAGTTCTGCCTGTGGTCACGGGGAACCATCCAGGGTGCTGTGGTGGAACCATTCCCCTGCAAAGGGTCTTAATGCTAGGCCAGAGGATTTAGACTTCACCCTTCACCCTGCGGCCATCAAAGTTTAAAGCAGGAGAGTGATTCGATTATTTTTGTGTTGAGATGTGCCTGACTAGATTGCAGAGATTAGACTGGGAAGTGAAAAAGACTGTAAATAGGAAGGCCGACTTAGGTAAATGGATGAGAGCTTAGGGGAATGAAGTGGAGAGCACAATCAATAGTCATTTTGAATAATCAGTTGACGACCAGGAAATGAAGGGCTCCCTGTGCAGTGAATGTGACCAAGACACATCAGACTGGATCCTGCCCTCAAGAAATGTACAGATTCACAGGAAAGCAAAAACACAGCATAAATGGCTCTAGTGCACGTTTCAGTAACATATTATGTGCTCTGGGTGGCATTGTGGAGAGCCCAGAGGACAGAAAGTCGTTCCTATACAGTAGGTGCTTTATCGATGTTGACAATACAGCATTGGATAGGATAAGCTTTAAGGCTTCTTATGACTTATTCTAGAAAATCTGTGACAGACTGGTTTTGAGAGCCAAAAGCCTTATTAACAAAGGTATTAATTCCTATCACAGTATATGGATTAGTTGGGATCTAGTTGAGAATAAGACAACAGAATTCGAATACAGGGAAAGCAGGAAAAAGTCACGAACGTTAAGTGTGGTAAGAGGTAATAAGGAGAGAGTTGGAGGGCTTTGGATATTGGGGGCAGGGCTAAATTGCCATGCACCAGTGGAAAAATATTGTACGAGTCCTTACCTCCCACTTCCCACCACCATATTTTGGTATTTCCATTTCACCTTGTTCTTCTACCCGAGAGAGGTCAGTTGGCCCTCCAAGCTTCAGGAAAGAATGACACAAAAACAAAGGCCAGGAAAGTATTTTTTTGAGTTACAAAAACCCTAATAGGAGGATGTGAATTCCCAAAGTCACAAATAGGTGCGTTTTGTTTGGTATCCACCCTGGGGTTTCTGTTGTGTGTCTGTGTTATTTTGTGTTGTTTTGTTTCTAGGAGAATACATCTGAATGCCTATACTGGGCAGATCTTTATTTCATTACCGTCGTATATTGCATTCTTTCTGACCTTTCCCTGCGAACTTATATTACCCACCCCTCCAGGTATCTGAATTTGGACCCCCGGCATATATTGCAAAATGGGTTTGGAAGAATGCATAAAAATATAGGAGCATGATGTTCCGGCCAAGTCTTTTAGCACTGTACAAGTCCCTGGGACTTACTTGGACTGCAAGGAAAAGCAGAGTGCTCTCTCTGAATTCTGTGCGTGTATCTCTGCCACCTGGAGGAACAAGGACTGAAAAGAGAAATTACGCTGAAGGTAGGATAATAGGAAAACATTGCATTTTGTGCACACGTGGGTTTGTGGACTATAAAATTCAACCCTACTATTCCATTATCTATCCTGCTGTACAATGCATCAGGCTGTATCTGTCATTAAAAGCTTCAGAGTCAGGGAAAGGAAAAGAAAAAACTAAAGATAAGAACGTAGTGAAAAAGAAACAAGGGTGGGAGAGGCCAGGAAAAAAAAAATGCATGTTCACATTCTTACTGTCATTTACAGAAAATAAATAAGATTTTTTTTTTCTAAAGATTTTATTTATTTATTTGACAGGCAGAGATCACAGTAGTCAGAGGGGCAGGCAGAGAGAGAGGAGGAAACAGGCTCCCTGGCCACTGAGCCACCCCAGGAGCCCCATAAATAAGATTTAAGTGAAGGATCAGATGACATGGGTTAAAATTCTTTTTGCACCATTAACACAGACAAACTTGGCTAAGTCACGTGAGTTCAATCTCCTGACTTATAATGACCATGAAAGGACCTTGAAAAGTGGAAAGGCTTAATTATGGGAATTAATATTACCCAGTGGCTAGCTTTTAGTAAGTGCTCAATACATTTTTTCTGTTAGAGAAAAAAAACAGGACCAAAGAGAGGATAGAATTCCAGTAGTCATTTAAAAGAACCAGGCCCTTTCCTTGTCAGAGGATTGTTGTGTATGATTGCCTTTTCAATTTTCCTGGAGCTGTCGCTGCATTTTAAAATTATTTGTTAAAGATAATGCTCATGGGACAGGACAACTTATATCACCAGCTAGTATAAATCCCATCGGTTAGTAGCTTCATTGTCTAGACAGACTTGACAGCGAGTCCTCTCTTGTGAATTGACTCAGAAGACGGTAATTCTCCATTTCTGATCTCATGAGGCATGTCTCCAGTCCTTCAGTCCTCCTCTTCCACTTTCAATTTATCTTCAAAAATCAGCCTATTGGACCATCGGATTTTTTTTTTTAAGATTTTATTTATTTATTTGACAGAGATCACAAGTAGGCAGAGAGGCAGGCAGAGAGAGAGGGGGAAGCAGGCTCCCCGCTGAGCAGAGAGCCCCATGCGGGGCTGGATCCCAGGACTTCGGGACCATGACCTGAGCTGAAGAAAGAGGCTTCAACCTACTGAGCCACCCAGGCACCCATTTCAGATATGTTTATAAAAGGCAAACGCTTACCAAAATTTTAAAAAAGTGGAATAATAAATAAAGGGGGAAAATTCTTCTTTTTTTAAGATTTTTTAAAATTTTATTTTTATTTTTTAAATTAAATTTAATTTTTTTTCAGTGTTCCAAATTCATTGTTTATGCACCTGCTAGAACAGGGAGGGTGGAAGGCATGAGCAGGGGGAGTGACAGGCAGAGGAAGAAGCAGACTCCCTGCTGAGCAGGGAGCCTGATGTCCCAGGTGTCCCAAAGTGAGAAAAATTCTAGAAAACACGATTCCTTGTTACAATATTCTTCTTATACTGCCTCTACTTTATGCCTTTCTTACTCTGTCCACACTTTTCAATGCTTACAAATAATAGCCAAGTGTCGTTATGTAGCGGAATTGCGCTGTGTAAGGATTCATTTTTCGGAATGCAGATTTCCCTTTCATTTTCCTTTATACCAGGAAGGTTTGTTTACTCCCTTAACTCATTTCTTGAGGTGTAAAGGGAGTTTGGGGTAGGTAATTCAGGAAGGAGGGGCAGACATGATCAGCCTACCACCCTCCTCCCCTTGCAATAGAGTGCTCACTGACCATCAAGAACCCCCTCGGGGGCACCTGAGTGGCTCAGTGGGTTAAAGCCCCTGCCTTCGGCTCAGGTCATGATCCCAGGGTTCTGGGATCGAGCCCCATGGCAGGCTCTCTGCTCAGCGGGGAGCCTGCTTCCTCCTCTCTCTCTGCCTACTTGTGATTTCTGTCAAATAAATAAATAAATAAATAAATAAAGAGCCCCTTCTGTCTTGTACCCAAAACTGAAAATGAACATGACCCCCTTTTGCACATGGCCCTCATGGGATGAAAAACTTGTAAGGAAATCACTAATGAGACCACTCAATCACTATCTGTCATGATGTGTACTATAACCATACGACACTTGAAGTTCAAAAACAGTTCCTTTTTTTCTCAGTTAAGAATCCTAGTGGAGGGGCAACTGGGTGGCTCAGTGGGTTAAAGCCTCTGCCTTCAGCTCAGGTCATGATTCCAGGCTCCTGGGATTGAGCCCTGCATTGGGCTCTCTGCTCAGCAGGGAGCCTGCTTCCCCCTCTCTCTGCCTGCCTCTCTGCCTACTTGTCTGTCAAATAAATAAATAAAATCTTAAAAAAAAAAAAAAAGAACCCTAGTGGAAACCCATAATTACATTTCATGAAACCTCAGGGGTCCTCAGAACCCCAGGTGTATCAGTACTGAGTCTTCATTCATGTGTGTATGCATGCACACACGTGTATGTGTTGTGTATGTGTGTATTTTAGTTCTGGACTCTTCTTGTTTCTTGACTATAAGGGAGTGATGACATGTAGGCTTCATAAGTCTGAGATCTGTTAGATTCACAGCCAACTGCTGGGAAGGCAGTCTGTCAAACTTTGCCTTGGATCCCTACCAAATCCTTGCAAAGGTACACCCATCCCAAGATTCAAGGTATGAAAGACACTGACATTATTTAACCCATATTGCAAGGGGCAATGACTATGGAGTTACTGATCATCTGGTCCTTTCCTTGTCTTCGATGGGGAAACCTGAGACACGGATGGACTGACAAGTGGTGTCTCTCTCTCTCTCTCTCGCTTATTTGTTTCATAGTTTTGTTTTTGTCTGATCCATATCATTCTCTTGAAAGAACTGTTTCTTGTAGGAAATGTCACTCTCATCTAATCTCCAGCATACTCTTTGGTGGAAATAGCAAATATGTACACATAGAGTAAGAGTGACCACCATGGGGAATTTCTGACAAATCGGAATGACTGGTGATCT
This sequence comes from Mustela nigripes, assembly GCF_022355385.1. Lineage (NCBI taxonomy): Eukaryota > Metazoa > Chordata > Mammalia > Carnivora > Mustelidae > Mustela > Mustela nigripes. Next base: position 29,823,774 of record NC_081565.1, read on the forward strand.
CTGAGTCCCCATTCTAAATAGGCAAGGGGAAAATATCCCTGGCACATCTTGAATCAGGAATTCAACCCTGATCCAACCTGCCGTGGCCTCAGGTTGAGGTCACATGGTGTCAGCATAGCTACTGAATCTCCATCCCTGGGCTTTAGGGGGCTTTTCTATCATTACAACGTCTATCAAGATTTTGTCCCCCAAAAATGACACATGCTATGTCAAAGTTTCATACAAGAAATTTCTTACAGAGCTAAATACTGGAAAGACCTCTCTTTTTCCTTTCCCTTGAGGACCTGGTAACTTTTTCTATGATAATAATTAGAACTGACCAAATTACCTTTTCTCCTTCAGCTGTCACTAATTCGGTGCCAAACTTACAGCACATGAAAAGCTTTATTTTTCATGCTCTAGGTTTTCTTTGACCAATGCCTGATTTTGGTTCATATTTTCTCAGTTCTATTTTATTTTTATTTTACTCTGCATCTGTTATCTATAAATAGGTTTTTTTTTTTTTTTTTTTGTGAGTATGAGGTATGGAAGAAAGGAGGAAAGGGAGGAGAGAGAAGAAAGGAAAGGAGAAAAGAGATAAGGAAGGAGGAAATAGCCCAAATTTTGCTCATTAATGGAGCAGAGCACAAAATAGCTGGCCCAATGTCTATTACAGTCTCTACCACTGCTGACATTTTGACATTTATCAGTCCATCAGAAAGGCGTAAAAGCAGAGACAAGATCATGGAGTTTTGGGGCACTGGGTGGTTCAGTCATTAAGCGTCTGCCTTCAGCTTGGCTCATAATCCCAGGGTCCTGGGATCGAGCCCTTGCATCAGGCTCTCTGCTCGGCTGGAAGCCTGCTTCTCCCTCTCCCACTCCCCCTGATTGTGTTCTCATCCTCACTGTTTCTCTTTGTCAAATAAATAAACGAAATCTTAAACACCCCCCCCCCAAAACATCATAGAGTTCTATTTTCCCTTAAAAGGAATAAATAATGGGAATACAGAAAAAAAGAGCTGGAATTTGGTCTTATAACGACAGGGAGGGATTAGAGACAAACAACACCATAGTATATTTCTTGTCCCTGTAACTCGACCCCAGGTAGGTGTGGGGCTTAAAAAGCAACACTGATCCTTCCTGTAAGGGCTTTTCCATGCATTACCTCCTCAGATCCTAAAATACACCCCGTGAAGTAGGTCAAATGGGTATTATCTCAACTGAAGAATTAAAGTTCAACTTACCCCAAACCATGAAATGAAGGTTTTCTATAGTGTTAACAACGGAGAAGACAGGAGGCTGCGCTATCAGCCTTAGCTTGAATTTCCAGTTCTACTGCTAATTATTCATGAGGCTTTGAGTATGTCACTCAACCTGTTTCCTCATATGTAAAATGAGAATAATGAGTTTTCTTGCATGTCTTTGTTTCCTTCCTCTGAACATTCTGTATATTTTGCCTGAGGTCTCTAGAAGCAGAGCTTGGCCAGACCTAACACAAGCCTTGTCCCAGTCTTTCTCCTGGGATTTCGGTCCCCAACTTCAAGTCTCCTCTTACCCTCCAGGGCAGGGAATACCACTCTGTCCCTTTGCGATTTGCCAATGTTCCAGCTGACAGCCACCCCAGCAAGTGCCCTTGCAGATGAGCCGGTGCACATCCGAGTGACTGGCCTGCCCCCGTTGCAGCTGGTGACCCTAACAGCATCTCTGAAGGATGAGAAGGGGAACGTGTTCCGGTCCAAGGCCTTCTACAAGACGGACGAGGTTGGTGAGCTGGACCTAATGAAGGCTCCTGCATTTGGAGGCGACTACGTGGGGGTCCACCCAATGGGTCTCTTCTGGTCTCTGAAGTGTCAGAAGGCTTTCAGGAGGCTACTTAAGCAAGATGTGATGAACAGCCCCTTCTGGGTCACTCTGAACCTCTACGACACAGTTGGTCTCCAGGATTTCAGCACAGAAGAGCCCATAGCCAGCCAGGTGGTCCAGCGCTGGTTTTCGGCCCCTGGGGTACAGCGGGTGCAGGTCCGAGAAGGTCGGGTGCGGGGAGCCCTTTTTCTGCCTCCAGGTAAGACTAATTTTTGGTGATACAGGAAATGTTATTGATGAATATAAGAACAAAAGCAATCACATTCTTGGAGAACAAGTATTTCCCACAGTAGTTTACAACCAACATGCCATTGTGTGTGTGTGTGTGTGTGTGTGAAAGTGGAATTTATGTTCTCACCTTGTACTCCCCCCTCTTAGCCACTCAAACCTCTTTCCTCTTTCCACTCTTTCTGATCCCATTCTCTTTTCTTTTTGTTGCTTTCAGGGGAAGGTCCTTTCCCAGGAGTCATTGATTTGTTTGGGGGCCGAGGGGGTCTGGTTGAATTTCGGGCCAGTCTTCTGGCTGCTCACGGCTTTGCCGTGTTGGCCTTAGCGTATTTTGCCTACGAAGATCTGCCCAAGTTACTGCAGGAGATCGACCTGGAATATTTTGAGGAAGCCGCTAACTTGCTACTAGTTCATCCCAAGGTAATTAAGAATACTTTTCATTCTAGCTTGTAACATTATAGTACCCCCCCTCCCCAAATCAGAAATGCCTGTTTTGCCTATTTTACCAATCTGTTTTGATTTGGGCATAGCACTGTTTGCCCTTAAAATGGGGATGATGATGTTGACCTTGTGGGATTGCTGGGTTGCTGATCAGCTTACTGGCACAGAGGACAGTAAATGGTGGGTGTGTTATGGTTATCCTCGATGGAAAAAAAAAAAAAAAGCCAAGACTCCTTATGTGACTCATGAATCAGTAACTCTTCCATTTTTATCAGCTGCTGATCTCAAATGATGAATTCTCCGGCTTGACATGGTTTCAGACTTCAGTGATTGTCTCTACATGGGCAGTGCTGAAGTTAAGCCCCCCTCAAAAGTCCTGAGACTCAGAGTGCACAGAAGTTCAGTTTCAGAGCTGGGCCACAGAAGGAGAGCAGAATTCTCAGCAGAATGGCTGTGGCCACACCATCTGATTAGCTGAATTAGCTCATCAGTTAGTATCAGATCTAGGGGCAGAACAGAGCCCCAAGTAAGTGTGCAAAGCCCAAAGCCAGGAAAGGAATCTAGAAAGGAAGGATCATTTTAGAACTCTGTCAAGTATTGTTGTACCGTGCAAAATGTGGTCCACAGTCCAGAGGCCTTGGTAAGACCAGAGAGCTGTTTGAATGCAGACTCTCAGGACACAGCCCGGTCAGCATCTGCATTTTAACAAGATCCCCAGGTGACTCAGATACACATTCAGGTATGAGAAAGACTGAACTAGTATGTCTCATAATCCAGCTTTTTTTCTAGGAATTAAATATCAGATGAATTATAATCTAGACCTCTTGAAGAGGTCTCGAAGCACTCATGTTTGTGTTGGTAACTAAAAACAGAATAATAGGAATAAATATCACATGGTCAGGTGCCTGGGTTGACATTCTGTTAAGTTGAAATATAATAATTCTGGTTTTTCAGTTTGAAAATGTTTGAGTATCAGCTATGTTTTATGGTTCAGCCTGTCATGATAAAACAATCATACCAGGTAACAGTTACTAAACAGCTTTCTGTTTGACTCTATGCTAAATACTCAAAAATCACTCTTACTTAAGGGGCACCTGGGTGGCTCAGTTGGTTAACTGTCTGCCTTCGGGTCAGGTCATGATCCCAGGGTCCTGGAATTGAGCCCCACATCGGGCTCCCTGCTCAGAGGGCAACCCGCTTCTCCCTTTCCCACTCCCCCTGCTGTGTTCCCTCCCTCGCTCTGTCTCTCTCTGTCAAATAAATAAGATCTTTTTTTTTTTTTTTAAAGCACTCTTATTGATCACTCACAATTACTTCATGATGTGAGTCCTGTTGACAGCCTCGTTTTTCAGATAAGAAGGCACCCTCAGATTAAGTCATGTGTCAAACCTAGACAGCCCTTATGGCAGTGCCTTTGCTCCAAACTTTTTGGTTATCCTGACTCCATGACTCATACTGCTCTCTCTCCCTGGAGAGCCTTGACTCTTTAGGAGACACGAGGTCTTGTCTCCTATTGAAGTATTATCAGTATCTTCACCTTCAGTGAAACTGCCGTCATTATCACCAAACATACATGTGATTTTTCTTATTTTTTTCCCCAAATATTTTATTTATTTATTTGACAGAGATCACAAGTAGGCAGAGAGGCAGGCAGAGAGACAGGGGGAAGCAGGCTCCCCGCTGAGCAGAGAGCCTGATGTGGGGCTCGATCCCAGGACCCTGAGATCATGACCTGAGGCGAAGGCAGAGGCTTAACCCACTGAGCCACCCAGGCGCCACGTGTGATTTTTCCAAGCATATTTGGCTCTCTTTAAAGGATTGTCTAGCAGGAATTAAATCCCAGATAAAATGTTTTCAAGTGAAAAAAAAATTTTTTTTTCCCTTTTAATTGTCACTAATTGTGACTTTAGCTGAGGAGGAAGGGCAATTGGCAGCATTCAGATTCAGTATCATCCGAAGAGATTCAGTTCCCACCTTGGCCCCTTGATACTGTTGTAACCTTAAGCAAGACTTGTAGACTTCCTGATCTCTGGGCTCTTACTGGAAAGGCAAGCTGAGACCATTGGTGTGTAAAGCACCTAGCTGAGGACCCAGCACCCAGTAAACTCTTGATGAATCCACCTTGTCATCCGTGCCCATCTGTTTTTCCCTCTCTCCCTTCCCTACATCCTCAACCAGTCCCAAAGGGCTTCAGGGGCTGTTCCCCAATCGTTCTCCTACGGCACAGCCTCTTCACCCTCTCTGCCACCCACTGTTGTGGTTTGCTCCCTCCTCGCTGCTCCCCTGTGCTGCCGCCATCGTGATGAGGGTCTCCTCCCTCCCTCCCCAGTCTGTTCCTCTTAGGAGTGGTTCCCAAATGTAGAAACGCACTGGATTTCCTGGAAGGGATATGCTCTAGGATGAGATTCTTGGGCCCACTCAGACCTATTGAAGTAGAAACTTGAAAATGGGATCTCAGAAAGCTGTAATTAAAGCAAAAAAAAAAAAAAAAAAAAAAAACTTTTTTTTTTTTTTTTTTTTTTTTAGATGAACCGATGACAGGGCCTGGGCATACAACTCTAACTAAACAAAGTAAATGTATCAGGTTGCCACGTGTTTGCCTCTGTCTGTCCAAAATGCTCTTCCTTTCCCTACTCATCTCCCAAACCCTCTGCTCCCTCAGCCTTTCACAGAATTAAGGACCCCATCCTATGACTTACTACTTTTCCTATTAGATGGGGCGCCAGGATTCAACTCTTTATAGAATCCAAGTCTTGCATTTTTACCCTTCCAGCGCTTTCATGATTAGCTCTTGGATTAATGGAGGCGCAAAACCTCTGTAGCTGTAAATTGCTATTTAAATATGAACGACACCTACATAATACTCGAAAGGACCCAGGAACCTCTTTAACTAGCTGGGGAGAAGAATTGGATTCCTAAGGTTACCTGCTTCTACAGGTGATGTTGAATGTTGCTCGTGAATTTAAACTCTTTTTGCTTTTCTGGAACATTCCCTCTGATGAAGAGTTTTTATTTCTATTGTTTCACTAAATCCGTACAACAACAATCCCGTAGGGTAGAGAATATTATCCCCACCCCCGTAAGACAATAAGGCTTCCAGAAGGCAAGGGGGCAATGTTTTCAGTCACAGAAGCTGGTAAACCCCAGCGCTAGGACTACCATCCCGTATATTGGATGTCTGACTGTTTCCATGACACTAGCTTACTGGCCAGCAGGGCAGCTCCTTCAAGTATGGCCTGTGATGGGTTCGCTTCATTTTGTGCCTCAGGTCCAAACGCCAGGAATTGGAGTGATCTCCGTGAGCAAAGGTGCAGAGATCGGGCTGGCCATGGCCTGCTTCCTGAAGCAGGTGGTAGCCACCATCTGCATCAATGGGACCACTGCCATCTGTGAATTTCCACTCAGGTACAAAGATCTGGTGATAGCACCCATCCCCATGTTTATGGAGCGCATGCAGTTTGACATCTCCGGGGCTGTACGCCTCCTCCACTACAGGGGGGACCCCCGGGATAAGGTGAATCAGCGGAGCGTGCTTCCGGTTGAAAAGGCCCAGGGTTCGATCCTCTTCATTGTTGGAGAGAACGACGAATGCATGAAGAGCAGGGAGTACGCTGAGCAGGCTCTGCACCGGCTGCAGAACCATGGCAGAAACAATGGAAGGATGCTGGTGTACCCGGGGGCGGGCCATCTCATCGAGCCGCCCTACTCACCCCTGTGTTACGCTTCCCCAAACATGAAACTTTCTTCGCCCCTGCTCTGGGGAGGGGAGCCCACTGCCCATGCCGCAGCTCAGGAGCACTCCTGGGGAGAGATCCTGAAATTCTTCAGGCAACACCTTATTCAAGCCAGAAGCAAACTCTGAGCCAGGGCTCAGGGTGACGATGAAGTGGGGAGACAAAAAAATAAGACTAAGGAAGAGGAGGTTCTCCTGACTTCTCTAGGTTCACAGTTCTCCTGAATCAGTTGTTACAAAGTAGGGCAAAAATCAAGGGCTAATGGCACAAGATCAATATCTGACAAATTTGTATGGAATTTGTACTTTTTGTAAACTGAATCTTAGTTTCTATGCACCAGGGTACATTGCTGTCTCAAAACTGTGATGCCCTAGCAAATTGAATCATCTTTTGTTTCCTAGGTAGGGATACCTTGGATCCAGGGATTGCCGATCTAGATTAATTCCCTGGAACTTCCAAGTTACTTGTGGAAAAACAAGTCACTTCTGTTTAAAATTGAGTTTCTGACATTTGATATGAAAAGTTCTAATGTCGGGGCGCCTGGGTGGCTCAGTGGGTTAAGCCGCTGCCTTCGGCTCAGGTCATGATCTCAGGGTCCTGGGATCGAGTCCCGCATCGGGCTCTCTGCTCAGCGGGGAGCCTGCTTCCCTCTCTCTCTCTCTGCCTGCTTCTCCATCTACTTGTGATTTCTCTCTGTCAAATAAATAAATAAAATCTTTGAAAAAAAAAAAAAAAAGAAAAGTTCTAATGTCAACATCACATGTAATGCTCGTTATTGATTTCCAATAGATACTCTATTTTTTTTCTCAGAATAGTGATGTTTCTTTTTATCCATAAAATATATTCCTTTTTCTAATTTTAATCAGGAGTGGGATTGAATTTAATCATGTGATTTTATAGCATTTATTGAAATTAGTTATTGAAGTTAGTTAATATATTTAAAGCAATTAGAATAGCCCAGGTTTGTAGCAATTAGTGTATCAGAATTAATTATTTTCATAATGCTTTCTTCCTTCATTCTGTTAATGTGGTGAATTATATTCATTAATGGACTCACGTTTCTTTTTTGTCTGATTTTACTAGATGATTTTTCTCATATTGACTAATATGGATTTTAAAATTTCTTTTGGAGCCAACCTGGTCATTCCTATTTTCTCAGAATTTCACCCATATTTTCTAGAACACATATTTCACTTACAATTTTGCACATATCCCCTATTATTTGCATTTTTTCTCTTTTTTTCCTCTCAACCTGACTTACCAAATATTTTTCTATTTTGTGGATCTTTTCCAAGAACAATTTTTGGTTTGTTTCTTGGTGAAGTCTTTTTTTCCTGATTCCTTGATTTCTGTTGTTTTAAAATAAATTCATTTCATGTCCAATTATTTTGTGTTTATTTTTCTGGCAGTGTTCTCATTTTGTTAATTTCTAGATAGTTCCTGATTTACTACCCCCCCACCTTTAAACCCAAGAATAACTTTACCAGAGTACAAGGTATCAGCTAAGGGGAAGGGGTAAGGAAATTTGCAGTTGAGGATTAGACTGTTACCACCTGAACCCACGGATCAAACTTAACATCTCTTAAAATGGTCATTTTTACATAATCTGCTTCATGACAAGATGTATGGTGGAGTGCCTAGCACTACTTAGATTACTTCAAACAACGCTACTAAACTTGAACCTAATCAAACCTTTAGATGAAACTTATTAATACAGTGCCTAGAGACCAGTTAAACCATCTTAACGAAGAGACAAACAAATCCAGGTTGTGAGTCATTGTATAATCTGGTCTCACCATAAGTTAATTAGCAATTGACTTGGTTTTTTTCAGAAGCTGGTTTCAAGAAAAAGTTGGGGATTTTTCCTTTGTGCAATCCCCCCCCCCTTTTTTTCCTTTGGCATTGGAGTGAACTATGGAACTATCAAGCATTAAAAAAAGACTTAAGTGGGGCGCCTGGGTGGCTCAGTGGGTTAAGCCGCTGCCTTCGGCTCAGGTCATGATCTCAGAGTCCTGGGATCAAGTCCCGCATCGGGCTCTCTGCTCAGCAGAGAGCCTGCTTCCCTCTCTCTCTCTGCCTGCCTCTCCATCTACTTGTGATTTCTCTCTGTCAAATAAATAAATAAAATCTTTAAAAAAAAAAAAAAAAAAAAAATTAAAAAAAAAAAAAAAAATAAAAAAAAAAAAAAAAAAAGACTTAAGAGACATAATCAACCAAATGCTATTTGTGGGTTTGGTTTGAGCAAAATAACTGTAAAAAAACATTTTGGGGATAATTAGAAAAATCTGAATATGGACTGAATATTAAAAGATACTATGAAATTGCTATTATCTTGTTAGCTGTCAAAATGGTATTGTGGTTATGTAAAAAGTCACTTTTAGATAAAGATGTAGTAAAGATACCAACATACTTAAAGGTGAAGGGTTGTGATATCTGGGAATTGTTCAAAAATACTATAGAAATATGGCAAAATGTGAATAATTATTACTTCTAGATTGTGGCTATAATGAAGTTTGTTACAATATTTTTTATGAGTGGTTGTAATTTTTCATATAAAAAGCTAAAAAATAAAAGATACAATCAATATATTTACCTTTCTTACCCCAAAGGCAAGAATTTTGGCAGGTATTGAATCTTTTTCTCCATGGCAGCTCCATTAATTTCAGATTACTGATTCGTTTCACAATAAATACATATTCAATATACACCGATGCTTCCACATGTCCTTCCTACTTCTAGTTCCTTACAGCCTGTCTTTTAAATTCATGGCTTTATCTTTCATTTGGTCATTTCCTAAAGCACAAACTCAAGTAATTATTTTAAAAAATTCCTATTCACCTGAATCTTAACAAATTAAAAAATGTCTCTATTTTGCTTGCTTTGCAATAATGAACTTTATACTTGAAGAATTTGATGTTAATAGACTTTGACTTTTTTATTTTGGCATCCACTGTTGTCAGTGAGTCTTCTTACTTCATCGGATTTTTTTCTCCTTTGGTTCAGATTTTCCCAATTCTATTTTTTTAAAAATTCTGTATCTGAAAATTTTTTACAATTTTCTTGTTCCTAGTGTTCTGAAATTTCTTCAAGATATAAGTAGGGGTGGGTGGGTTTATCATTACTATGTTAATTCATTTTACTTGGTACTGTATAGTCCATTCCAAATTCAAGACATGGTTGTCTTCCACTTTATTTACTTATTTTTTTCAAGATTTCATTTATTTATTTGAGAGAGAGAGAAATCGATCATGAGTGGGAGGAAGGGTAGAGTGAGAAGAAGCAGGCTCCCCCCTGAGTAGGGAACCCTATGTAGGGCTCTATACCAGGACCCTGAGATCATTACCTGAGCCAAAGGCAGGGGCTTAAAAAACTGAGCCACCTAGGCGACCTGACTTCAGCTTTAGATATTTGCTTCTATTACTCTTATGATCATTTTAATCTTTACGTTTTTTCTACTCTCTCCTTCTGGAACTCCAATTAGGAGAATTTTGGAGTTTCTGGATATAACTTCCATGAGTATTAAATTTTTCTCATATATATATATATATTTTTTGTCCCTCTGCCTGCTGTCCCGAGCTCCCTGTATTCTTTGAGAACGTTACAGTTGAATTGTTCACCTCACTAATTTGTGCTTTAGCCGTGTCCAAATTGCTATCTAGTTCATCTCTTGGGTGTTATTTTGATGATCATTATTTTTAATTTTCCCAGTCTGCAATTGGGTTTGATTCCTTAAAGCCTGTTCTATTTTTCCCCTCAGCTTTACTGAGTTATAATTGACAAATAACACTGAATAAATTTTAAGGTGTACAACTTGATGATGTGATATACATATATATTATGAAATGATTACACAGGTAGGTTAATTAACACATCCATCCATCACCTTACATACTTACCAAATTGTGTGTGTGTGTGTGTGTGTGTGTGGTGAGAGCATCTATTCTCACAGGAAATTTCAGGTATACAATACAGTGTTAGTAACTATGGTCACCATGCTGTACATTATCCTGTTTTCATTTTACAGATAGATCAGTAGAACATCCTTTCTTATTCCTGGTTTCACCCATGGCCTTCATGAACACACCCACAGTCTGTACAGGATACTGTCATTATATTTATTTATTTATTTTTTGTCATTATATTTAGAAAGCAGTATAAATCATTGGGATTAAGAAAACCCACTCATCCTAGCACTACATGGATATTACTTTCTAGGGATCTGATTTCAGCAAAATGAAACCTATCTCCTTCATGGTCTTCTATCAAGGCTTTCCTAGCATCTCAGCTTCCATTTCCATTATTTAGTTTCCCCCTGTTATTTGGTTAGAAAAATCTGACTAAAATTGGTTTAAACAATGGGCTAATTATTGTCTCTTCTACAAAGAAACCCAAAGGAAGGATGGCTTTGGTTTATTGACCAGTTCAGCAGCATCATGATGAACCAAATTCCTTCTATCTTTCTGCTCTGCCATCCTTACCACGTTAACTTATTCTCTTAGGCTAGCCCCCCCGACCATTGTTCTAAGATGTTGATCAACTGCCCCAGTATCTCATGAAGAAGATCTCCCTCAGATTTCCCCATGTGTCAGTGGTCAAAACTGGGTCACATGTTCCTGCCTAAAGCAACCACAAGCCAGGGGAGGGAGACCACCATGACAGCTTAGATGGTCAAGACTTAACCTTATATGCCCAACATCACTGAAGAACATGCCCACTTGGCAGATGGTGAACAAAAATGAAATTCATTATTGGCAAGGTCTACTGACTCTCCAGTCAGCACAGTTTGTCCCAGGTGTGTTTCCTATTCCCTCTACTATGTTTGCAAGAAATGGAAATTGTGAGTTGGGGGAGGTGCTTTTATGGTTTCTGAAGCATTCTGAATGTTTTCTTGAACATGTGGACCAAGATTGCTCTTGATTTGACTCATCCAGGTATTTTGATTCTCTAAGCTACACTGTCCTTTCTTGTGTCTTTTGGCATACTGCAGATGTCCCTCTGGTTCAAACAAATATGTAAGACACTACATACCTTCTGATTTATGTGTAATTAGGAGTCCCAATATTTTCACTCTATAGTATTCTCTTTCTAGGATGTTTAGGCAGTCTACCTCAAAGGCAAAGATTTATGTGCCTTTGAATATGTGTAATTTGTAATACAGGACATGATACAGGACATGGCAGTGCCTCAGTCTCTGGATTTCTTTATCCCTAAGGCTTGCCACTCTACCGTTTCGTTATTATACAATGACCAAACATTTTTATCTCATTTTTTAAAAAAAGGTTTTATTTATCTATTTGACAGATGGAGATTGCAAGTAGGCAGAGAGGCAGGCAGAGAGAGGAGGAAGCAGGCTCCCTGCTGAGCAGAGAGCCTGATGCAGGGCTCAATCCCAGAACCCTGGGATCATGACCTGAGCAGAAGGCAGAGGCTTAAACCCACTGAGCCACCCAGGTGCCCCCATCTTATCTTTTTTTAATGTGCTCTTTGTGGATTACAGTTGCTTTTCGCAGAAAGTTACATTGGTTTCAAAACTCTGCGGCAAGTATTCTCAGTAGCCTAAAGTTCTTCCTTTCTTTTCTAATAGTACCCAAGCGTGTCCTTGTGCGTCAGTGATTCTAGACTTATTCCAGCCCTCACAGGTGAGTGCTAAGTGGTGTAGACCAATCACAGTGTTTTTTTTTTTTCCTTCATCCAGTGAGTAGTGTAGACACAGACTTGTGACATAATTTTTGCCAATAGGATGCCAGAGACATCTGAAGAGAATGAAGATTGCCTGAAAGAGACATTCTGGAAATTTGGGGGAAATTTTTCTTATCTTGAAAAGCAAAGAAACACAACTCTTCCCTTTGGATGTTGCTTTATCTTAATGCTGAGGATATGCTGAGGCCAGCCTGAGGACAAAACCAACACACACAGTCTAAGCCAAATGAGTTGCAGAGAAATGGAACTGAGGTTCTAATTATGTGGTTTTCATGGAAGTTCGACCTTGGATTTCTTGTTATTGGATTAAATAAATTTCCTCCTTTGTTAAATCCATTTACATTGGAATTTTCTGTTCTTTGCTGCTGAAGACTATCATCATCATGGACACTTCCCTCATCACAGCAGCCCACCCTCTTTTGGATTTGGCCTGAGGCAGTATAGAAGGACAAATTGCACAACCCAATTTTTTTTTTAAAGAAAGGTGGGCAAGGTGGATTAAAAATTAAAAACCATCTTGAATTTCATGAGACAATTAATTGAATCCTCACAATCTTTATGGCATGCTTTCCTTACTAATGCCCTCACTTTAATCATAGAAAACTATGAGGCTGGGAATTTGGCTTTCATTGCGATTGAGCAAGTCACCAGATAAGATTCTGTGCTGGATTTTTAGCAATCTCAGCCCTATGACTGAAGATGAGGATCTTCTTCAGAGAGCCCAGAAAAACTTTCAGATCATTGACAAGGCACATACATTAGGAATTTAAATCCCTAAGTTCAAAATTTTCTCCCTACTTTGTCCAGGGACATTAGGAACAGCTAGCTGCTCTCATTATATTCATTAGTTTGCCAAAATGTTTAGAGATCATATACAATGCCACTCAGCCCCTTGCTTCTTATTAGTGATTGAGTATTTAGTAGTGATATTTTGTATGTCCCTATTGCCAGATTGTGCCATGGGCTATTAGTGTTCTCTTTACTACTTGAAATAGAGTCATTAGCATCTTTGAATCTAATCAGAATAAAGAACCAATTCCAGAAACCCCAAAACCCATGCAGAAAACTCATCCTTAAAATTCTGTTTCTTTAGAATGTTCTCATGAGCAAAATCTGTATTAGGGTTCTTCAGAGAAAGAGAACCAACATAATGTATATAAAGACACTTATTACAAGGAATTGGCTCATGCAATTATGGAGGCTGAGAAGTCCCAGGATCTGTAATCAACAAATCAAACAAACAAGAGAGCTGATGGTATACTTCTAACCTGAGTCTAAAAGGCCTGAGCACCATGAGAGCCCACAATAGTGTAAGTTCTAGTCTGAAAGCTAACAGGCTTGAGATCCAAAAAGACCTGATGTTTCAGTATGAATCTGAAAGCAGGAAAAGAACAATGTCTTAGCTCACAGAGTCAAGGGAGAGGAGTTCCCTCTCACTTCAGGGAAGATCAGCCTTTTTGTTCCATTCAGCTTTTAGTTGATTTGATGAGGGCCACCCATCCTAGGGAGGGCAATCGTCTTTACTCAGTCTACTGATTAGAAGGTTCATGTCAGGGGCGCCTGGGTGGCTCAGTGGTTTAAAGCCTCTGCTTTCAGCTCAGGTCATGATCCCAGAGTCCTGGGATCGAGTCCCACATCGGGCTCTTTCCTTGGTGGGGAGCCTGCTTCACTTCCTCTCTCTCTGCCTGCCTCTGCCTACTTGTGATCTCTCTCTGTCAAATAAATAAAATCTTAAAAAAAAAAAAAAAAAAAAAAAAGAAGGTTCATGTCATCCAAAAAATTTCCCTCATAGACATATCCAGAATAATGTTTGAACAAATGTCTGGGCACCCTGTAGTTCAGTCAAGTTGGTACATAAAATTAACTATCACCACATAGGTAGTCTCTAAATTATTTCCATTTTTGTAGATAAGTATGCTAAGCTTTGGAGAGGTTAACTTACCCAAGGTCACAGAAGTAGAGATGCCTTTACCATACAGAAGAATTCACTGTCTTCCTTCAAATTCATGTAGCTATTATTGACAACTAGTTTTGACACTTGACAACAGAAGCTACACAAGTTTCTGTTGCTAGGGATTAAGTAATTCAATCCTTTCTTACCTTCCTTATCTGTTATAGCTTACCTTTCTTATCTTTCTTATCTGTTATAGCTTCCACTATAATTGAGGTCAGATGTGGTAAGGGTCCTCATAATTCTTCAGTTTGATTAGCTCAACACATAATAGTAAAAGACAGACTTTCTCCTGGTCCACAGACACAGAGCCTAGAACACTGGACTGAGATTACTACACATACAGGAAGAAAGAGCAGACCAAGCAGAGGTGTGTTCTGGCCTCGGGAAGAAAGGTTCAGTGAATGTTGTCCAGCATTGCCCTGAATGAAAAAAACTGGGACAAAGAGGAAAACCCATTAACAGAAAAAAAATCTAGTTTAGTCGATTATAAAAAACCATTCTGGCCATCAGAGTAGAGCTATGTGCAAAGTAGGTACATCTCTTTTTTTAAAGAGACTGTCTTTAAGAAAAAGAGCTTCACATTCACCTCATTCTTTGCTCTGCACATAGGTTTACTGAGTTTCATGGGAAGCCCCTAGACCTTTTATAGATGCTGATACACATAGGATACCGAAATGCACAAGCCCGACTGAGGACAGAGGCACCAGTCTTGAGCAGTACAAAGGCTGCTTTCCCAGGCAGAGTCATTTTTTTTTTTTTTAAAGATTTTATTTATTTATTTGACAGACAGATCACAAGTAGGCAGAGAGGCAGGCAGAGAGAGAGAGAGGAAGGGAAGCAGGCTCCCTGCTGAGCAGAGAGCCCAACGAGGGGCTCGATCCCAGGACCCTGAGACCATGACCTGAGTGGAAGGCAGAGGCTTAACCCACTGAGCCACTCAGGCGCCCAGAGTCATTTCTAATTTTAGAATTGTGTGTGCGGTTAACGGCTCCACAGGGGCAATGGGCTGGAGAATAGAGTATCAATATGTCAATTGATTCCGGGATATCCATGAATGTATCCATGACTGATCCAGCCATCTGGATCAAGAACTAGATGTGAGCAAGGGGCTTGGTGCTCACTACGAGGCTGCCGTGGCGGTTCCGGGGATGGCAGGGAATGGCAGACTGGTTCTGGTACACATCTTGAATTCGGCAGGACAGGTTGCAGAATTACTGCAAACCTACTCCTTAGAACAAACTGGGGAAATCCGGTATTGCATGTCCAAGATACACAGCGCCCTTGAGAGAGTAGTTGCATAAAACACAGAAATGAAGCCAATATTTTGAAACAAAAAGGCTACTCCTGCCTCTTGTGCTCTCTAAATCACCCCATTTTACCTACTCCCTCTGAGAGTGTGGTTTCATGCCCGTTTGCATTCTCTGAGTCAGAGGAGCAACATACAGCCCTTCTATCATGGCTTGATAGGGAGCTCTTTAGAATTTGCCAGGAGAGGCACCCACACGTTCATGAGTGCTTTTCCTCATCCTTATCATTCCTTTATCTAAATAGACTTATTGTTTAACTACCTACAGGCTCCATTCAAATTCTCTTTACTTCCAAATGAGTCATTGTCTCCTTTAGCCAAATTAGGAGGATGTTTGGAATCCGTCTATTTGACAAACTTGAGTTATTTGCTCTATAAAGCTGTTCAGGTCAACAGGCTTCCTTAGCCTTTCTTTTGCTCTTCCCCTCCTCCCTCTCACAGGGGGTCAGACTTCACAGGCTCCTCTGGGCTGTCCTTAAAAAGAGGAAATGCTTATTACAGGATTCATTCTGAGGCTATCGTGACCACTCATCCTAGTTAGCCGGAGGGCTTTGTCTTTGTAGAAGGCCCAGTGTGGAGGAGTCCCTAGCTCTAAGAAATGAAACTCAAGTGGCAGGCTTGAAAGATCAACTTGAGGTCTGTGAAGTGACTTGGGGGCTAATTAGAGGCAATACTAAGGTTGCCATGGCATAATGGAAAGAATCCGATTAGCTCACTGGTCCCAGGGATGTGAGCCCAGAGATGTCCCTTATTTCCAAGTGTCACAGTGTGGTGTCCTCCGGAGCTTGACTAAGTTATGTACCAATACTCCCAAGCCCAAGACTAGGAAACTAGAGTCTGTGGCTAGAGCTCTTGTAACACTTGAAAAGGCCTTCTAGATGGAAACCAGAATGGAAAGAAGAAGGGTAACACTCACTCATAAGTCAACTTGACTTACGTTCTTGGAAATACCGTCTGGGAATCACACATTTAAATGGCCTCTCACTGTGATGAGAAATGGATAATATAAAATCAATAAAGTCTGCCGGCATTTTTCAGAATGTCTTACCATGAACAAGAAAATAAAATCAAGACTTCATTGTTGTTACTTAAAAAAAAAAAAAATCCTAAAATCTCTTTAGAAAATGAATCACTCAGAAATTGGGCAACATTATGCTGAGGTAGCTTATACAAAGTGGAGAGCTCTGAGCCTGCAGATTATTCCTTCTTGTAACAGAATGCATCTTTCTCATGCTGCGCTTTTCTGACCGACACTATCCCCTGAGCCATCTAAGCAAGCAGATCAGGTTGAAAAATCTTTGAAAAGACGCAACCTTGGTTCAAAGGCGCCTTCCTGTAGTGAGGTCAGGAAGACTGGGATTCTAATACCAGCGCTGACAGGTACAGCACTGCCTTTGGGTCGTCCCAGCTTCCCTGGACTGTCTCAGGAACAACCAGATTTCCTCGGTGAAAGCAGGGGGGCACGGCATCTGGGATGAATAGACTTTCAGCACTCTTTCTTACCTTGCCTGCTTACCCAACGTCATCAGTCAGACAGCATTCAGAAGATGCACGTGAACGTTTGAGTGTGGAAATGTAAACCACTTTAGGCCAGAATGAGATGAGAGATCAGGCAAAGTTTTATTTAGCAGACGTAAGCTTTTTTCCTAAAAATGACTAACTTTTTTTTTTTTTTTAAAGATTTTTATTTATTTATTTGACAGAGAGAAATCACAAGTAGGCAGAGAGGCAGGCAGAGAGAGAGAGAGAGAGGGGGAAGCAGGCTCCCTGCCGAGCAGAGAGCCCGATGCGGGGCTCGATCCCAGGACCCTGAGATCATGACCTGGGCCGAAGGCAGAGGCTTTAACCCACTGAGCCACCCAGGCGCCCCAAATGACTAACTTTTTATTGACCACTTAAATATGGGCAGGCTGAAAACCAAGGTAGCTTGTTAGGCATCCAGTTGTGTTTGCAAGTGCTCTAGTAATTTCAAGAATTTTTAAATTTTGCCTACACACACCCACAGACCCCCTCCTCACACTTACTCACCCACTCACTCACTCACGTACTCCCCCATGGAAGGACCTACCCGTCATGCCTCTAGAAAGGCTTATTTGAGCAGACACGGAACTAAAAGGTATAAACATTCCTTGAGTTCACTTGATCGTGACTCTTCTAATACTTTTGCCCAGTGGATGAAGCTTAAAACAAACAACATGAGCCAGAATATATTTTGTGATAATTTTTTTTCTTCTCTTTAGAAAAAAAAATATGTACAAAAAAAAGCTAAGAAGAGCCAACACGGAAGGTGTCAAGAAAACATTCTGATAGGTACAGACAAGGGAGCTCCTTCTCTCAAAGGAGTTACACATTAGTTATTACCATGCTAGAAAAATGAGATGCAATTAAACTTCTAAAACAATTAAAAGCCACAAAGTCAAGCTGTTGCTCTGGGGCTCTAGGTTGTAGATGCTCTGATACCCTTTCTGTAAAATAATACTGTGCAAAGTGTAAAATATTCATTTTCATATAAAGTCCATACAATGTGAGATATAAAACTGTTGAGTTGACAGGGGAGACTGGTACAGGTTGCTTTTTGGAAGGAAGTCTACAGTGTCACCTGCCAGCCCAAGGACACGATTCCAGAAAGACCTTGAGTCTCTGAGCTAGGAGAAACCATTATTGAAGAGGGAACCATGTAGCCCCAACACCCCTCAAATCCAGGAGTCTCTGCCACTTGTTTATGGAAGTAAGTGACTTCATTAATAGATTGCTTTACCTTAGAATACAAAACAGATTAAGAGACAAGGACAAAAAGTTCTTTTTGAAAGAAATATTTCTTTCTGAGCAATTGATTTTGAGATTCACCATTAGCCAACATCATCCTCCCTGAAACTCAAAAGTTAACTTTCATTAAAATTCAAAAGTTCGGGAGGAGGCAGCAAGTACAGTAATAAAGGGTTAAAGTGGACTGTTATATTCATTTTATTTCTGTGCCTATAAAACTGAGAAAAGAAGGTTCGTGTACAAATTTCACAAAACAACATCAATCATTGAATCAATGTGGTTCTTCAATGCACACTGGAACAAGGAGAAAATTTCGTTGGTTTAAAATTCTGGCATAAATATATTAAAGCTGACCAAAAAAACAAAACAAAACAAAACAAAACAAAAAAAAACGAGGGCAAGCTACATCACTTCCTCATACCAAAAAATGTACAAAACATTAGCCTCTAACTAGATAAACATAATACTTGTCTTCACAGTTTGACATCGAGTAACTGTGTGTCTTGAAGTATTGAATTGGAGGGTGATTAAAAAAAAAACAGCTTGTGACACCTCAGCTGTCTCAGGTGACTTCGGTCATGGAGGCAGAGTGATTCTGCAAAGACAAGCAGATGCAGACTCAGTGTGGGCTGACTGACTCATGTGCACACTCACTCTTCCTAGGCTGTGCCCTTGCGCTCTTGTCTCCCGGCTTTGCACAGGCTGTTCCCTCTCCCTGAAATGCTCTTCCAGGGCCCCTTAAATTGTCACCTCCTCTATTACATCTTCCCTGATACATTTTTTAAAATTTTATTTATTTATTTATTTACTTATTTATTTAAATTTAAGTAATCTCTACACCCCATGTGGGACTGGAACTCATGACCCCAAGAACAAGAGTCGAATGCTTTACCGACTAAGCCAATCTGGTACCCCTAAATCTTCCCTGATTTTTCAACCAAAATAGAATAATTTGTTCAACTAAACTTTGTCTCTATAGAACTATCTTATATTATATTTATTTCGTTATATTCTAATAAGAACATCTAAGGATCTCAAAGTAACTTTCCCTGTATCCCACATTTTTAAGGTGTTCTAATGTTTGAAAAATTTCTTTATGATTTATTCTTTGAGTCATGAGCTATATAGAAATGAGTTTAATATTTTCAAATGTGTAGGGTTTTTGTTTTTAGATGTAGATATCTTTGAATTTTTTTCTAGAGAATGTAATCTGTGTGATACTGACACTGTACAATTTCTTGAGACTTCTCTGTGGTTTATTTTCATGTTTCATGTGTTTTGAGGGTTCTATACAATGCACATTAGATCTACCTTACTAATCATCTGTGTCTTCACCGTATTTTGTTTGCTTATTAATTAGAAATGTGTTACAATCTATACTATGATTGTAGATTTGTCTTTTTTCCTTGTAACTCTATCAATTTTTGCATATACACCATGTTTATACAACCCCTACCTCTTCTTTATATAACTTCTATATACAGGACCCCCTTTTTGCAGACCCAACACTTCCTCTTGTTTGAACTTAAAACCCCTAGTCCGTGGGGATTGGAAATAAAAGAAACTGTGGTGTTAGATCTGATTGATTATTATGGGGGGTTCTTGATTTCTGTTTGTTTTTAGGACACTAGAGACTTAGAGTATATTCCTGAGAGCTCAACTACATATTTTAGAAATGGAGTATTTTATTTTTCAAAGTACTTTTATCTGCTGTATTTGCGAGAACTAGAGCTTGATGCATTTCTTGCCACAGTGTGAAAAATAACTTTTCCTTTTGTGTTTTTACTTTTATAAGACCCTTCCTTTTTGAAAAAAACTTCTGGGATCAATACTTTGGTCATTTACTTGTGTATAAGATTCTAGTTGAGACTAAGTGGTAAAGATGAAGTAATCCAACAGTTGAAGATAACTAAATGGGTGAATTTGGGCAGATCTCTTTTAACTTTCCAGGTCTTTTTTTCTATTTAATACAAATTTCTATCACGAGTTTCAAATTAAGGGGGCCATTTGATTCCTCTGGGAATATTTTCTTAAATATAAATTATTTTACTTCAGAATTGCTGAATTAGAACCTCTTGGAGTAAGGTTCCAGGAATCTGGGCATCAGCATAAATTGGATTCTTTTTCTGCTGAAGAAAAAAAAATGTCTCCCCCTCCCCAAATCTGAAGACATTGAGAAACTTTATACCAACCCAGAGTAGGTTAATATAACCGTTTCCTCTTTAACTTCATTTCTTTGTTAATATAAACTATGTTTGACAGGTCCACAATTGCTCAACACTAAGGGTGACTGCTTGGGTACATGTAGGCACAGGGGTGCAGAATATGGATCATTCCACACCTGTCTCTTTAGGATCAGAATCACTCTGTGGGTTCCTGGGATGGGGCCTCCGTGAGATCACACTCACTCTATAGGATCATAAAATCATGCTTTGGACACCTGACCATTTCTGGTTTGTTGGATTCTGTAATTACTTATCTTTTGGTTTTTCTTCAGTACTTGGGAAAGATCTTGGAAAATGTACCTTGTCTCAATCAACTATGCTAAGGGGAATCACAGGAGACAAATATGCAAATCTGAGTTGATGTTTTAGGGAGGAATAAAAAGCACTGGAGCCGGGGAGGCTCCATGTGGCAAAAGAGAAAGAAAGGTTTTGGGAGGAAGAAAAGTTGGGTGAGTGACCAGGTCCCCTCTCTATCCAGTCTTCTTGAGGTATCTTGAACAGTGGGATGGATTTCACACGTATGAATGCATGTTCTGAAGAAAGGTTCATATGTTCTCTCAGACCCCCAAAGTTCTTCCTGGGAAGATGGTTCTATCCCAGAAATTACAAAGGAACCAGCTTCTAATAGAAAACCTAGGTGTTGGTGTCTCACATAGAGTTCTTGCCCCCAGGAGAAAATACAGGCATATTTATTTTGGAAGAGTGGTAGCTCACTTCAAACACACACATCCCTACTGCATATTTCCTTTGAATGCTAAGAGATGCAGATTTCCAAATGGAATTTTCCTTGAAGGGAATGCCAGGCTGGGGGTATCATACATTGAGTTGGAACTTTAAGACTTAGATGGGCCTGTTTTAATTTTGACTTGGTGACCTTGGGCATGTTTCTTAAATTCCTTGTGCTTCACTTACTTCATCTACAAAACAGAATTAACATTAGCAATTGCAGAATTGTTGTGAGGACTCAATGTGATCGCTTGCAATAAATGCTAATTTTCTTTTCTTGGCCAACAAATAAAGAGTATAATCATCCTAACTACACGTAGAAACATTTGATATTAAAAGCAGCTGCTTTGTTACTTGAGTCTTCTACAGTTGGTGTGGAAGGCATCACTTGAGAAGTAATCTCTCTATCCAGCATCCTGTAGCTTTGCTTTGCCTGGCCTACAGAAGTCCTGGTATTCCTTATTAATTTCTATTTTCTTTGGAGATTCAGATAATGACTGCCCATGGTCTGATTTTAGGTTCTTGGTTTTGTCTGAAGTGTTTAGTTCAGGTTTTGATTCTGGCTTGCCTCTATCCATCAAACATTTGTTTCACACCTAGTGAATGCCAGGAAATATGGAGAGTACATAAGATATGGTTCACAGCATTCAGATCCTCAAAGATCTCCAAATTCTTGGGGGGAGGGGCAGATAAGAAGGGACACTTTGGCCTCCATTGGGCAAGACAATCACATGAAGGGCTGTGTATTCAGAAAAGACCTCATTGTTAACCAGATAGGGTGATAGACATGGAAATAAAGATACATGGACAGATTTGAAAGAAGTTCAACTATGGCCTGTAGTGAATAATAACATATAGTTGAAGGAATCTTTTATCTATCTTGTGGAAGATCAGTTTTTGAAACTCTGTTTGGCACTTTATTTTTCAAGGTAAGTGGAACCCCCCAAAATATGGCCTAGATGTCTCTGAGACCTGGATGGTCAACTATTAATTGTTCTGAGGGAGAAGGCAGAAGTCTGGAGGTGGTTTCCAACAGAGGGTAGTGCCTGAGCAATGTGTGCAAAAGGCTGGGGTGAAAGGTGGTGTCCTCAAACCAGGATGTTCAAGGCAAAGTAGGCAGCATTTAAAAGAACACAGACATTGCCATGTTTGTGGAACTCAGTAAATATTTGTTTGCTTTTAAAACTCACCTTTGTCTTCAGTTGCTTCACCTCAAAAGTAGGGGGAACCACTCTGATCTTATCAGGTACAGTAATATAATTTGATAGGGAAGACCAGAGAGAGTCTGTCTCACAGTCTCATTGCAAGGGATCACTTTATCATTCAACCCTCATCAACAGGCCAAATATCAATAAACCAGTAAGACATTTTTCAGTATGTTCTTTCTCATTAAACCAAGTCAAAAATTTCACCTTAATACAGGTTAAGGGAAAACAAACAAAATACTTGGCACTGGGTTTAATGGAGGGCTCAACCTTACCCAAATAGAAATGGCTTTACTGTTTTGTTTTTCTTATTAATAAAATTAGAAAGACTTCATTAAATGTGAAAGGAAATAGGACTGTTCATCTCAGAGAGATGTTTGATAAAAGGGAAAAATACTATTTTGTACTCTATGAAGTACATGATAATCCTAATGGGAGGTGATTTCCTTCTCCATTGTACTGTCTATAAAAACGGTTTTGTAAGAATATAAGTATAAAGAAGGTTTCAAGATAAATAGATTATTACAGAAGAACATTTTAGCAGGACTCAGCCAACTGAGCAAAGGCAGTGAAAACCCTGTTTTGTTATTGGTTATTCTTATTCTCTGACTGCTTAAAGGAACCACTCAACTCAGCTCTCCCACTGGCAAGGGATGCGGCCTTGGGCGAGTTAAATGAACATTGCCATTTTCAGACCCCGTTTTATCTGTGAAATGGGAATTCTCCTATCAATTCAAAAGGTGTTTGTTCAAATAAGGATATATTTGTGAAGCACCTAGCAACCGACTGAGGCAAAAATAAGTGAGTAAGGTTGCATTGAATTTTTTGATTGTGGTCATCAAAATGGATCCCAAAGAATACTTCGTCATCATCTTTTGAAAGTGCTTCTAGTCTACATCTATCACTGAATATAATAAAAACTTTCTCTTTCCAAATACTGTCCAGTTACTTAATCAAATTGACCTCTCTCATAATTGGTATGAATTTCCTAAATATGGTATTATGTAGTCGGTCAAGGTGTCTTGAAGCAGCTGGGGTTAGACATGCCTAAGGACTTCCTGAGGATTCATGATTGCCAAGCCCCAGACTAACTGAGAGAAACCTGAAGTTCTTGGAGGCTTTACCTTAGATTTTTGTTAGTGCTGAGTGGATTCAGTGGTATCCGCCTGCTTCTAGTAGAGGAACTGATTCATTTACCTCCCAAGCTAACAGGCCTCGAGCCTGTGGGTTTGGTTTGCTAAAACTGCTTTACTATACCTGTGCACTTAAGGTTTCCAGAGGGCTTTCTATCCTTGGAAAAGCCATGAGGGGTACTCCGCGGGGATCCTCAGGTTTGGGTTTGGAAGGAGATCCTTGTGTTCCTTTAAAGTTATGGACCACACACATGCCCTGCAGGGGGAGGGGACAAAAGACCAGGGTCAGACTGCAGCCATCAATGCCTGGCCCTCTCGAAGGGTGGCAGGCCTTTCCCCTAGAATGTCTTTGCCACTGTGACTTTTTTTCCCTTTGAGCCAGTGGGTAGGGACCACACAAAGACCTTGGGCACAATCTAGGTGGTTGCTGAGCACCTCTAAGGGCTGAAGAACCATCTGACCAATCACCATGAGGTCAGTGATAATCAACCTTCCCCATTAAGCCTGTTTCCCCACCTGTAAAATGGAAATAACAACACCTCTTTCATAGATCTGTAGTGATTAAAAGACACAATGAGTGTAAACTACCTCATAATAACAGCTGACATTTACTGAGGGCCACTCCATGGCTGGCATTGTGCTGAGAATTTTCCCTTCCTGCATGTAACCCACCCAACGATCTTACAAGGGAGGTACTATTATCATCTCCAACTTAGGCAAGGAGGCATGGTGACGTTAGATAACTTGTCCAAGGTCACAGAGAGATTTTAACTCCATAGCCTCTCGATCATACCACCATACTCTCCTGCCTCTTCACAAGTGCCAAACTCATGGCAAATCATCAGCGGGCGCTAGTCTTCACCTCCTGCCCGAGATGACCGTCCTTAAATTATGTGACTACTGTTTGCTTGAGATTAAATAATGCAGCGGCACATTTCCTCTATTGCTTCCATTAAAATACTCTCCCTCCAAACTACTACTCACTTTTCTTTATTTCCTACTTAGGCCCCCTTCATAACTGAGTCTGTCTTTACCATCTTCTCTGTTTCTTTTGCCCTCATAGAGTTTATCTGTCTCTTTCTGTGTTCTCTCTCCCCTTGTTTGAATCTTTGTTTCTATATCCAGTATTCCTGAATCTTTTTTTAAAGGAAAATTTAGCTTTTTAAAAAAGATCTTATTTATTTATTTGAGAGAGAGACAGAGATAGCGAGAGAGAGCACAAGCAGGGAGAAGCACGTTTCCTGGGAGCAGAGGGCTCGATGGGGGCTCAATCCCAGGACCTTGAGATCATGACCCAAGCCGAAGGCAGACACTTAATCGACTGAGCCACACACTCACCCAGTATCTTTTGAATCTTTCCTGTCACTCTTCAAACCCGGCAGAACATTTATGTAAATACTCTCTACTTGGCTTTCTTCCGTCCCACTCTCCAGGTCTGATTAAACCGCCTCCATTAAAGACATGGGAGAAATGGGAAGTCTAGGAGCTCTGGAGCTGGGAAGACCCAGGTCAGATTTATGGCTTTCTTGGTTGAGTGGTCATTGGGCAAGTTACTTATTTTTGAGCCTAACTTTCCTCATCTATAAAATGAGGATAAGAATATAATTAGGCTTGTCCTGCGAGCACGTGACTTGGTGTATACAAAGGGTAGAACATGTAGTGACTGCTCACTTAATAGTCCCCTCCCCTCCATTTCCTCTTCACAGAAAACACAAAACAAGAATGCACGTAGGCTGCAGTTCTTGGACTCTTCTTTCCCTGTGTCCTCTCCAAGTCTCCAGTTTGGAGAGCTTCCAGTCTCCTCTAAGACCCATTTCCAAGCTCAGTGTAAGTGCATGTGCAGTGTGTATGTGGGCACACACAGAAAATAGTGGGAGATTGTGGGGTCTCTCTCCTGCCAGAGCGATTCAGTAGCAGTTCTGGGTCTTACATAAAGACTGTGGGGAAAAAAAAAAAGTCTGATATTTTCCATCCACTGGAAGCCAGTAACAGAGCAAACAGTAACTGAGCAGTAGGAAACAGGGCTGCAAGTTACTCAGAAAAATCGAGTTTAATACCAAAGCAGAATTTGTATATGGCTCCTTAGAAAATGCAAAGGATTTCCCAGATTCATCCCATAAAACCTTAGGCAGTAGCTTGGGACAGTGAGCACTGCTCTTTCTCTCTAGCTGGGGATGCTGGCTCCAGGACTGAGGGGCAGCAGAACTGTTTGGCTTTTGAGACCAAGCCTTCATTTTTGAACTGCTTATCTGTCTTTGAGAACCATCTCTTCTCTTGAAGCCTCCCATACTCTTTCCTTCTTTTAAAGAGCAGTCATTGGAAAATACTCCTTAGGGGATATCAACGTCTGAGGACCGTCTCAGCTCTGTTTTTCCTACAGCTTCATACAGACCATTTGCACTGAAGTCCTCTTGTCTTTTACTTTAGAAAGAAAGCTTGGATCCATTAAAAATAATTTTGAATTAAAATGGAGCTTCCTAATCTCCCCAGGGAGATCGGTGTTCTGACTAAATGTAAGCATTTTCTGTAACTCAGCAGGTAAAAAAAATTGGAAAACTCCAAGTTAAAGATGGGGAGAGGCATATGTCTATTTTGTACATTAAGTACTGCAAGGAGGAAGGATAGGACAAGAAAGAATTAGGTCCCAGGACTGTGAAGTGCATCTATGTGCAATGCCAGTATTTTTTTTTTTTAAGATTTTATTTATTTATTTGACAGGCAGAGATCACAAGTAGGTAGAGAGGCAGGCGGAAAGAGAGGAAGCAGGCTCCATGCTGAGCAGAGAGCCTGATGCGGGGCTCGATCCCAGGACCCTGGGATCGTGACCTGAGCCGAAGGCAGAGGCTTTAACCCACTGAGCCACCCAGGCACCCCGTGATGCCAGTCTTAATGGAGGCTTTGGACCAGAGTAGGCAGGAGGGTAGGAGGGGCATTAAGGCTGTGATGGCTTTTGCGTTTTAGGGATAGCTTGTTGAATAGGACCAGAGGACTCATTTTCTGCACAACATATGACTCTCCAGGCCCACTGATTTACTATAAATCCTCCTGGTATATTTTAAATCCCTGAAGAGTATTTAAAAATTAATACTTCTGTGGTATGCCCACAAAACAAAATATTCCACAGCAAGAAAGAGAAGTGAATTATTGCTACATGTTACAATAGATGAATCTCAAAATAATTATGCCAGGTGAAAGATAGCAAAAAACAAATATATATATACATATATATATATATATATGTATATATATATTGATATAGGTTTGGGTGCCTTTGTGGCTCAGTCAGTTAAGCGGCTACCAGAGAGTAGTCCTCTCTGCCTACTTGTGGTCTCTATTTGTCAAATAAAATAAATAAAATCTTTTTAAAAAGTTTATCAAATTGTACACTTTTTGTGCCATTTATGATCTGCCTAGCATGCTTCAATAAAATTGTAATAAGACAAAAACAATAAAAATTAACCTCTTCACTTCCAATCCAACTCGGATGAAAAGATTTCCTAGCTGAGCAGGTGGCAAGGTCCCCATCTATTTGAAGAACTAAAATCATTGGAAATGTCAAGAGATGGAGAAAACTGTATTACCCCAAACTCTTCTCCAGAAAGGTTATTATATGTAGTTGAGAAGCCAACTGGAGTGGAAACAAGTTGCCCAAGAGCCACGTTTAGATGGTAATAGAAGCCTTTTAGAAAATCTGGGTGTGGCTAGAGGAGGGTTTTCTTTCCTTCTTTTTTTTTTTTTTTTTTTTAAAGATTTTATTTATTTATTTGACAGAGAGAGAGATAAACGAGTAGGCAGAGAGGTCGGCAGAGAGAGGAGGAAGCAGGCTCCCTGCTGAGCAGAGAGCCCAATGTGGGACTCGATCCCAGGACCCTGAGATCATGACCTGAGCCGAAGGCAGAGGCTTAACCCACTGAGCCACCCAGGCGCACTAGAAGAGGGTTTTCATAGTGCTGAGTGGGATATGCAAGTATGGAGCAGAGCTGAACTTCTGGGGTGCCTACGAAGGGGCTGTCCTACTTCCACCCTTGGTCTTGGTTTTCCGTTCTTCCCTCAAGCAACACTTAGCCTCTGCTCTCAATACCTACTGCACAAATATCTAAAGAACAATGCTCTGTGGATTTCTGGGTGGCCCAGTCGTGAAGCGTCCGCCTTCTGCTCAGGTCATGATCCCGGGGTCCTGGGATGGGGGGCCCTGTGTGTTGGGCTCCCTGCTCCATGGGGAAGCCTGCTGTTCCCTCTCCCACTCCCCCTGTGTGTGTTCCTTCTCTTGCTATCTCTCTCTCTGTGTCCTAAATAAATAAAATCTTAAAAAATAAAAAAAGAACGCTGCTTTGAATTACTAGTCTGCCCAGGAGGGGTTGGAGAAAGGGGGACAAGCCACTGGCCCCAGGCATTCCTCTTCCTGACCGCCATGGGGAATATGCAATCAGATTCCTGGAAGAAAATGTACTTTAGAAGTCCTTTTTGTGGCAATAGGATGCATAGTCCTTAGGGGAAAAAATGGCAATTTACGAGGCTGGGGCATGGACTTGCTCCGGGTCTGGCTAATCCGACTCGCTGTGACCCTGGACAGACTTTCAGGGGAAACAGAAGGAGGGAAGCCGACCCACCAGAAACAGGGCTACAGCGGTGCCCAGGATGAAGCCGGCAATCACGTCGGAGCCGTGGTTCCGGTACTCGGAGACCCGATTGAGGCCCGTCAGGAAGGCTGAGCAGAGGGTCCCCAGGCACAGCACGGGTTTGGCCAGACGACTGCTCTTTGTCTTGATTGTGCTTGTGATGTACATCTGGAACAGGATGGGGACCTGTGAGTGCGGGGCAGCCTGTGCGGGGCGCAAACCCACACACGCGTACACACACGCGCAAACGGAGGTGAACAGGGCCGTGCCAAGGCGGGCGTGCTGACTGCTTGAACATCCCACCAAGTCACTTAGGTTAGAATCTGGGTCGGAAACCAGTGCAGCAAGAACTACACACAGCCACACATGTGTCGTGTTGCTCTGTGTTCTAGGGGCCCATAAACCCGCTGCAGAATAAAGATCAGCTTTAGAACAGGCACCTTTTATGCAACAAATTCAAGATTCACTTGGGGGGTATTGGGAAACCCATATCGAATCTCAGAGACCAAATTAACCTTCTGTGAGAATGAATTTTATGGAAGAGAAGACCAGGTAGGCGAGTGGCCATACATTTCCCTTTTGGTGTCCCCCACAGTTCTAGCTGATTCTTCACACTTGTAGGCAAGAAATATGAAAGCATTGACTGGTTAGTAGATTGACGGAAATGGAATTTCGGATGAGTGCGTCACACAAACAGATTTTAGCTGCGCTGGGAAATGGATTCTCACAGTCCTTGGAACAGCTGTGATGGGCTCTGTCCGTGCATTTACTCTGGCGTGCTTTAAAATACCGAGTCTTTCTAAGGGTTCCACAACATCTGAAAGATTGGGAAGATCTGACCTGAGGAAAGGATGATGCAATTTATGATACCTGAGATGTAGACTGTTCTTGTTCATTGTGGGGAGTCGGGCAAGACTCTTCAAGTTTCAGAGGCTCGGTTCTTAAATGTGTGTCTTGTGGGCTAGAGCCTCTTCCAAAGAAGTTGTTAATCACCTTTGGTAATGGTTACAAGAAGCCACTAGAGGGCATTACTGATCCATCCCATAATTTCTTTAAAAATTTGACAAGTGAGTTTGCAATTCTGAGAAATAGTTTGCTAATACTCATGGTCTCTAGTGTATTTTTATGGCCTGAGCACAGACAAGTTCAAATGAATACATTCTACAATATGACCATGGAAACTTAATTTCCTAAGTTTACTGTTCACAACAGTGGTGTGAATACAGGCAGACAGGATCCTCTATTACTGGTGACAGATGTGCTATGGAAAACTGTGGTCCGATCAGCTACACAAATGAGAACACATCATGACACCATTCTGACCCTGTATAGGAAACGTTACTTAACACCCATACCAGGTATGTTTAACTTGAGTATTTAATATTTTTGTGGTGTTTTGTTTTGTTTAGGTATACCCTTTATAAATCCTTCCTATAAGATTACAAACTATCAAGAGCATGGGCTTATGGTTAGTATTCTTCACAGTATTAACCAGTACTTAGGACATCCTTGTTGAGTAATTTCTGAAAGTCCTTCACACATAGTAGGGGCTCAAAAGCAGTTCACACAGTTGGAATCTTGTATCAGGGTTTATCTGATTATAGTCCATCTGTGGGCATGATTTGGATTGGATTATATCTGAATCCTCGAAAACAAGTGCTACAGCAGCATCTCTTCTGAGTGAACAGACTTCTTTTTACTCAAAAGAAATTTATATCTCATCTGATGAGACAATCAGTTATTATGAGTAACAGATTAATTTTTATAGTGGTATTACACAAATTTCACACAGCAATGACTTGAGTTGGGTCAATATACAGAAAGGGGTTCAAGAGTACATTGCTTCATATAAAATTTGGTTCTAGATAATTCCAAACAAATGGATATTTTGAAAGTGGAAAAATATGCTGACTGCCCGAGAGGATATTTTTTGTTTAAAAAATATGTGGCC
Organism: Mustela nigripes; assembly: GCF_022355385.1. Taxonomy (NCBI): domain Eukaryota; kingdom Metazoa; phylum Chordata; class Mammalia; order Carnivora; family Mustelidae; genus Mustela; species Mustela nigripes. Next base: position 29,853,604 of record NC_081565.1, read on the forward strand.
TGCCAATTGATTGATCGATCAATCGATCGATCTATCATAAAGCAAAGAAGTCTTACAAGCTACAACTGATCTGTTTTGTAAGTTGAGGGTTCTCTATTATCTACATGCATGTTTCCTTAATGAGCGGCAACTGAAATAATTTTCATCACATACTCATTAAAAGGTAGACCTAAAAGGAATAACTAGGAAAGCTCATTTTGGGTGATTCATCCAACAGATGTGATCCTGTGAGCTCGACACAAAGGAACCATTGTTTTAAAGAGAATATTCAGCAATTTATTTTACACTGTGCTCAATAGTCCGGACGTGTAGTCAGTCACCTTCTCTCCACCCTGAATTTGTCTCCAGGGATGTCAGAGACATCCCATCAGAGGCAAGCTCTCAGGAGAGAGCACAGTTACTCTCCCTGGAGACTGTAGGAACCTGCTCCCCTGGGGGTAGGGTGAGTCTTGCTCAGAACCTCTGGGAAGAATGGATTATCTTAAGGGGGTCTTTCCTCTGCCCTCTCCTTCCCCTCCCTTTCATTGAGAATCACTAGACTAGTCATACCTGGAACGTAAGTTCAAGTAGGGAAAAGGTGTGTTTTTGACCAATAGTTGCTCTTCCACAGGTAAAGGCAAGGGGTACCCAGCTTTTGAGCTGATCCCTTCTTTACTTGCTTCCATACACTCTTGGTTCTAAGGAAGCACAGGCCAGAGAAAGGGGAGATGAAGTCAACCCAAAATGGACACAATGAAAGAGGAGGAAAAGAAAAGGGACACCAATTGTTTCGTCTTGTATTTTAAGACACGAGACACATTTCAGGTTTTTTCGGTAATGAAAGCAAAAAGTGTAAAGAGAATGTTACACCCTAGCGGGGGCAGTCGAACCCTGTCTGATTTGTAGAGCAGCGAGAAGTGAACTTTTGGGTGTTGGGGCTCATCTAGTATTGTCCATCTATTCTGGCTAAATAAAGAGGAAGAGTGTCAGGAGGAGCAGAGGGAAACTGTGGTTTTCTCTCAGGTCTGCTGTACTACCCAGGCAACCATGTGTTTGAAGGCCCACACCTGCAAATTTGTAGGCAGGTATGCGAAATGTGTGCTGCTCTGGGACCAATGAAAACTTTGGCAAAGAATGTTGTTGTGGGCAAGTGGAAGAATCCTGGACATGGTGCCAGGAGCATAGGTCCCAGATCCAACCTGGGGGCTCTCAGCTATTTTCTGGGCCTCAGTTTCTGCATCTGTAAAATGGGAAGATCTGACTAAGAGATAATCAACCCTGCCAAATTAATAGCCTCTGGCAGGTCAGTATATTACCCTGGGATGTTGGGGAGGGGGGTAGGGGCAACAGTGTGATGCCGTACAGGAGAAACACGCTGTCACGTGTTTCCTGTAACACTCTTAAGTGACAGCGATAAGAGAAAGAAGGTGAGGAGGTGAGAGAGACTCCTGTCCCAGCCAAACACTCGACTTGGTTTTGGGAGTGACAACAGGACTTCAGTACTCACCGTGGCATATAAGGCGGAGTAAATGCTCAGAGCAGCATGTTTGGAGGGAAAGGATCTCCGAGCCTTTTCTATCACTTCCACGTCCCCAGTGCAAATGTTCCCATTGTTGATGAACTGCTGGTGTGCCCGGCAGTCTGCACTGGTGTAGTTCGGCTTGCACACTGTCAGGAAGTATGGCGTCAGGTGCCCCGTGACCACCTGCCCGGCGTTTACAAAAATGTCAGTAGCAAAAAGTCCGAAGGCAAATACCCCTACAAGGAGAGTGGAAATGATCAGGAATGATGACATCGATACAGTTTTGTCCCCGAGAGAAGACGGAGCGGTGAGAGTCCACAACAACCGCCAAAGAGGACCTCACCGGAGTCAGATGGTCCCCTGACTTTCGTCTTTGCAGGGACTGGTGCCTGCTTCCCCAACCATTTTTTCCTCTAAACTGATGCCAACCTTCTGCTGTTTGCATGTTATCGCTTTGTATAAGTAAGGCGGAAGCAACACGTTCAAATGGAAGGAACTAGAATTTTGGAGTCCTACTGATCTGCCTCCATCGAGCCCCAGCGTTGCTGATTCACTCACTGTGTGTAAGCTATTTGCCTTCTCTGAACCTTGGGACCCTCAGTCACAACAAGGTTGGGGGCAGTGATGCCTCACAAAGAGGTTGGAAAGATGACAGGGGATAGGTCCAAAATACCCACTACAGTGCCTGGTTTCAATAGCTATTCAACAGCAGTTCGTTCCCTTTTTTCCCATAGAAAACATATTCTCCCTGGTCCTGTTTGGAAATGCAAGTGCTCCGAAGGGATATCTATGAAATCAACGGCAGCTGAGAGTGAATGAGGTTGTGCAGGAATTCACCCTAAAAGAGAGAAAAAAAGGTCATTCCAGAAACCTTGATTGAACTGGATGTTTCACTTGATGTTGGACAGAGAAAATGACAAGGGACGAGTGTTAAAGACCGCATTCCTGACTGCTGCTCTAACGGCCTTCCACAAACTGAGCTGCTGAGAACAACACAAGTGTACCCTCTTACAGTTCTAGAGGTCTGAAGTCCAAAATAGGTTTCACTGGAGTAAAATCAAAGTCTTAACAAGCTGTGTTCTTTCCAGAAGCTTGAGAGTAGAATTCATACTTTGCCTTTTCTAGCATCTAAGCTGCCTTCATTCCTTGTCTTGGACCCCTTCCCTTCCAGCAATCATACCGTCACGACCTCTGCTTCAACTGTCATACTTCCTCCTTTGACTCCGATTCTCCTGCCTCCCTCTTAAAAAGACGCTTAGATTACATTGAGTCCACCTGACTAATTCAGGATAATCTCATCTCAAGATCCTGCATTAGTCACACCGGTAAATTCCCTCTTGTCATATAAGGTATCAAATCTACACAGTTTCTAGGGATTAGGATACAGCCATTCGGGGAGAGGAGGGCATGGTTCTTCCTGCCACACTGACTTTGCTGTTTGGCCGAGAATCCTGTGGGGAGGCTATCTTTCCTATCTTTTCTGGATTTTATCTGTCCTCTGGCAAATTCCACGGGATTAGTCCCAATAAGATTGAACACGATAAAGCAGAATTCCTTACTGGAAGCTTCACTGTGAACTCTTTCAAAGCCTATACCGTACAGCGATAGCTTCTCAATGGACTGCTGTTTCTTCGGTACACTAAGAGGTGCTGCAGCACCGAGCTACATACAAGTTGTTGGAAGGGATAAAGATTTCTGAAATGTGGCTCAATTATGGGAGAAGTTGGCAAGTGCAAGAGAGAGGGAGTGTTAGCCCTTGTAAATGTCAAGGATCTGCTATAGTTTCAGTTAAATGTCTACCCAACTCGGATTCCCATACGATGTCCTCGATCTGCAAATTGTGCTGATATCAGCACCCAAAAGTTAATCCATTATAGCAGAAATGAAGGCAAGTTTGGCTGAAACCTTCATCCAGTTTTCATTTTGATCTGTATTGATTGCTGTAATTTTCCTTTTTGTGGCTCTGCCAGGATGTGCTTTATCACAATGAGAACTGGCTCTTTTAATAGCTTTGGCCGGCTCACTCTCAGAAGGTCTGACCTCTGAGAGTAGGCAATCATTGATCATCCATGGCAATTTTCACCCCCAGGTTCTGGAAGTCTGAATGGTTAGACATTTTTTTTTTTTTTAACACCTTCCAGCGAGATTGTTAAAGACCAGGTCTCCCTAGCTTTTTCAAGAGGGCAATAAGTCTGTCTTGGCATACTTTTCCAGGAAACTAGGGTAATTTACGATTTGAAAAAGGGAAAGTGGCATCACTTTCCTCTGGCATTTTATTTGTCAGAAGTGCTTCCCATCAAGGCAGGTTTGATCTTTCTGAGATGGGATTTACCAGGCTCCTCGGCTTGGTGTCTCAGGTGTCTCGTGGCGGTGCTGCCGTGGCAGCTCTGCTCTTTATTGTTCCGGGATATTTTTGCAGAAAGTGGGCCTTCCCCTCTTCCTCTCTGCTTCCTTAGGATCACCTCTGCTTTTCCTGATGGCTTAACAAGCGTCTGCTTTCCAAACAGTTCATTCTGGTGCATTTGATCTAGCTTCAGAAGGGCCCTGTGGCAGCCCCGGGGAATCCACCTGCCTGACATGGGCAGCGACAACAAAGGGCGGTGGACCCCACAGCAGCGAATCACAGAGAATGTTGGATCCTACAGGGCTTTTGTGAGACACTCCAGCCATTGCTCTGAACCCTGAGCTCCTTGTGTGTCTTTTCCCAGCCTCAGAAGCTCACAATAGCTACTTTTGTCCTTAGGGTCAGGTGGAACACCATTTATGGTCTCCTGTATTGCAACGTATGATTTGAAGGAGATGTTTTTAACATGTCTATAGAACCTACCTTGGGGTTAAAGATTCTTTCAGTAAGGTCATATTTTTGAAATTTTAACAGATACGGTTTTTCATTCCTCTAACCATTTATCTTCTGAATCTGCTCCCAATAGTACTCCTTGCTTGGGGGAAGCTGATCACATTTATGAATGAATTAACCACCAACAAAATAGTCTAAAAGTAAAGCACTTTTGGTTTGCCAGAGCTCCGTGCTCGAGACGCATGTAGATATTGTTGCTTTGTTTGGAATTCCAAAAAGGCTTGGCTCGGAAGACTAAGAGCCATGGTCTGACCACTGAGTTTCTAAAATCAAACTAACGTAGGAGAGGATGTGGCTGGGGAGGACACACAAGGAGGAGCCGGAATCCTGGTTGAGGGCGTGAAGAGTCATTCCCATTCACTCTGCCTCACACTGGCTGTCAAACCCAGGGGCAGGGCAACAGAAAGCTCCAGGATGATTTTTGGAAATCTAGCTGAAGCATGTTCCATCCCATCTCAGGAGCACTGCAGCTTTTTGGAAAAGCTTCACAACCAGCATGGTATCAGAATGGTGTCCTCTATTAGCAAGGGCAGAGGGAGGGGAAAACTAGTAGAGCCCAAGGGACACCTCACAAAGCTCAGACACCCTAGTGTGGTATGGGATAAGGGCTTGTAAACTGCCCCACTCTAAGGGATGACGGGCATTAGAATGCCGAGAGGACAGGAGGCTAGAAGGGCCTGGAATTAGGACAAAGAAATCGATGATGATGTCTATTGTCCTTGTCAGGATGACACAGATCAGCCAAGGGAACCTGAGCATCCTTCTTCTTTGTGGCCTAAAGAGGACACCTATCAGGCACGAAGAAGGAGGAAGGATGAAGAGAGAGGAAGACAAAGTATTAAAAAGTCCCTATTTTTTCCCCCTCAGGATTCCATATGGGTTCATCTGATCTCAGTCTGTCTCAGGACAAGTTAGGATCTTTGATCGCTAACAATGTAGGGCGTGGAGGTGAAACTCTGCGATCTGGTCCATGCTATGGAATCGGTGCAGGAAACTACCCTTTTACTCAAATGTGAACGTAGCAGGAGCAGTGACATAACCAGGAAATGTACACTAGGAGTACTAGCAAAGCCACGCATAACTGGCATGCTAGAAAAAGATACTAGGACTCAGAGCAGGATACCTTTAGGCCTTCCAAAACAAACAAACAAACAAAAACAAAAAACAAAAAACAAAATTGGTCAAAAATACACAACCAGACTTCCTGGTGCCAAGGAGGATGGTACTGCTTTCCACACAGGTGACTCTCATTAGGAAGCCTAGCCCCAGAGAGCAGGGTGGTAATGGGGTGAGGGGGCATTGGTGAGGTGAGGGAAGGACTAAATTCCTTTCAGCCACAAAGGTCCTGTGACCTGAAGGGGAACCTCTACATCGAAGGCCAACTATTCTATATTAAATTATAAATGTGTAATTTCCAGTTTAAAATGGCACCTTGCTTGACTGGCCCTGGTAGAGCAGCTCTCAGTGATCCACTGAAGCATCCACGACCGACGCCTGTGAAAAAAGAGGGAAACTCCCAGAGCCAACCTGAGGGGAGAGTCAGGAAGGGGTTTCCATTATCAGTAAGAGACATGGAGTGCGTTTTCTCTCTCTCTCTCTCTCTCACACACACACACACACAAACACACGGACTTTTACTTCAGGAAAACTCGAACTTCTCCTTAGAAGACAGAGATGAGGGGAGAAAACCAAGGGCGAGATTTCGTTTCTCTCCTACCATCTGGCCCCTGACTCAGAGGTTCGGGATGGAGATTCCTCAGAAAATATGGCCGTGGTCACCCTACTGAATGAGTTCTTATCTTTGAATTTGCCTGGAACTGTCCTCTCTCCTTCTTCGGTTTTCTCAGCGTATTCAGGGACACACTCCTGGGCAAGAGCTATCTGGGAGGCGTCAGAGGCACAGGCGGCGGCCTCTTCAGGGAACAGACCCACAGGCTCTAGAGACAAGCGCCTGCTGGGCCCTGCAGTTGTGTGTGGCAGTGGGGGTGCGAGGAGCAGAGGAGCTCCAGCAGAAAGCCTGCTGACTGGGGGCCGGCTCGCGCTGTGCACACCAGCCTGCTCTGCAGCTGTAGCTCTGAAGAGCAGGCCAAGAGCAAGCCACACTTCTGTCTGCTGATCAATACAATGGGTGGGTTTGCCTCGCCTGAGTGGATAGGGTGAAAGAAACAATCACCTATCACATGGGGTTTTGGAAAAAAAATTCCTATATTAGACTAGTATGATATTGTTTTACTTTCTCCTACCTGTTGTCCCAGTGAGAATTTTACATGTGTGTGATTTTCTAGTGATGGCCAACTCTCCCGTTGGAATTGCAGAATATACAAGCCCTCTAAGAGCACGGAGAACATCTATTTTAACGTTGTGTCCTAAGCACCCAGTATCAAATGTGATTGAGTAAACATTTAATATTTATTTGTGAATCAATTAATAGACTGCTAAAGAAACATCAGAATAAGAACAGGAGAAGAGAATGGAAAAAGCATAGGAACGTGTCCAGACTTTCTAGCTCAGGTAAGTGTCTCATATCCCCGATTCCATTGAACACAGGGTTGACGTCTAACCATTTAGCATGTAAATCGTAGGGACTGTGTCTCTTTTTTATAAACTTCCCCAAAATTCAGCAGAGGCACTTAGGGAATAAAGAGGATAATTGGAAACTGGGACTTTCTAAGTGTCTCATGAGTCAGGAAAACTTGTAAATCATCATTTGGAAATTAAGGGTGTCTCCGTTTTCAGTGCAACGAGAGTGAAAAAAAGCACCTTAAATTGGAATCTGGGGATCCCTGCTGTACCCAACAGGAGAGACTTCCTACCGAGGAGAGCTGTGAAGCACAAGGAGTCTGGAAATCACGATCAGTTTGGGGACAACTTTATACTTAGACATCTTCGAGAGAAATGTCTCCCTTTCTGATCCTGAGAACTTGCAATGGTTGTCAGTTTAAATATGAACACAAGAGTACATGACTCCTGCCTATTTTCATATGAAAAAGCTAACATCTAGAACTTTCAAAAAGAAAAGGATATTGAAAAAGACACAAAAATGACTTATCCAGGTTAGGTTGGTAACAGTATCTCTGAAGAGGGGGAGGGAATCCCATTTCTCCCTCAACACACGTTCCCAGCTTCTTATCAAACGTTTCTAAAAGAGGGCTGCTCTTTTGTCTATGTTGAGCAAAACAATGCACTAAAAGAGAGGACTGAAGAACTACTGTGCTGTGTGACATTGAGAATGCTTGAACATTTTCTTGTGTTCAAAATTTAACCAGCTTTGTGAGTCTTTTGCCTTCGCTTTCCTACTATGATGGTCAAGAAACAGAATACATCAGTTCCTAGCCTTCGTTTTAGTAGGAAAATGGGTATTCCACACCAGCAAGTACAAATACGGGGGTTCACCAGTGCCATATTCCTCAGTGGAAGGGGAACACCTAAGGAACTCTTACGTTCAGTTTCCTCAGTGGACATCTCAACAGGGATGTCTTCTTTAGCCCTCCTTTCCGAGGACAATTCCTCAGGGTTTTTCCTCTTTCAAATGTCTGACTTCTCCCTTACTCCTGCTGGCCTTAAATATTTGCTCCTCAGTTCCCCTAGACAGTGTGGATCCAAAGCCTGGTTGACAGAGACAAAGATACTAAAAGTTTGCCAGAGGCTGTGAAATGTTTTTAAAGAGTTTATGGATTGAATGATTGATTTAGAGTGCGCATGTGTGGGGGCGGGGGTGGGGGAGTGCGGGGAGCCGAGGCAGAGGGAAAGGAGAATCTTAAGCAGACTCTGTGCTGAGCATAGAGCCCCACATGGGACTTGGTTTCAGGACTCCAAGAACATGACCTGAGCTGAAATTAGGAGTCCTACGCTGAGCCAACTGAGCCACCCAGGCACGTTGGCAGTGGAATAGTACAATAAAATGGAGAAAGTAGATGCAAATAATTCTAGGAAGCATGCCCTAGATACAAACTAAATGTGGAAAGGGAAGATTTTAGATTCCTTACCTACCAAGGAATGTTCACAACGGGCATATCAAATTCTGGAGGACTTCCAAGTAACAGCCCTGGAGTTCTGCCCTTTCTGATCATGTTCCTAAATTTCTGAAGCAAAGCTGGTGATCTGAATCCTCTCCATTGCTAGCACCGACCAGCACCACATCCTGTTAGTGACTGATAGATACTGACCTAGTGTCTCTACCTGATGCATTTTCTAGTTAGAGTTATTATGTACATATGTAATAATTTAAATTATTTACAAAACACTACTTCTTTCTTTATTGAGGTGTAACTGACATATTGCAGGTGTGCAATATAACGGTTCGGTATTTGTAGATAGTGTAAATTTTATTTTTCACATAAAACTTTTGAAAGCACCCTTTATCAACTGTTGGGAGTCATTGCCAATATTCAGACAGTATTCTTGCATCTCACTGTGCCTAATTTTGTGATGATGTAATATCTTCATAGCAAAAGTATTCATATAATGTTTTAAGCAAAAATGTGAAGTCTACGTGTTTTCTTAAATCTTTAAAACTGAGGGTGATCTTGTTCCCAGGGAACGCGTTGCAGTGTTTAGAGACCATTTTGATTGTCACTATTGGGACAGGGGTGCTACCAATGAAGTGCCATGAATTTGCGTCGGCTCTTCTGCAAAGTGTTGAGAAAGTGGCTATCTACTTGTTCCTTTTATTAGAGTCCAGTCTTTTAAACACTGGTGCAGGGAGAGCCCTCAGGGAAGATCACTAGAGTCTCATATGACTAAATAACTCTTCTCTTGATAATGAGAGTAACCTACAGAGTTCTGGATAAGGAGACTTGTTCTCATTCATGGAGGATGACACTCAAAGAAGAACAGATTTGTTCTGAACCATAGGCAGACTCATCACAACTTCTGGAGACCTAAGCAGAGATCTGGCTGTGCCTTTTAGTCATTCAGGGCTCCCAGTTCCAGCACCTCCCCACCCCTCCAAATGTCCCAGGCATCTTTGCTCCCTAGAAGGAAGTACCAAACATGTCCGTCTCAAAGTCTGGTGGCTTCACTGCTTATGAAGCCCAGAGACAGAGGTTCCAGAAATGGAGGCTCCATTTCCCCCCGAAGATCTATACTGGCTTTCTCCTCCTGATGTATATCCTGGAGCTTCAACTCTGGTTTCTATCGCTGAGTTCCAGAAATATCTCCATTGGCTTATAGGCTCATGCCTTGCTTTGCCTTTGGCATTTTTCTGTCCAGATGATGAAAGTTGGGTGCCTGGGCACTGCAAGTTTTTTTAGGAAAAAACCGGAACCTTAACTTTTTTCACTTGGTACAAGGGGCACCTACTTTCCTGGAATGGTCACTGTCCTGCTAGGAAGTCACTGCCAAGTCTAGACAATTCTCCTTGAAGGACAGACAGCCTCTCCCTCCCCACTTAAAATTGCATATCTGCCCCTACAAACTGCCCATTTCCTTTTTCTATGTTATTTTTCCACATGATACTTATCTTCTAATGAACACTACAATTTACTTATTTATTTTGTTTAATGCTTGGCTTCCCCTACTAGAATAAAAACTCGGTGAGGGCAAATAAATCTCTCTTTGGTTCATTAATATGTCCTCAGCAACTTAATCAGTGCTTACCATATGGTAGATGCCCACCTAAATCATTTGCTGAAGGTTGAATGAATATGATCAGTCCTCTAATTTATAAATTTAAATTATGTATTATATATAAATTGTATAATCAGTATAAATACTGAATGTACATAGAAATGGACTTCCTGAATCCAGTTAAGTCTCTTTTTAGATAAAGTACATTTAAGTGACTTTCAAAATTGAGAAGGATTTTCTAGTTCTCAAAAAAGGCTGACATTAAGCTTGTCTCAGGGTACCAATTCTTAGGACCATAAAACACTGTGACCTTTGAAGCTGCATTTAAAATATTCATGCTCCATTTAGATCACACTTAATTTATGGCAATTAATTAGTGTTACACGATTAACAGTTTACCATGGTGCTTTCTATTCTGTCCATTGCTACCTAATCCTCAGACCTGACCTAAATGGCATAAGACTCGCTTGGTATTTAATTAAATTTTTATTATAAGTAATCATGGAACAACTATGTGATCCTAAATGGAAAACCCGTAATAAATAGCTTCTGGGTGACAGGCTATTCTAGTTGTAAATAGATAGTTTAATCCTGATGTATTTGGATGAATTTTTCCCTTTAACCCAAAAGAAATTAGTTATTCAAGAAGGGAAAGTTAATTTAGTTTTCCTTCTATATGGCAAAAAACCTCAAAACCCTCATCAAATTCTAATGCTTTTTATTCATTACTTTTTAATATTAAACCAAAAGTTTACTATTTAATGATTGATGTTTACAAGGCTACATTTACTCAAGTATATTAGTAATAAATGTAACCAAACTTCTCTTCATGAATTTTTTTGAAAATGTGACTTCCTTATTTTGTCCTTGCTGCTGCAAAGAGAATGCAAGGGTTTATCTCTTTTGAGAACTTAGATCTATGTGTTTTTGCTGTTCAATTTAGTGCAACAACAAAAGAGATGCTATAAGAAGGGAAAGGAATGCAGAGGAAAATGTTGAGGAGATGGAGAAGTCCAAGTCTGTGTTACTAATTTGACTGCATTTGTTTTTATAAAATGTTGGTGAAATGTGTTAGTTCAGTCCATTCTTTTCCTCCCTTCCCACCTCATGGAAACAACTTGAGAAATTAAACCGTTCAGAGGTGGGTACAACCTACATCCGGGAGGCTGGGCATCTTTCTTCTAACGACCACTTTGGGAAAACCAATTTATTATTGGATCTGTGAATCACAGCAATTCCATCCTCTCTGTCAAGGTCAACGCAGCTATTATCTTCTTCATTTAATATTTTCCATCTGACTTCACTATTTTTGCCATTTTCTCACTGAACATTTATGTTGGAACTCTGGGGTGGGCTGAGAGGATACTGTTCAAGTCCACACCAGCCAGACTAGAGAAGACTGAGAGGCAAGTTACCACTCTCAGCTCTGCTTCCCACGCTGAAGGTCTTGTTAAAGGACTTGCCCAACCTTCTGAGTAGCCTCTCCCTAGCCCCTATTTTTCCTTCCCTTTGCCCCCTTAAAAAAATGTTTAACTCTTTTTCTGACTTTAAAATTATAGATATTCATGATAAAAATTGGAAATTATAGAATAGAAAGCAAAAGGTAAAAATTATTCAACCATTCTCCTACAACTCAGAAATGATATAGGTTGACTATGAGTGTATTTCCCTTCAATCTTTCTTCATCGTGATACACATACACACACACACACCCCTATGATGTATCTTTATTTTGAAATAATTATAGATTCATAGTGTCTTGACTTTTTCAAATAACATTATATCATGAATATTTCCCCTTTCATTAAAAATTCTTTTTTTTAAAAAAGATTTTATTTATTTTATTTGACAGACAGAGATTACAAGTAGGCAGAGAGGCAGGCAGAGAGAGAGAGAGGAGGAAGCAGGCTCCCCGCTGAGCAGAGAGCCCGATGCGGGACTCGATCCCAGGACCCTGAGATCATGACCTGAGCCGAAGGCAGCGGCTTAACCCACCGAGCCACCCAGGCGGCCCTCATTAAAAATTCTTAAATATAACATCTTCTGAGGTTGTAACTTACGGTGTTAGCATTATTTTGAAAAAAAGTGTATCATTAGATATTTATCATTAATGTTATGAAAAGAATTTTAGTACATAAAAATTAATTTACATCAATGACCATCTCCTTGGGATAAATTATTTGAAGTGGAATTTTGGGTTAAAAAGGATAGCTATTTTTTAAAAAATATTTTATTTATTTATTTGACAGAGTGAGATCCTAAGTAGGCAGAGAGGCAGGCAGAGAGAGAGAGAGGTGGAAGCAGGCTTCCAGGACCCTGAGACCATGACCTGAGCGGAAGGAAGGGGCTTAGCCCACTGAGCCACCCAGTCTTATTTTTAAGACTATTGAAATACACTGTCAAACTGCTATACAGAAAGTATATAGATACAGTCTTTCCAGAAATGTATTTGAATCCCAAGCTTCTCCTTACCCTTGACAGCATAAAGCATTACTTCGTTTAAAAATATTTTGCTAATTCCCTGGTCATTTTGCAGTGAGAAGCTGATCATATTTGTTGGGAAATACTATTTGTAATGGATTCTAGAATAATTACATAAACTGCAAGAGAAAATCATGCAATTTCAACTTAGAACAGTTAGGTAAAACAGTTGTCATTTTCTGATGATTTTTGGTGACTCTTAAGCACAACAAAAGGACTGTTAAGCTCTTTACAATAACATTTCTAATACATTTGATTACTATCTTACTTCAATTTTTTCAAAGGAAAACCTCCTCATTTAAAGGATCTTTAAGTAGTATGTTTTTTTCCTCTTATAAAAAACATTCATCCAGATACTCAAAAAAAGTAAGTTGCCCTTCTTATGATACACAGACCCCTCCCCCCACCTCCAACTCTCCTATATGAAGTTAGGACAGACTTCTTTGAGTTTGTCTTAGAAATTGCCTAACATATGTACTTTAATTTCCTAAAACTAAGCTGAAGAGTGGTAATAAAGTTAATTAAACAGGAGGCAAATGAATATTTGCCAGCATTTATGGAAGCAATTTCAGGCAAATCTGTGATTTAATAATGTTAATCATTGTTCTTTACTTATTAAAAAAAATTATTGAAAACCTACTATGTGCCAGGCATTTTGCAATATGCTGTTGATAAAAAGTGAAAAGATACAATCCCTGCTCTCCAAAGGATCACAAAGTAATAGGAGCCTTGCATAGTTACAGGGATATAGTAAGTGCCTATAAAAGACGCAGGCTCAGTGGGGGCCTGGGAGCTACCTGTCTGGCATGGTCAAGAGGTAATGTGTTAGCAGTGTTCTGGAGGCTGAGGAGGACTGTCAGCTTGAAGGGCGAGAGGATGGCAATGGGGTTCTGCCGACAGAGGAACGCTCATGAACAGGAACCAGAGATAGGCGTCACACTGTTCAAAACACCAGGAATGCTCTGGGAAGCAGGGAAATGACTTGATCATAGTTTGGATCCAGAAAGATCTGCAAAATGGTCAATGGAAGATATTTTTGTGCACCTGGGGCTCCCAGAGCCATGTTGCAGGATAGGATGCAGGGGGACCACTGACAGGGCAAGATATTTCACTGGCCTACACGCAGGGCTCCCAACCTTCAGAGTGATTTGGAATCACCTGGATGACCAGTCATGAAATACAGATCATCAGGCTCCATTCCCAGACTTTCTGATTTGGTAGGTATGGGATGACGCCTAAGAATGTACATTTCTAAGAAGTTCTCAGATGGCTTGAGGTGACCTCTAGGATCTTGATTTAAGTAACTGAGCAGATGCTGGTGCCATAAAACAGAGGAGGGAAAGCATGAAGCAAGTGCTTCCATACCCAGCAACCTCCCTTCCTTCTTGATGCTGTTCCTCTAGTTCTCCAAGATTTGCAAGTTACCTGCTGCCTGTCTCCACACCCTTCCCCGTGAGCAGCATCTCTGTTAGCTTATGATAGACTTCAATGGACAATGTCACCAATTATGAAAATGGGAGTTTGATGCTTCTCTTGGGTGAGACATTTCTACTTTAATCATCCTCCTGAAACCACGCCTCCGCTCAATGCACTGACTCCAGTAGGAATTTCAGGTACTACCACAGGCAATCTGCAGGATTCATTCCTGGATAGTTGGGGGGGGGGTGCTGTTGCTATCCCTCATTGAACAAATCTTGCCCCGACAATGCACTGAGACAGGTGGATATACATGATAGACGCCGGTTATAATTTCTATTTTTTGGACTTTGCCCCAGATTCTTTCCTTGTCTTTGCCAAGAAAGAACAACAGTGACTTTTAAAGAAATCTCCAGTTAACTGTAAATAACCTTCTGCTTTAAATAACTTGCTCTAATTATACGATCAGGCAGTGATCATAAAATCTTCTCTGAATCAAATTACGCAAATGCGTATATAGACATATACACTCTCACACTGCTCGGGAAAAGTGACTTTACGCCATTCTATAGCAGATTCTTCATCTGTACAATTAAGATTATAAGTTACCTTACAGGGCCTTGGATGGATTAAATGAAATAATGCTCATAAAGTGTCTAGCCCACTGTCCTGTATAATAAAGATTCTCTTCCCTCCTTTATTTTCTCCTTGATGATTTGTTACCTCGCCACTCTGGTGGGAAGTGACCAAACTTTGGACATCTTTGAAAGGCACCACTGTTTGGCATGAGTGAACTCACAGACAGTGACATCATATTGACCAGGGATTACCCAGTGAGCTCACTGGAGACTTCCACAGGTCATTGTGCCGATCGCATCAGTAGATGCTGAAGACAACTTTTTTTTGAAGACCATTTTTAAAATTTAAGATTCTACTTATTTATTTGAGAGAGAGAGAGAGCAGGCATGCACAAGCATGCACAAGTCAGGGTAGGGGTTGCAGTAGAGGGAGAGGGAGTAGACTCCCGCCAAGCGAGCAGGGAGCCATACAGGACATGGGCATGGGCGGGAGCTGGATCCCAGGACCCCAGATCATGATCTGAGCAGAAGCTCAACTGACTGAGCCACATAGGTAGCTGTGAAGACTATTTTAATGTTAACAGTTGCTTCTTTTAAGTTAGATTTTCTTAGGCTTCTCATGGCTACCACTTCCCTCATTCCTATTCCAATCACAAAAGTTCTTGCATTTTTTATTTTAATGTGGTCATTTGCTTATGACTTGAAGTACTCCAACCCTTTTCTACAATAGGAAAAAAAGAGGATTAAGGATAACCAAAAGAGTTGAGAGGATGTTATATTATGGCCTTCACTTTCCCAGCTGTCAGTTCTATAGGTTTTAATTAATTAATTAATTTTTAACGATTTTATTTATTTAGAGAGAGGAGGGGATAGCAGGCTCTCAAGCAGGGAGCCCGATGCAGGGCTCGATTCCAGGACCCTGAGATTATGACCTGTGCCGAAGGCAGAGGTTTAACCCATTGAGCCACCCAGGCACCCCTGTAGGTTTTAAAGAGTATCACAGCTTGTTTTTATACCAGCAATGTTCACACTTTGGGAGCTTTATCCTGGCTCCCATGAACATCTGGTCAGTAGATACTTGTAGGAGCTCATTTGAACACTGTACCAGTTATTTATTGAGTATTTACTGTTTAGGAACTCTGCAAAATCTAATTCCTACGTATTCCCATATACATATTCATTCCCACTCTATAACCATTATCCACATCACCTCAGATGTTTTTATAAAAGTCCTAGGAGGAGAGATATAGAACACGCTTTAGTTAACTCTTATCATGAACACTAATAAAGCTATTTGTTTTCCAACCTTGGAAAGGCACCATTCTCCAGATTCTGACGGGTTACATTTCCTACTTTGAGTAGAGTTCACTGCATAACAAAATTATACTGGATGGGAAATCTTTGTCAGGAAATTTGATTATTTCTAAATTCATTTTATTTGTGTCCCCCGCTGTGCCCCCCCCCCCCACCAGACTCAGTTAAATGGTATATGACAATATCTGGTCAATATTAAAATATATGTCTAGAGAGTATCTCAGATAAATATTGTGTAGGGGGAAAAAAAACAAGCTGAAATCATTTGTAAGAGAATTGAGTAAGTCCTGCTTCACTTCAAGGATGAGAAATTGGACTTGGCATCATGATCAGGCTCAATGGCTCCACTTCCTGGAAAACCCCTAAAGAAACTTTGCTTTTAAAGTTGATGCTCCCATAGCTTAGTCTATTCCATCAAGCGTGTTCATCTGTAGTAAGTTCAGCAGATTGGACCTATAAGCGAGGGCTCGGTTCGGCAAGCTCTTGTACTCACCTATGAATCTTATGATCCTTCGGAGTAAGGGGTTCAGGTAACAGCATTCTCCGGTCAGTATGGTTTTCTCCTGGGCAATCAAAGATTCTCTGGTTGACTTTATGAAATACATGGATATCTCACCAATAAAAATCTGGAGAAGGAATGTTTAAGAAATATCATGTTGGAGAGAATGGTCTGATAAAGGAGACCAGTGACTTTAAAAAACCAAGAGCAAAACCCAAACTTTTGAGGCTCCAGATCCTTTTAAAAGATGTCATGCTGTAGGGAGTGGGGTTTAATTATTAGTTTATATTTACTTCTTCAAAAGAATTAGAGATGGCAATAACTGATCATTTTGGTGAGGTTTCAGGCAATTCTATCAAATTCTAAATTCTTATAAAAACACAAGTTGCCATAATAAATTATAATAGAATCCATGATAAGGCTCACTCCTGCTGGGAATAAATTCTTTTAACTGAATGGGTGAGCTGCAATGCTGAGAAATGACTGGGACAGTCGTATGCCCAACAAGGCATTATAAGTACACATCGTGATAAATTATGACTTTGTTATGTGGCAATACATTATTTACCTGATAAATCTTTATTTGAACATGTTGGTCTGAGCTATACTTCTCATGCTGTGAACTGGCTGACCATCCCTTCTTTATAAATGGCATTTCTCTCATTATCTGGAACTAATATGTATGTAGTACCACATTAATCACAATGCCTTTGTGTAGATTGTTTCTTGATTATGCTTCTTGCACTCAGGGTGGTGTATTCCTATTTAAAATAAGGAGGTAAGTTGTCACCAACTTACCATCAGTAAGCTGTCATCAACTTACCACCAACTCATCATCAACTGAGAATCATCAGCAAAGAATAAAGTTAGTAACTAGGTGTCAGGTGCTTCATCATAGTATTTTTCATGCTCAGCAGGTCTCTAGTGTAGGCATTATTACCCTTCTTTCACTGGTGAAGAAAGTTCAGGACTCCCCCAGAGCATCCAGCTAGCATGTGGAATCACTGGGACTGGTTTCCATGACGCCTAAATTCCAAAGTTCACACCTTCCACCGCATCATATGCCATTTTTATTTTTCTCATCCCAACTTTGACATTCCCCCAGAAGAATGTGACCTTAGAGATGTTTTTTGCCAGGCACACGCTTATGGTGTTAGATAAACTTTATCACTGTGTAAGAGTTCCCCTTTCCCTCACATTCCTCCTGTCATTACGGAATATCTGTTTAGATGGATAAAGACGACAACATCATGAGTGGCACATGGGTGTGGAAACTGAACTGTAGAATTGTAAAACTGGTGTCATTTACAGGTATTTTCTGCTTTACAAGCAAGGAAACTGAAGGACTTGGGGATGTGGCCACACATGGTTGGACAATAACAGAGGCATCCCTGAAATGTAGCTGTTACCATCACCCCATGTGCCCATGTTATCTGGTTGCACAAATATAACATCTGTGGCTCAGACAGGTTAAATAATCTGTCCAAGGTCAGGGCTCATAAGTCACAAACCCCAGCTCTGAAGCCAAGAAGACCTGGTTCCAGAGCCTTCATGTTCACGACTTACGCTTTTACTTGGAAGTGACTCAAGAAAAATAGTTGAACAGAGAGGTCAACACAAGTCAAGTGGAGTGTGTTTCAAATACTGAAAAACTCAGATGCTATTAAAATACAGGACAGAATGGTGTTGTGGACATAGAACTGGAGGCCAGTCAGAATGGGACAGGACACTGGCAGGAAGAGACGGGACTCGGGGTCTGACGGGTGCACAATGGCGCGTATCACGCTGGCAGATGCTAAGGATGGCTGTTCAGACCTTGCACTTTTTTGTGCCTAATGTCCCTTGGAATTAACAATGCACTGATGCTCTGCCACGGACAAATATTTCAATAGCTTTAAGAACTCAGCCCGCCCTCTTTTCTAGGAACACCTATCTCTGCTAAAATAAGGTGCCGAGGGGTTTTGTTTGTTTGTTCTGACTACACATGATGGAACTGCACTGCCGTTATCTTTGTGAACAGAGGGGGAAAAATTCATGCATGCTTGAATACGTGAAACAGTATTCATTCTTGTTATACATGGATTTCTTACCTTGTGTTTCTCTTTTCTATTTCTTACCAGAAATGGTTACATATTATTATTGTTGTTGTTCTTTGTCATGGGATGTCCTGTCTGTCTTATTTTTGGTTATACTCTCCCAGGGCTTAGCCAAGTGTAAGGTACAAAGTAGTTATTCAATGCTGAATGAATGAAGCATATCAGATTAATGAAGGTCTTTTGGAATACAAGTTGAATGAGGTAGATTATAAAGAACACAAAACAATATCCGCCATGGATCCTTCCAGACGCAGTGAAAAGGTCACTACCCTTCCCAAAGCCTTTGCCAGTCCCCTCAGGAAAAGAGGGACCCTGTCTTGTCATTGTCTCCACAACACATTATAAAGATCTCTATCCCGACATCTATCCCATTAACTATAATGATTGTTTGTATGTCCTTCTTCGTTTGGCTATGTTGTCCTTCTAGGAAGGACTTCTGCCATTCCGTGTATGGTGCTTCGAACAGGGACTGATGCATAGTAGGCTCAATCAATATTTGTTGAATGAATAAAAGGTTGAATCTTTAGGAGACCTACTTAGAGAATCCTCTGACCTTAATTTCTCTGAAGATGGACAATGCAGGAAATTGACAATATGGACAAGAAAGCACACAATTCTCGGTGTATTGCTTAAGATGAAATAAAAACCAAGGGCTAAGTAATCCAAAGTGAATTATCTCTTCAAACTAAATTCACTCGTATACTCTTTTTGCATCTGATAGTTCTGGAGAGGGAGCACCCACTCTGCCAGGAGCTGTTTTAGCACTGGAGGCAGAGACGTGAACATATATCTGGTGTGTATGAGTATGTAGGGAGGGCACAGAATACTAATAAATACATCATGTAATGTCATGGAACGACATATGATTACAAAGCAACAGGGAAATGAGATAGAGGGTGATAACCACATAAGGATAAGCATGAGAAGAAATGAACATTGCTTGCCTTAGCCATTTAAGAAGCCCAAAACATTCTTTTTCTATAGGAAAGAGATGTACGCATTCTAGAAATTCTCCATTTAGTGACGCTTTCTACTACTCACACATGAGGGCAAAGAAAGCAAGAAAATGTGTGAGAGAATCTATATACACCCTATTCTTCTTAAAGATACACATGTGCATACACACATACCCATATAAAAATCTCAACAAAATCACTCCAAGTCGTACCAAACCAAACCAAACTTGTCATGCAAAAGGGCATGGGGCTCAAATAAAATGTCCACAAATCCTAAGACCCTCACATCAAAGGTAATAAGCAATACAAGAATTGTTCCTATTGGCAACATTATTAAAATTCCAATTAAGGTATAAAGCATAAAAAAAAAACAGAGCAAGGACACTTACTATACTATATACAATACTGGGAGTATGTTCAGTGATAATAAATGTTTACATAAGGAAGAAAGGAAGGAAAGGAAGAAGGAGAGGGGGGAAAGGGATCCTTTTATAACTACCAGGTAGGAAAATATTCCTGGTCTTCAGTTAAGACTGTGATGGACATAAAGGTTGCTGAAGAAGCAGCCCAGCGCTCAGGCTGCAGTGAGTGGGCTTTGTGGATGTTCATTTCTCTGTATTTTACTGACCATACCTAAGGTGTTATTTGTCCATCTACTGGATCCCCTAGTCTCATTTAGGGCCTGATTATGCTTGGAGAGAGTGAAAGAATTCTGCTTGATAAAGGAAAAGGTCTCTCTTCTTTCCTGCTAGGCCTCCAACCCACACTGAACGCCATTTTGTACAAGGCGGCAGGTTTATGACTCTGGTTTTGGAAGTGGCTGGGTTCCTCCATCTCTGTCCCTGCCACACACTCTGCCTCTCTATCCCTCTGTTCAGAGAGCGACTGGGACATGTGGGACTCTCCAGGTGTTTGGCCCTGGATGTCTTATTATGGCCTTTCTGACTGCTGGCTGACAAACATCATATCACTCACAGCAAATGAGAATACCCTCCGGCGAGAAATGACCAAGGCCAAGTTCTAGATCTGGCAGTGGATGAACTGCAAATGAATTTCATTGGTGCATTTCTTATCCCCCAGTGATGCTGGCTACAACCCCACGTGACACAAGACATTTAGAGAACAGTAAATATACTTTAAGTAATGAGGATAACTGTTCTTTGTTGATAAAATTGTATTTCAGATATATAAACCCAAATGGCAAATAAGTAAATAATCCTGGAATGTAGTTCATCAGTTTGGTGTGTTTTAGTTTATTTTTTTTTAACATTTTATTTATTTATTTGAGAGAAAGCAAAAGCTAGAGAATGAGACAGAGCATGAGCCGTGGGGAGGGACAGAGAGAGAAGCAGGCTTCCCGCTGAGCAGGGAGCCTGACATGGGGCTCGATCCCATGACCCTGGGATCATGACCTGAGCTGAAGACAGATGTTTAAATGACTGAGCCACCCAGGCACCCCACAGTGTGTTATCTTATAGACTTCACTTCTTCAAGGAGATCTGGTAAGTGATAAATAAGGGATATAAATGCAAAATATTTAGGGGACAGTTTTTATATTTCAAAATAAAAAGTTTGCAGGAAATAGTCGTCACTGGAAGATGTATTACAATCTCATATTGTAAGGGGGATTCACTGCATGTTATATGTGGCTGTCACTAAAAAGAGCATCTAGAAACTCTGGAATTTATGTTTTGAGCTCACACACATGCTAGCTGTGGCTCTGGTACTTGGCAAGATCAAAATCATTGCTGTTTCTTGAATGTGGGCTGTAGTGTTGAAATCTCAGCTCTCTCCTCCTTTGATGTGTGATTTTGGGCAAGTAATTGAAATTTCGGAGCCCCAGTTTTTCTTTTTTTCATGACCTTGAAAAGGAGGGTAATAGTTATACCTGAAAACAGTTGTGAGTATTAAAAATGTACGTCAAAGCATCTGTAGGTGCTCAAGGAATGTTTGTTGTCTTTACTTCCTGGTCTATCTAGACAAGAATGTCTGTTGAGAATGGTTTAAAAAAAAAAAAAAATCACTGTCTCTAGTCCTGGAGTAAGGAAACATGGTATGACTCTAGCTCTGCTCTGCCCCTAACCAGGTATTTGGCCTTGGACCAATTGCTGGACCTCCCTGGGCCTCAGTTTCTCATCTGTAGGACTAGAAGACCTCTCCTGTGCTTTTCCAGCTCCAACATTTTTGCCTTTATGATAGGAACTGACAAGAGAGTGCTGATTAAGGGAAACTGAAGTCATATAATTGGGTTGTAATCTCAGTTCCATCGGTTAAACTCTCCAGGGCCTTATTTCACTTTGCCCTCACCAAGTCATCTTCCCTTCAGCAAAGTGGATGCAACCCACTCCAGAGTCATCCTGTTGCCTGATACCTCTGTCACCTGGGTTCCTAAAGGACGGCAGAGGCTGGAGGCCTCCTCTCTGGGATTTCTGGGTATTATACTCAGGAAGAGGAAAGGGTTCTTTGTATACTTCCCAATATTAGTGTCTAAATATCTTCAGGGCTTTCAGTCCCAGGGATTTTTGGATGCTTCCAGTATTCTCCTGAGAGGCTTCTATATAGTCCTGAGCATTTGCAGGAAAGGCAGGCATGGCCTTTGCAGTAGATTTTGTTTAGTGACCCAGGAAATTTAACATGTACAGACTGTGCTGCCAATTCTGACTGCCAGCATCTTCATGTTCTGCTCTAATCTTCCCCAGTGAAGGCCACGGACAACCCAAATCTGTAGAGGCATTCTGGTCCTCTCAGGTGCTGAGCTCTGGTTGGTTCAAGAGCCCTTGATTTCTGCTTTAATTACATCTAAGTGTAAGTAAGGAATTCAGCTCTAGGGACTTCCTATGCCTTTTACAAATCACGCCTTCAGTGGAGTCAAGGCCATCTGCATGATGGCATTTTGAAAACTGTTCAGCAACTGGGATAATAAGTGTTTATGGATTGGAGGCTCCCCACTGGTGTGACTCCAGGCGCCACATCTACCCATTCAGAAGGCAGTCTTCAGTTGACACCTGTTATAAAATGTAGTACCAAAAAAGTGGTATGCTATATTTCCGAAGCACAGTAATCTCTTATCCCTTTTTTCCTGGACAGTGGATATCAGAGAAATTGGAATTTAAAATGGGTTAGGTAGTATACTGCTCTCAGTGAAACGTAAAATGCATAAGGAAATTGACCAGCATGTATTTTTAGGCAAAGAGTCTTTTCGAGAAGCAAATTATCAAAGCTCCTTAACAATGATCAGCAATCATTAGAAGGGGCATCTCAAAGACGGTAAGCAAGTCTCCCTTCAGGATGATGTGAGGGGAAGAGACAATCTGTGAGAGAATTTAGAGCACTCATGTGCAGCGTAGACAGAAGAGGGGGGAAACACATTTTTTTTTTTAAGTTAAAAAACAATCCACAACCATTAATGGGTACCTATAAATCTTTCCCAGGAAAAAAATGTCATTTTAAAGACTGAGGGCATTAGCATCAACAGCAGCAAAATCATGTCTCATGATTAAAAAAAGCAAACAAACAAAAACAAAAAGGAAGTCATGTGATCATGTACGAAAGGAAAAAGATGTGAATTATGAAGTGCTAAAAGAGGCTTCAACGGATGAGATTGTTCAGAGCCTGGAAGAGCAGGTTCAGAGGCAGCGCAAGGGACCACAATGTCTCCTTTGTCTCAGCAGCTGCGACCCACGTCAGCCAGCCAACAGACTTGCATGCAGTGAGAGCCCACTCTGTTCCACACTGTGCTTTGGGCTTTTATACTCACGTCAAGAGCTGACAGCCCGGAAACCCCCCCAAATGAAGAGTCACAATTTCCTCCAAATTGTGCCTTTCTATCAAATTGTGTTTGTCTCTTCCTTTCCTAGGAAATTCGAGATTAGTCTTATATATGCATGCGTGCACGGCTGCATGCAAACTGTGAGCTGTTTCAGGGCTCGCACGCTAGACATCGAAAGTGCTGTTGCTTCAATACTAAATACTCCCCTTGTCACTTTGTTGGGAGGCCAAGGAAAAGGTTTCATAGCCATTTTCTCATGCCTTGCGGGGCTGGCACTGAGGTAAGATAGAGGTAAATCAGATTCTCCACTGAGTTAAATCCTCTTATCGAAACAGACTCTCTGCCCTGGACTCTGAGTGTACAAGTTTCCTCAGGAGGCCAGAGGCAGCAGGCACCCAGGGTTTCCACACTGGTTAGTATGCACTCTGCAGATTTCTTGGAAGTGCGGGCTACTGCTTTTGGCTGAACAGTTCTGGACACGATAAATCCCCCAAGCTCTAACCTTTCCTGAAGATCTGAGACAGCCATGGCCTGTCCCTGTGTAGTTTATCCCAGGAGGCTTTGCCTCAACATGATGCTGATCTCTTCTGACAGCAGCGCACAAAAGGAGAAATAGGAAATGACAGGGCAAACACTCGGCAGAGTCTTTTCCCTTGAGCTTTTCCCTGTGCGTCCCCGCAGCCGTGAATGGGGCTGTTAATGCCCATCCCCAGGGACAAACAGCAGTGGAAGGTGCTGGGTTTTCCTATGGCTAACGTGCTGGAGAATGCACAGAAAACCGGCATGCAGGTTGAGCTACTTCTTTGAAAACTGACATTAGTTAATATCATACAAGTCACCCCAGCGGGTCTTGCCTTCCCTCTCTTCCAGCGAAAACAGGAAATGGGTCTAAGGAAGGAATAAACAACAACAAAAACTCTATGCTGTTCTGCGAAAACCTGACCAGCCACAGAGTGTAAAAATCAAACTCCAGAAAGAAAGTTGAGACTTAGGGCTTGGGAACATGACATGTGGAGCTTTCCAATCAGAATATCTTTTTTTTTTTTTTTTTTTTTTTTTAAATAGCTTTCATGGAATGTTAGAACTGGAAAGATCTTGGAGATCATTAGCCCAACCCCTCCTTTTATTTACAGATGAGAAACGGAGCCTCTAGAGGGAACATGACTCACCAGAGGTCACACAATTATCGGAGGCAGAGCCATGACTGGGATCCTTGCCTCTCCTGATATACTCAACCTGAGACCTGCTGACTGCAGTGTGAAGGGAACAGGGAACGCACACACAGAAATGGGCTTTGCGAAGTTAGAGACTTGGGATCTTGATCCCCATGGCCCAATAAAGGCTGCTCTTGGACAAGCCATACCTCCCAAGGATGGGACAGAAGAATTGAATACAGTTCCTTCCTCCCAGGAAATGTACTTGGGTATCAGAAGAGTTCTGCTCTGTACCCTGACGCTACTCACTTATTTTCAGGTCCTGGGGGACAATCAAGCACTGTCGGCAGGGTTCCAAAGCCATGCGGCTCTCTGCTATTAACCTGTCAGCTGTAATCAGCCTTGGCTTCTAGCAATGCCCCTCATTTGGGAGCCAAAGGAAAGTGGTACCAAATGGGCGGCTATCTGTTCAGTCACCTACAGAACTAGCTGGACCTTCAGTGAGCCATTTAACCTAGTTAAGTCTCAAGGTTCTCAACTCAGAAATGAGGGAACTGGACCACATCCTTTCTCTATGTTCTTTGGGGTGTCTTTTCTATTTTGCTGGGATGTTGGAAGGACAAGTTAGGCAAAAATCTACAGAATATAAATAAAGATGTCATGCTTATAGCCCTCACTTATGGAATATTCCTCAGCTTATATCTTAGGGACTTGCTAGCATTATTGGTCACATTGTTCACCCAGGGAAGCAAAGAAATGGAGAGGGTTCCACACCTGAGAGCCAGAGTAGAACTGCGAGTTCTTAGTCCTCAGTTCACTGCTTCTTGACCACACCCTTTGACTTCCCAGTGGAGCAACTGACCCCCATGTAAATTTGTGTCATTTGGGGAAAAGTAATCAATGGAAGAGACAGGATCAAACTTTGCAAACAGAACAGTTTCTGCTGAAAATCCTAGAATGAAAGAACTACCATTTTTGCCCGGGGACATTCATCATCAAAAACTATCATTATTGCCCAGGGAGAACATTCTTCACTAAGTTCTGTTTTCCTATTTTTGTTTTGTTTTGTTTTTGTTTTTGTTTTTGTTTTTGCTGTGTGTTTTTCTTTATTAGAATTGAGAGTTTCAAGTCTAATTAGAGATTGGTCATTTCACAACTACTGCCAGAAGAACTAGAGTATACAATGTTTTAAAAATGTATCTTTTGATTTGAAAATATTACACATTCATGTAGAATTTGGAAATGAATATATAAGTATAAAAGAGAAGAAAAAATTAACTGTACCATTAGCACTCCTAGATAATAGCTGTGAATTTTTAGTTATTTTGTACTAGTCTTTTTATATATAATTATAAATGTGGGATTATCTTGCAACACACAGAAGGTATCTTCTTAGGGTCATTAAATAGACCCACAGACAACCACATGCTACATTTGGCACTGGTCTACTTGGAAGGAACCATAGCTTGCCAACAGGGAAGCATCACATGCTCCTCTTCAGCATGTGTCTTCACAGTGGTCCAGCAGAGCCGTGGAGCTCAGGTGCAAGAGACCATAGACACATCAAAGGATGCAAGAGCCACTGTGGCTTACAAGCCCCAAACCCTATAGAAGTCAACATATGGTGCAGCAACTCCACAGGCATAGCCTTCAGGGTCCTACAATGGCTGTGCCAAATTTCCAGAGTCATTGCACTTAGAAGTCATAGCACGGCACCTCCTTGGGTAGTTATAGTCCTCGGAGTCCGGGTGCAATTCACCAATCAGGGGTTAATCTTGCCTAGCAACACAGTGGATACATACCACTTTTCCCTTTTCTAGGGAAGTGGACCCAGAAAATTAAAAGAAAGTCAGATTCTCCTGTGAAAGGGAGAAAGATTTTACATGCAATACTGCCACATTTTTTAGCCCTTAAAAAAATCTTAACATTATATCAAAAGCCTGTTTCATTGCTATTAAAGGTGTTTCAAAAACACAGCTGTCTCCTAATGTATTTACACAATCCTCTAGGACTGTGTATTTAGCTAGTTCCAAGGTTTCCATTGAAACTACTGTTGACATGAACATCCCTAAACACAAATCCTTATATTTATGTAAAACTGATTATTTCCTTAACGTGAATTCAGGGACTGGAATTAATGACTGAGTCTGAAGTTTACAAACTTTTAATATATCTTACTTCTATGAGAACTGTGTGAAAGTTTCTGTACCTTCAACAACACAGTGTTTCTTTAAAACATTTGCCAATTTTACAGAAAGGGGGAAATACTGTCCTTGTCAAAATTACTTCTCTTTGATAATGGATAAGTATAGAAATGTTCAGGCACAGAGTCAATTTACTGTTTTGTTACTTGCCTATTCTTGTCTTCTGTTTTTATTTGGGAAGCTCATTTTTTTAAGGAAAAGTAAATATTAAGGATATTTACATTTGAGTCATATATCCTATAAACTTTCTGTGGTCTTTTACTTGGTTAGAAATGCTTATTTTTAGGTAGACAAGTGTATCAATCCTTTTCTATATGCTTGCATCAACTTTCATAAGGGAGATTGTTTTTGCTACCGAGTGATTTTGTGGGTGTGCATGCAGACTTTTTAAGTGTTTAAAATCCATATTTTTCTTGCTTTGTAATGTGCACTAAAAAGCCTTCCATTTGTTTTTAGGCTCTGGGACATTTTATAGAATTATGGATTTTCTATTCCTTGAGAGTTTGAAGGAATTTTTACAGCTACATGTCCTCAGTACCATTTTACGAGATAAATTTTAGATATGTTTAAAAATTTATTCTGTTTTTATTCACTATTTCGCTTTTCTACATCTTTTTAGGGCATTGTTAGTAAATTATCTTTTCATAAAATATTACCAGTTTTATTGAGAAGAAAGCATTTACTGGCAGAGACTTGTAAATACAATTTATTTTTTTAAGGTTTTATGTATTTGAGAGAGAGAGTGAGTGATCGAGCAAGAGAGAATGCACATGAGCCAGGGAAGGGCAGAGGGAGAAGCAGACTCCCCACTGAGAAGGGAGCCTGATGTGGGACCTGAACCCAGGTCTCTGGGATCATGACCTGAGCCAAAGACAAACGCTTAACTGCATGAGCCACCCAGCTGCCCTGTAAATACAATATAGACTTTTAAAGGTTCATGTATTTTTGCTTATACATATATATGTATATGTTTTAACTTTTTTTTACTTCTGCTTTTCTTATATTAGACTATCTAGGGGGTTGAACATTTTACTTTTCAAAGAATCAGCTCCTGATTTTATTTGTTAATTCCATTTTTTTCTGATTCACTAATTTTTTTTTGGCCCTAATTTTTCCTAATCAGTTTCCCTTGCTTTATTTAGGTTTTTTTTTTTTTTTTTGGATGGAAAAAAACTCTCTAATTCCACTAAGTAATTACAGGAGAACCTAGGCAATGATATATATCCTGGGACTAGGAAGAAGAGAGGAAAATACATTAGTAAGTCAACATATCATTCAGAGAGATGTCTGAATACATAAGAAAATGATATGCTTCTGAGACAAAAAGACATCAGGACATGATTCCGGAATAAATCTATTGCAGTTCCTGGGTTTTTACGTGGAATCTCATTCTCTTCAGGTACAGGAAGTTGGTCTGTGATCCTGAAGAGGGTGAAAAACAGTTTCTAGCCAGGTTCTTTGTTCCCCTACTTCTAAACACTTAGTACATGCCAGACACTGTGCGGAGTTATTTGTATGAACCGTCTTATTAAAATCTCATGAGAGCTCCCTGAAGTAGGGAGTCCTGTTATCCCTGTTTAACGGTGGGGGGAGAGGGGGCAACAGAGTGATTCACCGAAAGTCACATAGACAGGATGGGAATCCAGGTGTGTTATTCGGCAGAGCTTGTATTTTTAACTACCGCAACACACCGCAGTTTTCTCACAGCTGACCTTAATTGCTACAGCATCGTCTTATCATTTAAAGGCATGGCGGGGTGGGGTGGGGGGGGGGCCTTGTAGAGCCAAGGATCAATGATCAAAATGAAATTAAAGTACTATGACTCATTATGCCCATATTCTTTCTCCTCAACATTCTATTCCATTACTCATCTTAAAGCAAGCAAAACATTGACATAGAAAATACTTGAACTGCATGTCTGAGCCATCGGAATATTTCTCAGCATGGCAGTCAATATTTTTATTACCAAAAGAGGGGAGAGGAAGAGGGTAGGGGGGAGAAGGGGTCAGAGCTGGGGGGAGGCAGCTCTTAGAAGAGATACGGGGAAATGACAGCGGAGATTACATCCCAACCAATCTGACTTTGTAGCCTGTTCAGACACAGAAAGGTTTATCTTAAAACACTCACAAAGTCATTTTTAAAATTGAAATTAAAATGTCTAAGGGTTCAAGCCCTTTACGGGATAACACAGATCTATTGAGTTTAGGCTTTTGAAACAGTTTCTTCTGAGAAGGGCCCAGCCAATTCTTTTGCCTCCTGAGAGAGAAGAATGAAATAAATGAAGGTAAAGCTGTAGCTGAATTGAACGTGATGTAATGTGAACACAGCCAGAGTCACCAAGGAGGAATCACAGCAAACTTCAGGTCAAGTGATTCTCGCAACAGCCCAGTCTGGAAGTTCAATCAGAACAGCAGGAGACGAAGGCCCTGGGGAGTCTGTTCCACTCCGATCTGAGTCTTTAAATCAGCACCAGCATTTACATTCAAGACCTTTCTTGAATACCACCCACAGCATATTTCCCCCCACCCCCGAGAGCACAGCGGCTACTCTTCACTAAAGTACTAGCCAATCAAGCCTGTTGATTTAGAACATTCCCACTTACTTACAAAATGCATATATTTATATACATTCAGACACCAAAAACAAAAGCCACCTATAAAAGACAAGGCCTATTTTAATGAGATTTTTTTTTTTTTTTTTTTTTTAATGCAGAGTTACATTCAAGGCTTTGGCTGGAATAGGACACCCCAGTAAGGCTGGGTGAATGCCCAGGAAAGGAGGAAAAAGGAGAAAAGGAAGACAGGAAATATTATTTCGGATCTGACAGTAGCGAAGGAAGTCTATTCTGTACTTACAATAGCAGTTGGGGTGGCAGCCAGCACACAATAGAGCACCAGAGGGGTGATGAAGCTTTCTTCCTCTGTCCCCGGGTAAGGCTTCATTAAGTCTCCGTCCTGACAGAAGAATCCTTGGATATGCACCTGAAAAGTGTCAGTGCATTCGAAGTAGTAGGCAAGCAGCACTGTCCCAGCCATGATGACAAGCTGAAAATACAGCATGGCCACACAGAGACATTAGCAGGACTTCGGAGCAGTGCTCGCCCCGCAGAACACACTCCCTCCATCACCCCAGCCGCTCTCCTCCTTTTGGTATTGGCAAGTGTGTGCGTGCCTGCCTCAGCACGCTCTGGGCTCGGGGAGTGTGTGCTTGCTTGTCTGCCTCGTAACATCTGTTATAGAAACCTTCCAGAAAATAATGAACAGCTCCCATCGGAAAGGCAGACCACGGCAAGGCTTGGAGGGAGACCCCGTTTCTGCTGGTCACCCTCTCAGAGGATGCTTGGGAGTCAAGGCAGTATTTCCAATCGGGACAGTGGTGAAAAGTCAAGGGGCAGTGGCATAAGAACTGGCAAGATGTAGATGTGAGAAATTTCATAAAGTATTAGAGATAGACTTACCTTCTTATAAAATATTAGAGGCAGGTAAATGATGAGTGAATGAACAAACAGGAAAGCTAAAGCCTAGAAACGTTAAAAGCCTAGAATCACACCCTAAATTACTAGCCGAACACATGGTCCAGGAATCCTAGACAAGGCACAGCTGTCACCTTCTCCAAAAAGGTGCCTTTATTCCAAAATGCTTTCCACCAGTAAATGCAGGGCTTTCCTGGTAACATCTTATCATAGACACAGATCCTTCATAAGGTTTAGATATAAAAGGGGACACACTTAACCTTTCATTTCGACTCACAAATGTCCCAGGTACTCACTGAGGTTTAGATGTAGCCTTTGGGTATGAGAAGTTGAGGGAATATGAAAAAGCCAACATTAGTTTTCTTATTCATATTTAGAAACACTAAAATGCCAAATAAGATGGTGATAAAGGTAGATAGGAGACAGATTTTTGAGGTTATGAAATTACAGAAAATTAAGCTGGAAGAGGTTCTGGAGATCTTCCCATCTAAACCTTTAATTCCTAGATGAGAAGGCAGAGGCCCAGCAAGGGGAACTGAGCACTGCTGAATTATCCAACAGGTTATCTAAATAGGTACTTAGGTTGAGAATCAGCAAAGCAGGGAAAGTAAAATGGAGGGGAAAAAAATTTTTTTTAAGTGTTGATTTTTTTTTTTTTAAAGTATCAAAGTAATCATTACGGGAAAAAAAATCAGATCTTGGGAGGATGTCTTTGTACATCGTTTATGGCTTAAAATTTTTTTTTTGTTTGGAAGTACATATGGGGCAATGAGGAGAAAAGAAGGGTTTAGGAAGGCTAAAAAGTAAGAAGTTCTTATGCCAGCCTTGGAATGACTAACCCAATGTCATGACATAGCTAGTTAGTGTAAGTCTGGGACTAGAAACCCACATTTTTCTGATCCCCAGGAGAAAAAAACAAAACAACCCCCCCCCAAAAAAAACCCACCTGTATCATGGGATCAAAATTTCACCCTCCACAAAAGCCTGTAGAGTTATGGGGGGGAGCAGAGGCTCAACTCTAGTGCAGAGAGGCTTCTTTTTTACCTGTTTCCTATCCATTTCTTTAGCCCCAGCATTACAGAGAAGCTCTATACTCTGGACACTCTGAAACCCGACACAGCCTCTACTTGTGATCTTATCCCTGCAGTGCCTCCTCGTTACAGCTGAAAGCATTCAGGAGCTTTGAGCTGTAGTGTGTCTTAAACGTGAACTCCTAACAATTCTGCTAGAAGGGTCTTTGTCCTTGATCTCAACCATTGCCTCCTTTCTTTATTTCCAGGTAGGTCGCAAACCACACTTCCCACGCACCGCCCTTCAGACACGACTTATCTCTGGTTCTACAAGGGCTATATTCTGCTCTCTGGCCTTTCCTTCCCCTCTCCCCCAGTGGACCTTCTGTCACAACTTCTGACCATCTAGTCATCTCTGGATACTCCTGTGTGTTTCTCTGTGCCTGACGGTATTTCTCGGTGAATTTGCCACGTGTAAATCACCAGTGCTCGGGTCAGCCCTCTCTGCTTTCTTTTCTTTTGAGCCCCAGAGAGGAGATTTGGGTAAGTATGAGAGAGAGGTGCTCCAAAGCTGCCCCTGCTAATGGGTGCTCCTGCTGGAAGCTAGTAGATCTCGTCGAGGTCATGAAGTTTCTCTTCCTTTCTTGTTTCACTGGTCAACTGAGCTGACCTGATGGGAAGGAGCCTAGTCAGGTGACCTGAATGTTTCAGAGCTGAGGAAACACTATGATTCCCACAGTTTGGGGGGCTTTCCCTCTACGGCTGTCTGTGTCTCCTGCACAGGCCTGATCTGGGATTTCTAGACATCTCCTTGTGGCTGGAAACATATTTCTGTCCCGTGGCTTCATCAGCCCTTGGGAAACAACTACTTGGAAAACAGGCAGGAAACAGCTACTTGGAGAACAGGTGGGATCTATAGGAGCTTTTGAATAAAACAAAAACAAAAATGGCATCTAGCTTCCTCCACAGAGGACAAGTATCAGATTTTCCTGGACACCCCTGTGCTACCACTTTCATTTTAAAATGGGTGGGATGAAAGTGAAGTCCACAAAAGCAAAAATGTACACAGGTAAAAAGACTCACTAGAAAAACGTAGGCTAGAAACTTTTAGAACATAGAACCATCTTAACTTCAAATACATCAAAATCAACACTAATGCCAACAAAAAAGCCAAGGCCAGTATGCCTAAATTTGAAATCTATAGAATAAATCTCGAACAGCTGCCTGGCCAGTTCAATCCTGAAAGCAGCACTGAAAGAGAATGGAATGAATGCGTGAATTAGTCAGTTGCAGGGCATTAAGGAACAGAGAGCCTCGGAGACTCAGGATGGTATGGGAACGTGGGAACTTGTGCAGCCTGGTGGACAGAACTGATCCGGAAGCATAAGTCTACTGACCCTGATCATTCTCCCTGATCAGCCAGAAACTCCTGCCTGCCGTCTTCAAGTAATGCTCAAACTCCCTGGAGAGTCTCCTGTAATGCCAGTTAGACACGTACAGAAGCAAAGCCAGAATGATTCAGATCTTGATTTCTAGGTTTCTTTTCTATGGAACATTCTCTTGGGACCACAGATTAAAAAGCAGTTTTGCATTTACTGCAGGAACAGAAACACTGCAGTGGTTCTGCTTCCATGAGCAGAAGAGGTCCGCC
Source organism: Mustela nigripes (assembly GCF_022355385.1). Classification (NCBI taxonomy): domain Eukaryota; kingdom Metazoa; phylum Chordata; class Mammalia; order Carnivora; family Mustelidae; genus Mustela; species Mustela nigripes. The sequence continues at coordinate 29,886,130 of NC_081565.1, forward strand.
TTGCCACTCTGATGACAGCGCACGATTAGCCATCAGGGTCCTCCCTCCTTCCTCTTGGTCCTGGGCCGTGATCCATCACTGTCTAGGTCTGTGTCGTTGGTGCCAGCTGGCACACTTGCCATCTCTGTTGCCTTCTCCAGCGCCATTTAGAGATGCATGGAGGGAGGCCATAATGTTGGTGTCACATGAGCAGATGGTGAGGCTGTGCCGGACCCAAGCGCTAGTGGAGGGTTGATGATACCCATGTGAAAGGAGCAATTATGGCTGTTGGGGCGGGGGGAAGGGCCTTATGTACCACGGTTTTTCCTCAGCTTCACTTCCTAAGAATGACAATCTGGTATATAAAAACACATTAAATCCCGACTGTTCCACAAGGATTCAGAAGGCAGAAGCCAGCAATATCCAAAATTGTGCCTCTCAGGGTTGAGATCACTACCCTCCAGTGATTAGAGAAAAGTGAAGGTCACAATGAGTGATAATGGGGGGGGGGGGGTCACAAAGCTGAGGGAAAGGGCGGAGATGACAGTACACTTTCCTTGGGTCTGTAAAGTCTGGAGCAATTGTGGACATTAATTTATATGACCTGATATAAGCTCAAAGAGTGGGGGAATGGGTAATGATGGTATGACTCATGACAGCAAGTGAATACGACAATGTGTGTGTGTGGACACGTGTGTGCACTCATCCAGGAGCCTGGGAACAGACATGAGAGGACTGGTATCTGGTCTGGAGTGTAAGGGGCATATGTGAAACTGGGAAGCCCAGTCTAGGTGACGAACTATCTCTGTTTGCTCAAGACTGAGGGTTTCCTGGGACATGGGACCTTTCAGTGCTCAAACTGAGATCATCCCAAACTAACTGGGGTGCTAGGTCACTCTGCCTGAGGCAATGAATGTTTTCCTCCCCAAAGGGTTTCCTCATTCTGGTTTTGCCAGCAACTATCAAGCCCACTGCAAATTAATCAGACAACAACAACTGGTTGTGGTAACTGCCTCTGTGCTCAGTCCCAAACTAAGTGCTGTGAAGGTGCAGAATTTGTGATCCGGCTGGGGAGTGCTCATCAACACAAGAACCAGGCGATGGTTGGTAGATCTGTAGGAGGGTGTCAGCTGATCCCCAGCTGGGGTTCATACATGGCTGCCTGTGTCTGGTGAACTGGTAGGGAGGGAGTTGACAGAAGAATAGGTAAAGGGCTGAAGAATGGAAGAGAAGGGAGTACAGGGGATGAAGAGGACAGCATGGGGTCTGCTTAGGAGACTGGTTTGAACTAAGCCCTGGGGGTGTATGATCAGTTCAAAGTCAGCAGGGATAAAAGAAACTCAGATTCAGTGTGGTTGTGATGCAGAGGTGATGTCTTAGTGAGGACTTCCGGAAATCATACACATGAAGGACTTGCATGCTTTTCATATTAAGATAGAGCCAGCTAAGCACGAGTGTCTGTAGCTGCACACAAGGGCTGGGGTGGGAAACCCACAGGTAGGGTGCTAATGGAAGTGTGAACCAAGGTCGTAAGCAGGAGGGAAAACATAATAAAATGGATCATGAGCCGTTGTGAGACCTCCATGGGCACCTTTAGAAGTAAGTGTGACCCTCTGAGAGGGGTTGGAAGTTCTCCACATAAACAACATAGGAAAGAGCCAAGAAAGAGGAGGAAGAGATGGTGCCAATAAGGGTCAGGATATATATGATGCATACATCCCAGGTACTCTCTAAAAACTTTACATACATTAACTCTGCTTCTGCCCAATGACCCTGCATGGTAGGTATATTATTATTTCCATTTTTCAGGTGATGAAATAGAGGCACAGAGAGACTACATGACTTGCATAATGTCACACAACTCATGGGGTGGACCCAGGATGATGACTAAATATGATGCATTTCTCTCCCCAAACTTTTGTGGCCTGCAGAAAATCAGGTCACAAATATGTCAGCATGACATTGAGTGGTAGACTGGGTACTACCAACGTGAGTGGTTTATTCAAATGTTTCCTAGTGTCAGTTTCCTTATTTGTAGGAAAGTTAATAAATAACTCATAAATATGCAATGAGGCATGTTTGTATATTCTCATTTTGTTCCAAAAAGGAGTTTTAACAACCCCCATTAAATAAAGTAAGTGAGCATTGGTGAGAATTTGGAACAAAAGAAGAAAGGACATAAGTAAGGAGACAGAATTCCAACCTGGAGTAAAAGTTTTCTAATAGTCAACACAATAGGGAAATGCTGGTCAGTTGCACATTTCACAGTATCTGTAAGATAAAACTAACCAATGGATAAAGATAAGTAGAATATTTCTAATATAGTAACTGGACTGGAATTCTTCCTAGGTTCTTATAAAAAGTCTGATAAAGAAGGGCTCAATGTGGAATACGATGGTGCTGTTTTTCATCATATGGGACTCCATGTCAATTTTTTTTTTTTAAGATGTATTTATTTATTGGGGGGCGTGAGAGTATGGGGAGGGGCAGAAGGAGAGAGAGGGGATCTCAAGCAGATACCCCTCCTGAGCTCGAAGCCTGATGTGGCACCAACCTCACGGCCCCAAGACCACGACCTGAGCGCGAAATCAAGAGTCAAGAGGCTTAACTGACTGAGCCACCCACGAGTCCCTTCCCCTGTCAATTCTTAACATAGGCTGATAACATCACATCAAAGCAAAATGCACAAAAGCAATACTGTGGGACAGACTTGAGGAGGCGGGTATTACGGTTCAGTCTAGGTTGAACCAGAGAGATAGCACGATGAAAGGCTTAGAGTGTGGGACACATTTCCTGAGTTGGAAATTCACTCTGCTGCTTATTAGGCATGGGATTTAAAATCTTGTGCTTCAGTTTCTCCATTTGAAAAATGGGGTAGCACAAGAATGGTATAGTAAACTATATATTAACTGTGTATTTAAAGCACTGTCTGACTAGGAAGAATGAACCAGACTATATATACTTCAAATACTTCTTCCCAGGTATTGTTTCTCTCGGCTTAGATTTTTAAGAAACTATTAGGTGGCAGTCAATTAGAGACTATTTTCTAGTAAGTAACCTGCTAGTGAAATACAGACCTGTATTTTTTTTACTGATTTAATTGTTGAATATACTTTCATGTTATTATTAGACTAGTGGAAGAACTTTAATCAGGCTCATCTCTGTAGGACAAGTCCCTTAACTTCTCCATGTCCCAGTTCTTACGTGAGAAAAGTTTGAGCTACTTTTCAAAGTTGTAATGAGAATTGAGGATATTATACATAAACATCAACAACCCTATTTTGGGACATAGTAAATGCTTAGTAAACGGTATCTCTACTTATTATTATACTCATTTACTATCATTGACTCTTAATATGTCCCTTAGTATGGTGGTTTTCCAAACTGCAGGTCTGAAACCATTATTGGGTTATGAAACACATGTACACAACGTCAGAGTTCAACTAGAATTCTTTTAGTGGAAGAGAACAGAATAGAATTGCATATATCAGAGAGTTTCACACATAGTAAGAGCAAGTTTTTTTATGTGAAATATGTTTAGTATATAACATACAGGCAGAGGAAGTATGTATAATATAGTATGAAATGTATTTCTTACTGAGAGTAAAACAAAAATCCTTCAATGAGGCATTATTTTATTTGATACTTATCTCATAGTGTGCAAGTTCCTTATACATATAAGTGACTAATACACACAGGTTCAAATCCCAAATCCACTAATTATCACTGTATGACTTTGAATCAATTATATAACCTATCTATTCCTTACTTTCCTCACCTGTGAAATGGGTAACTCACTCCTTATATGAGAAATGAGTTCTCATTGGAATGGTATGAGAACTATACGATTTAGGATATCGAAACCACTTATCAGGTACTCAACAACTGTTAGCTATTTTTTAAATTACAACTTGAGTAGAATATAAATTTTTTTCTGAATAAGCAACAAATACCACATGCACCAAAGTATGTAAGAGAATATAAAATCATCACATTAGCCAGGACTGAATAATCCGATAGTTTTCCCATCTACAAAATAATGCTTCTTGATAAATATTGTATTTCTACACATACAAGTTTTTAAGAGCCATGTAACTATTCTCAGTTTGTTATTTGCAAACAATACTATCTCTCAAGATATGAAGGAGTAAAAATAAAATTATTAAGCCATTGGTTAATTCTCCTTCGTCAGTATATTTGATCCTTATTTGCCCTTTATAAATCATATTTTCTGAGACAGTTTTTGAAAAATTTATTTTACTGTGGTAAGAACACAAGATGAGATCAACCCCCTTGACAAATACATAAGCATACTATATGGTATTACTGGTCACAGGTGCAATGTACCTCAGATTTTTTTTTTAGCTTATTCAACTTACTTAACTGAAACTGAAACTATGCCTTTTGATTAATAATTCTCCATTTCCCTCCTCAGACCTGTGTCTTTTAATTAATAGGCAATTAAGCTGTGGTTAAGAATAACATTCTCTTGTGAAATCTGGAAAACTTACAATAGACCAGTGTATGTAGGAGAACTCGCCTCCCTTCTTTAACAAGAACAAAGGTATACCCATAGGCAAGAATATGTGGATGAAATGAGATTGTTCAGTCATTCAACTAATATTTATTGAGTGCCTACTATGTGCAGGCATTGGGGGCATTCACCTGCTAACAAAATTGAATCACCAATAATAAAACTGTTAACCAAACAGACATGATCTCTGGGGCTTTCTGTGGCGGAGACAGATATTACAGAGGCAATCCCAAATAAAGGATAGTAAAGACTCATTGTTTAGCCACATAACAAGCTATATAACTTGAAATGCATTTACTTACATTATACTCATACCTCACCGTAGGATACTGGGTTACCCTCATTAAAAGATGAGAAAATTAAAAAAAAAAAGGAAGAAAAATAATTAAAGCTCACAGACCTAGTGAATGGTGGAGTCAGGATTTGAACCTCTGGTGCCATGTAACCATTCTTTTATACTTCAAACCCGAGTTAGCATAATGAGATAATGTCTGTAAAATGCTTAGCACATGGTAAGTGTTTAATCCTTTCTCTTGTTCTTTGAGTGCTATAGGTTTGTTCTTTCCTTATTTATTTATTTATTATATTTTATTTATTTATTTGACAGAGAGAGATCACAAGTAGACAGAGAGGCAGGCAGAAAGAGAGAGAGAGAGAGAGAGAGAGGGAAGCAGGCTCCCCACTGAGCAGAGAGCCCGATGCAGGACTCGATCCCAGGTCCCTGAGATCATGACCTGAGCCGAAGGCAGCGGCTTAACCCACTGAGCCACCCAGGCGGCCCTGTTCTTTCCTTTTTTAAAAGAGTTTTTATTTAAACTCCAGTTAGTTAACATACGGTATATTAGTCTCATGTGTACGATACAGTGACTCACTTTCATACAACATGCTTGTTCTTTTCAATGCTTTTTTACATGGCTTTGGGGTAAGATGAGGATTACCTGAGCCCCCCCCCCCCCCCCCCCCCATAACCACCTCTTTCCTTTCTTAGTATTTAAAACCACTACTTTCTTCTGCCTCTGGCCATTCTTTCCTGGACTGCTTTTACTTCCTTTTTACTGTGCTTGGTTGATAAACAGTAGTACCTTCCTAGGATTTATCCTTGCCTCTCCTCTCCCTGCTCTCTTCTTGGGAGATCACATCTCTTTCTATGGATTCTACTCTTTATTTATTTGACAGACAGAGATCACAAGTAGACAGAGAAGCAGGCAGAGAGAGAGGGGGAAGCAGGCCCCCTGCCGAGCAGAGAGCCTGATGCGGGGCTCGATCCCAGGACCCTGGGATCATGACCCGAGCCGAAGGCAGAGGCTTTACCCCACAGAGCCACCCAGGCGCCCCTCCTTGGATTCTACTCTTATATTGATTCTGTCGACCCTTCCTATCACCACTCTTGGACCCCCTGCACACTCCCCTGACCACCAACCTTGTGGTCCACAGATAGTCCAAATGTCGTTTGGAGTTTGGCATTTCTCCTCCCCTTCACCTGCCACTTCTCTTGAGTTTCTCTATCCTGGTAAATCTAATCAATACCTTCTCAGTCACCCGCATTGGAATTCTCAACGTCATTCCAGACCATTCTTCCTTCACCCTTTCCACTCCTCATGCCATCCCTGGTGAGTTGTCGGTTCTCTCTGACCACACCGCCACTCCTATTTGTCGTATTTTTGTTCTGCCAGCTGCCATGTTCTTATTCAGGATCCCATACTCCGCCAAGTACACTTCTGAAATCTTGTCCCACCTGCTCATGTTGCCTTTGGGATCTCAGCCCCTTCGTGCCATCACCTACTTTGCTGCTAAAGAGTTATGATCCTAAGACACATATGATTGTGTCTTGCTACTCTTCCCAAATCTTCAGTGATAGCTATTTCAGGTAAATTAAGCAATTTTCTCTCTGTCGTACACCTTAGGCTTTGTCCTACCCAGGTTTTGGTAATGGAGAGAAAAAGTCTATCATTTGACTAGAGAACAAGCCAGTAAACCTCATCAGGCATTACTCCTCAGTTAGGAGAAAATACACAGGTCTTCCTCTCAGTCCGGGCGGCTTAGGCCTTCCTGCCTGGCCACTCTTTAAAGAACAGATATAAATATAACATTCTTGTCTTTTTGTCCCCCCATTTCTATCCTCTAGCATCAAATTTGTTATTTATTGGTGAATAATATGGAGAAATGTCAAGTGTATAATATTCTCGGTCGATACACAATTACACTAAGGAAAGGATAATGATTAAGTCTAAGTTAAGCTAAATTGGGCCACAGAATTTTCTCTTTGATCTTCTGCCATTAGGGATTTTTAAAAATTCAATGACACGGATGAATATAACAACACAAAATTGGCAAGCACAGCAAATATCAGAGAAAGCAGAATAAAAATTCAAAATGATTTTGTCATTTGAGAACACTCATTAGTGATGAATGTGAAGTTCTCCAGCAAGGCTTTGAATGACTCCGGGGGCTGGTGGAGGGGAAGGCTCAGGACTCTGGCCCGAGGAGCTCACCAACCTTGCCCTTTATTGGCCCTGCACTTCCCCAGGCTGCCTCAGGCCTCTGGGTTGGGGTGGCGGGGGTGGGGGGCGGGGAGGAGGCCAAAATTCAGTGATGTGAAATGTGTAAGTAAGTGAGAGTGATGACCTGAGGAGTCAAGAGAAGGCTTCGAGGAGAAAGTTCTGGATGACTTTGATCTGCATTTTATTTATTACCTAACTTAAGAGAAGTAGGTAAGAGGTAGATGGAAGCAGTGTATAAATGGTCTCTATGGTGTAAAACTCTACAGTCCTACTGCCTCCTTTGTTAAAGTGAACTAAGTTGATTTGAGTGCTAGTCTCAAGCTTCTCAGCAGAAGCATTGTAAGTCAGCAGACAACTACTGAGTACCAACCATGTGCTAAATCTGTCAGCTAGTGGTAGGAATGTAGGAAGGAAGGAGTTCTTCATTTTACCAGGATAGGAGCAAGTGGCCCAATGACAGGTGTTTAACACTGTTAGTTGTTCTAATTGGAGGGCGGATGGATGGGTGGACGGATGGAAGGATAAATGTGTGGAGGGATGGAAGGGAGGGTGGGTGGATGTTATGATGAAATCAAGAAGAGAATATTGACTATGACAGACACAGGATGAGACAGGGAAGGATTGTGTCATCAGTGATGTCCTAGTGGTTATATGGTATTACAGAAGTCTATGGCCTTTGGAGCTTAAAGACTCAGATGTAGTACTAAATGCACATTTGCTACCTGTATGGCTTCAGGTATTATATAAAATCTCTCTGAATCTCAGCTCCCTCATATGTAAAATGGATATCGTAATGATATAAAACACTTAAATGTGAAAAGTAATATATGTAAAAAATACTGTTTTAACTCATGGCTTACAAGGTACTTGCTGATAAAGGGGGAGTTCTTGGCTCTCCTCAGCCTTCCCAAAACAGAATAAACAACAGAACCTGTTGTCTGGAAAACCTAATATATAAAGAGTTACATAAAATCAACTGGCCAATCAGAAACGCAACAAAATTTAAACTGTTACCCAGCATATCAATATGCAGGGGGCCTACAGTCCTGTAGGAGAAGGGTAGGCAAACAAAATCCTGGTCTGCTTAGTTCTCAAAGATGACACAGAAGATTGGAGAAAGGAGACAGAAACTGTGTTCAACCTCTTTGAGAACCAAAGAGAGGCGGCACTGGAAGCCATCATATCCTCATGATACAAAAGAGGATCAAAAAGGAGCGGGGACCATAATTTGGAGATGAAGACCTAACTTTTGGTGTTTGTTGTCACTGACTTTGTAATCCTAGATGCATGGCTCTAGCTTCTCTAATCCTCTGACCCGCATGAGGGGAAATACCCTAATGGGAATGAGACAACATGAGAAATGGGATCAAATGAGAAGACCTGGAGAAGCTCTTTGCAGATAGCAAAGGATTATCCAATATATAAAGGACCTTATAATATTAGACATACCATGCAAATATATAATAAATGATTAAGTCAGCAAAAATAAATCAGGCCAATATAAGAGATAAACAGTCAAAACTAGGCTTAAGAGGTACAAATGCTTATATTACTGAGATTTCCTTCAGTTTGAGCATACTTATGCCCACAGCCTAATTCTGCTTTATGCCCAAGGATGGTGACTTTAAGCCTGGGAGAGGCTGAACCAAGATCAATCCTCACTCTTCTTTCTCTTCATTTTATTGCAGCAGGCAGAATTCTGCTGAGACTTCTGCCCCCTAGTGTTCATGCTTGGTATGATCCTTTTTGGTGTGGGTAAGACCTATGAATGAATATAACCGAATGCCATTCCTTGATTATAGTATATTATGTAACAAAGGTGTAGGAACTATAATGATGTGATTAAGGTCCCTGATTATTAACTTTAGGTTAATAAAAGAGAGAGATTATCCTGGGAAGACCTGACCTACTACTCACTTGAGACCTAAATGCAATTATGAGATTTGAAGCAGTAGAAACACCTTGTTGGCAAACTACCATATTGTGGAGAGGACCACGTAGCCAGGAATGATGGGCTGACTCTAGGGACTGAAGGTCTCAGTCCTACAGGAACTGAATTCTGCCAGCAACTAGTGAGCCTGAAAGAAGACCGTAGGCCTCAGATGAGATTACAGTCCCTGCTGACACCTTGACTTCCACCTAATAAAATACTGAGCAGAAGACCCCCCACTAACTCACACACAGACTCTAACCCACAGAAAGCACGAGATAAATTCGTGTGTTTTTAAGTGGCTACGTGTGTGGCAATTTGTTATATAGCACAGAAAAGTAAAATAAGGGGGGAAAGCTCTCTAGGAACCACTATGAACAGGTCAGCCCCATGGGGGATGTTCTAGTAGATGAACAGAATTGAAGCTTTTTGCTTTCACTGAATCTCCTTCATAAACCCCAGAACCTGGAGCTGCCTTTCTTCTGCTAAGGCAGAAGTTCCTGAGCTTCTCCACACCAGGGTCCTCTAAGTATTTTCCTCCTATGGGCCCTAAAATTGAAATATGTTGTTTATTTAATAGATTGCATATATTTACTCTGGAGTAATTAATTTGATTTCTAATTTTAATTAAGTAATTGCTCTTGAATTAAATATAAGTGTAGAGATTCTTCTGACTGACATGAAATGAACAGAGTAACCAAATCAATTTGTGATTTTATCTCAAACCAGAAAAAAACAGATACTTTAGTTATTCCTTTGAGGCTTAACATGGATAAATGTATATTTCACTTCTACTCAAGCTTTTTGAAAGACAGGTTTTTTAGTTTCTTATTTTAGTTTATGCTGAGGCCAGTCTATGCCTCCTGAGTTTCATAGGATTCACTTTAATCCTTATTAAAAATTTTGTTTATGGCTTCCCATAGAGCAATTGGTTTTCTGTTATGGGAAAGTTATGGAGTTTGGAGTTATAGGACTCCAAAGAGTCATGGCCAAAACAACCTACCCTGTTGTGAAAGGACTTGGAGCTTCTGCTCCAAGGCCACAAATATTTTTGGATTCAACTGTCTCAGTTCCTGACTTCATTATAGGAATGAGCACCACCGGGTAAGCTACAAGAATAAGAAGTGGTCTATTAGAATGCCAGTCTTTAGATACTGAAGGCATTACTTTCTTCTTGTGGGGGAAGGGGAGAATGGTGCAGAATTGAGAAGAAATTATAAGAGTCTTTGATGTGCCTTCTACTACAGTCAAAAACACTGAAGAAAATCTTTGGAAATATGATTGTTCAAGCATCAATAAAGTGAGCCCTTCTCAAAGGAATGAAGGCTTAGGTCATTTCTGATGGTCGAGCATATGAAGCAGACTTATTAACTGAATAAGTATGTCTAATACTTATTCAGTTATTAGTATTCCCTAATACTAAGGGAGTGTGAGTGGAAGTAGGGGAAGAAAATCTTATCTGTGAGGATGAGAACTTCTTAATTTTTAAAGAGCCAACTGAATAAACTACACTCATACTATAATTTCAAAAGGAAAAGTAATTTTCTTGCCATCTTTAATACTTCTCTCATTAATAATCAACAGAAGTTTTTGGTAAAAGAGATATGGACTTGATCAGCAGGCATAGCCACTGTAGGAGCAAAACCTGGTGTCACAGGTGTATGCACGCACCCAGTATCTGAATCACCATCATGGCAGCCTTTGCTCTCTCAGTAAGCACGGACTTGGCCTTGGGGAGACTGGTTGACATTCGGCCTAGAGAATAGCTTTCTAATTTGTCCTAACTAATCATCTTGAGTCTTGGACCTCCTCTTAAGAAAAAAGAGGACTTTTTTCTTACTTCCTTTGGTCTATCCGTACCATAATAACATCAAAATCCTAATGTATGGTGTTTCAAGTAAAGGTGACTTACTTAGGGGCTTCAACAACAGAATCCATTTAATCTCAGGAAAATAGGGTAGGATTTAAGCCCAACAAAAGAAATTTGCCCAGACATTACGGATCCTTCTATAATAGCATTGGTTTCTATGGGTCTTCATGGTAGATTCAGATTCTGTACTTTTCTATATTTGGGGATGGAGGCATGAAATATGTTTTTCATCATAGGACTACTTTGATGTAGGGTGTTAGGTGTAGAGGGCTTTATAAAGAACCCAGAAGTGGATGGACAGTACACACCAAAACTCCTGAAATTGCTCTGGAAGTCCTCCTTGACCACCTCTGCAGTGTGATGAGATTGCTCCTGTGCAGATCTCATACGATCCTAACACCTAGGACACTGCACGGTCATCCTCTGTTTCCCTGTGTCTCCCGCCACCAAGCCGTGAAGTCCTAAGGGAAAGGTAGCCCCAGCTTAGCACAGGGATATAATAGGTATTTAAAAGATGTCACTTGACTGAATGGATAAAATTCTATAGTTGGTTTTACTCATAGCAACCCAGTCATTTGTTCAAGAAACATATCACCTGAATCTGTTTGGGATGGTTTATTAGTATATTGGTTAAAAATAAGTTTTTGATATAAATTAATGTGCTCTGAACAGTGATCTCTGGTATGGAAGGTGTTAATAAGTACTTTGGAAAGACGGAGGAAGGGTAGGAGATCTGTGGTCAAATAAAGTTGTAATTACTTTGCTCTAAAAAAAAGATTTTCATGGACTTTTTGTTTTCATGGTTTTAAAAGGATGGCAGAAATATAATAAGTTGCTACTTAAATGTTGAAATCATACTGTAATCTGTAACATCTTAAATAAAATCACACTATTTTTTTTAATAAAAAAGATTATTGTGAATTCCTGTTTGTTATTTAAATTCTGGATCTACTTGGGAAAAAAAGGCACTGGAAAATGATTTTATGAGGTTAAAGCAGAATAGAAACAAGACACTAACACTGAATTTCCTGCATATTATGTAAAACAAATATTGAAGATTCCAACTAGGAAAAAAAAAACTACTAAGGAAAGTAGAGCTTCCTATGTTTGCTTTCAAATAATTTTAAACCAAAGTACTTAAGATACCATTTTAATTTCCCTACCAGAAAGGAACATGATTCTTCTTTCTCCATATGCAATGCTAAGTTACTTGGGAATTAGGCAAATGAGAAGAAAAGGAAACACACTCTTAAATCAACCAGTTTGCTTTTCTTTCTAATTAAAACAGGTAAATCTCAACATGGCAAAAGATTTAGAGATTCTCATTTTCCTTTAAAACTTACTGGGTAGGGATTTTCCTTGTCTCCCTTAAAATTAATGAATAAATTGCCTCTAACAGAGTGCCTCTCCCAAAGACATTACAAGATCTTGCATAAACGAACACAGACTTGGACCTTCACTCAAACTCCTGCTGGCTGTCAGATCACACACAGGTGCGCTGGGCTGCACCTGCTTCCCTCTGGCTGCATCTCAGGGAAGCCACTTATCCTAGTGAAAGCAATCAGGTGAGCATCTAGGTTCATCTAGCTTACCAGATGCTTCCCATCATGGAGAAATGTTTTGCATTGATGGAAATGTTCTATATCTGTACTCCCAATATGTTAGCCACTTAAGGATATGCGGCTATCAAACGCTTGAGATATGGTGACTGCAACTGAAGAACAGAACTTAAAAATTTTATCTCATCTTAATTTATTTAAATTTAATACCTATCCATGGCTAGTGGCTGCATATTGGATGGTATGTGATGGCTATGCATTAGCATGGTGGTACCATTAATCAAGCATAAATCTGAACCTTTAAAAAATTATAAAACACTCTAATACATAAGGGTATAAATTGAAAAATGTGTCATCAGCGTTTTACCCACTAGAAATTAATCACTGTTAATATATGAGGTGTATTTATTCTTTTAGATGTTTTCTTTCTCTCCAGGGATATAAACATACACACTCATAAGTAGATTAAAAAATATATGAAGTAGAACAACACTATACATGCTGTTCCACAACACACAACTACAAGCATGTGGAACATGCTGTTCCACAAAAAAAATTTTTTTTTAAGATTTTAAAATTTATTTGACAGAGATCACAAATAGGCAGAGAGGCAGGCAGAGAGAGAGGAGGAAGCAGGCTCCCCGCTGAGCAGAGAGCCCAACGCAGGACTCAATCCCAGGACCCTGAGAACATGACCTGAGCCGAAGGCAGAGGCTTTAACCCACGGAGCCACCCAGGCACCCCATCTTTTAACATGTTTTGACCACCTTTCCATATTGGTACATAGAGAACTTTATAGTTACACAAGCCGGTAGGTTCCCTTCTTTGCTCAGTCTCATTTTTGTCATTTGTAATCAAGGAGTTCTGATTAACACAGGCATGTCCAGGGACTAGATTCACCTTTTGGGTTATTGGATTGGGCGTATCAAGGGCCCTATCCATCTGAGGATAAAAGAAGTAGGTACGAACTCCAAAGAGGAGAGCGCTAGATTCCAGGCAGAGGAAGTTAACATTTTATCATAGACTCAAAAGGAAATACCAAGGGTTTTGAGCAGGGAAGTAGCACCATCAAGCCTGTCATTGAAGAGAGTGACCTTGGTAGTAATCGGTCTTAGATGGGAGCACAGGCCCTTGACAGAGAAACCAGTTGTTTCTGAGGGGAATAGGGCAACAGTCTAGAAGAGGCAATAAGGAGCAAGGACAGCACTTATCCTATCTTCAAGTAAAATAGCACGGAAGACTGTGGGAGATAAAGCAAAGCTACCAGGAGAGCTCTAGGGAAGCAGTATAATTAAGAGGCCAAGTTCATAGTAAGAGGAAGGCACTGTTCAGACAAGGTTAAGAAAGTGAAGGACTTTAGTGGTGACACATGTGTGAGTTTTACATTTCCTAGGGCAGCAGCTTAGGGGTTGAGGATGTTGGGAGACTCGATCAATTAGCGTTGTGTGGAGCTGTGTGGAGCACGAGAGAGAGGACCTGGAGTCCTTGTTCCTGAACTGTGTTAATACAGACAAGGACAAGGGGTGCGACAGAATTAGCTCCACGGTTCTGGGCAGCAGGTTAGTGAGCCTGTATGGAGGAGGGATGAGACCCAGAGCTCTTTCACGTTGTGTTGTGAATTAACAAAATAGGAATCTTTTGGTGCTAATGTAGGAATGTGACCTTTAAAATTTTTTCTTATGGTGAAATGTTTCCTAAGTTGCGGCAGTTCAGCACTAGGTATCCCTAGGCAGCATGGATTCCACCTTTATTATGATAAACATGTGTTGAGTTGATTATCTACTGTTATTCTATGCATGAAAAAGGATGGAGAGAAAGAAAAGCAGTCATTTCTAGGAAGCATTAAGTCCTCAAATGCATCTATGCCTGTTATCTAGCAGGTGATAGGAGAGAGCTGGAAGTTTTAAAAACTTTTCTTGGTTTTTGTCATTCCAGAAGGTGTATCTTCTACTCTGTCTAGAGCTCGGGGCCAGATATCCACTTCTCCAATTACTCCTAGGCTGGATATCTGTGGCTCAGAAATGTCTATACCATTTTTATGACCTCTACACTAATAAACTATCGGAGAATGAGATAAATAGAGGACCAATGCCTTCATTGTTCAGTGTGCAGAAAACCTAAACCTATCCTGCACACCCAACCAGGCTTCTTTTTCCATTGTGTTTTTAAAGAAATGAAACAAAAAATAGTAGTTTGAAGTCATCATAATTAGAAATGACAAACACATATCAAATGTGCCATGCTGTACAATGATAACAGACAGCACTGGTAATTTTGGGGACTCTCCTGTTGAACCCAGTTGGGTCTCCAATAATTTTCGACATGGTACTCCAGATAGTTGTTACCAATTGACTAGAAATAGGCCACCCCTGATGACATAAGGAATACCACCTTTTCAGGTATACAAAGTGGGTCCTGAAATCCGATAAATACCAGCAGGTTTTCAGGACATGCTTGAGTGAATCCTGTGTTCTCACGAAGTACTCCACGTTCCTAAGAAAGAGAACTTTGTTTCCAAAGTATCTTCTTCAGAGAAGAACATGATAAGTAATCTAGCATGGAGAATTGCCAGACATTTGCTCATCAATGGCTTACTTTGATCTTGGAGGAAGGCAGTAGCTTTAGTAAAAGCTACTACCTTCTTACCTTCAGGTAAGGCTCCAATATTATAAGCTGACCATTTTACTCCATCATGGAATTTGGCATGGAAATTGACACAATCATGGTGATTCTACTAAATTCAGAGCATTAAGTGGAGCAAATATTCCTTCTCCTAGTCTCAGGTTAAGTTGTCCTCAAGTGCATTCCATTAGGAAGGTGTTATTATACCCCCCACTTCTCTACTATCTTAAGACCACCTCTCATTTTGACCCTTGGCCTGGAAGAGGCTTTCTTCACCTTGTCTTTGAAAGGAATGTCCAACTGTGTGGTCAATCACATATGCTCAGAGATCTGAACAGCTTCATTTAGAGGAGCAGAAACTGAACAGATACAGCATTTTTGTTATGTTCTGTCTAAATTGAACGAAGATAAGAACAGGCATTAAGCTGCTTAGAGATTTGAATTAGTGGAACAATTATTTTAATACACATGATAGCAGAAAGGCTCTCAGAGCCCATAATCTCCAGATTCTTATGAAAAACTGTCACTCTCTAGATATCCATGCTTGACTGGAGGTTCTGCAAAGTAACGTAAGCCTTCTTTTCTCACTTTCATCCTTTTGGATTGATTTTTGTTTCTTTGAAAACAATTGTTCCCTTTTGAAACTTTCTGAACATGGCACAATGCATAATCTGTATCATTTAGCACTCTAAATACTCTGCCATTATACTAGAGTTCTTATGACTGAGCATGCCCTGTCACTGGAAATTTATTCAATGAAATGTGAAATTACTTTAGAAGACATATTTAGAGCATTGATTTAAGCCAGGCATGTTGAGCTGAAAAGGTTCAGGGAGTGAATTATATTCTACATAGTTAATAATCATTCATCATGGGTACCTTTTCATTCTCGACTGTGGCTTCTGCCTTTTGACCTCTGGCAAAGGTCACCAGAGGGCAGGGAATCCAGTATGGAAAAGATCACTCCCATGGTGTCTTCACATTTATAGGTCATCTTTAATGTCACAATTGTCATAACTAGGGTATGTGGTCAAGGTGCTGGTCCAAGCCCCATCAACTGACACTATCTCACATCATCACTCTCTTACTGTCTCTACAACAGATACTGAAAACTGTTAGTATTGCTGTATGAGCTAACCCAGGCTGAGTTCAAGTCCTTCCTAGGCACAGGCTCCTTTATTTTATATGAAGGAGGGGAAGAACTCTATTTCCTGGGAATCAGGAAAAAATATTTTTAGCTAGATACGTTTAAGAACAGGTTACATTCGCCCAACATGTTCAAAGACTTAGAGGTATGAAAGATAGAATAGCAACAATCATGCCACTGTAATCCCTAAAAAATGTTCCTATAAGTACCCTGGTTCTGGAAAAAATATTATTCTGGGAGATCATGAAAAAGCAGTGCACCAGACTAAGATCCTGGTATGTGGTTGGTGCTATGCGTGCATGTTCAGTAAATGGATGAAAGGGTAGAGCTGCAAGATCCAGACACCAGCCAGAGGGGTGCCAATACACAGACCACTGAGCCTATGGCCCATGTTCTCTCAAGTGCATCCTGACAACCATACAATAAGCAATACTCTGTAAATTGCCAGGCGGTAAATCTAAACCGCATTAGAAACTGAAAACACTTTTCCTTATAAATACCTCTTTAGTTTCTCTTTCCTGATGATGGCTATAAAACTCCTTTTCTCAGACATTATAGATGAAGGAGGAGTGGATGTTAAGTACCTAGTTATCTTGTCTGCAAGTCTGAAAGAGGAGGAGAAAAAGTGTTGGAGTTGCCTTTGTGTTGCTCTTCCCCATGTTTTTCTCTCTCTTGTTGAAGTATATCTAAGAATGGAAAGGTTGAGTTTAGTGGGACGTGAACTCCAGAACTCATGAAAGCAGAATTCAAAAGATTCTGAGATTGACCTGGCAATGGGTCTAATGCTCGAGAACCTAAAAAAAGAAATTGGCCTGGATGGTTAAAATTCTCAAAAATGAAGTTCTAATTATTCAGAAGAGGAGGAGAAACAACTTGAAAGAAATTCTTTGGGTTGTTATGGGGAGCTTTTGTTGAGACCAATTTTTTTTTGTTGAGACTGAATATATAAAAGATTAAAGGGAATAGAGCTGAGATCAACATAAGACAGTGGACCTCTTCAATATGTGTTCACACTTCTAAAATCAAAGTAAATTGTGGTTAACAAAAATGCTACAGTTATATTTGGTGCAACAAGATAAAATGTTAATATGATGTTAAAGGAAGATATGGAGAAAGCAGAATTCTCCAGTATTTATTGGATGTCTATCTTCCCTGTGTAGAGAAAAGATCTTTAGATTTATAAAGTTAGAATGGCATTTATCCCAAATCTAAGGAGTGATCAAAGAAAGAACAGAGTTGCTTTAAATTGGTGTATATATGCTTTATAACAGAAATCACATCCAGGAAACCAAAAATGTGCAAATGAGAGGGATTTTTTTGTCCTTAAGATTTTATTTATTTATTTATTTATTTATTTTTAAAGATTTTTTTCATTTATTTGTCAGAGAGAGAGAGCGTGAACACAGGCAGACAGAATGGCAGGCAGAGGCAGAAGGAGAAGCAGACTCCCTGCCGAGCAAGGAGCCCGATGTGGGACTCGATCCCAGGCCGCTGGGATCATGACCTGAGCCGAAGGCAGCTGCTTAACCAACTGAGCCACCTAGGCGTCCCTATTTATTTATTTATTTGAAAGACAGAGACGACAAGTAGGCAGAGAGGCAGGCAGAGGGGGGGCAGGGAAGCAGGCTCTCTGCCGAACAGTGAGCCCGATGTGGGGCTCAATCCCAGGACCCAGGTATCATGACCTGATCCGAAGGCAGAGGCTTTAACCCACTGAGCCACCCAGGCACCCTGCAAATGAGAGTTTTAAGAAACTATTGAGAAGAGAAAGAGGAAGGTTGGAGACGGGCAAACATATTTCCCAATTTCTAAAAGGGAAGTATACAGAATTAAAAGCATTACTGATGATGATGATTGGATTTCACATTTATTCTGGGCATGATTGCTGAATGGATGTCACAGGCAGGGCAACTTTTCTTGCTCTTAGAAGAGGAAGCATTGATCTTTGAGCCAGGATGGGTTCAGCATGAATCACTTCATCTTATGTCTCATTTTTTTAATGGCGTACAAGATTGGCAGAGTAGGCAGATGGGTTATTTGTGGTCCATTTAGATTGCATCCAGGATTCTGGCAAAAGGGGAGTTAGAGAACCATGTGGACAAGATAGAAACGTAGACTGGGTGACAGGTATACTGAATATTGGGTGAACTCAATGTGATTTCATTAATGAATCAGTAGTAATAGTAATGGGGAAATCCAGGGATGTGCATTTCTCAGTTTCATGTCAATGAGTTAGAAGTCAGCTTTATCAAATCTCTAACTGATGTGAACCATGGAAGGATAGCATATATATTGAAAGACAAAATCAGAATCCAGAAAGTTCTCAACAGTCTGGAATGAAAGACTGAATGCAACTTAAAGACATTTCACAGAGATAACAGAAGCCCTAATACCTGGGCCTAAAATATTCTGTTGCTTAAATATTGGCTGGTGGTGAGGAGAGGGGCATCAGTGTAAAGGAACAACTTGGGGGTGAATCCTGTTCACTCTCAGATGTTAACTAATTTGTGTTTCTTGGAAACGCTACTCTCCATGACTTTTCCTCTTTCGGACTCTTGAACCTCTCCATCTTCACTGTTTCTGAGCATATCTTAAACATTTAAAATAAAACAAAGCACAAAACAAATTAAAACTCTCCCTGGATTTTATTTCTACCTCGAGCCCACTCTTTCACTTTCCCACACTGCAAAGCTACTCATGGGTTAACTTCATCTACTCTCATTAAGTCATCAGTGACCTCCTAATCGAAAAATTTGTTAAACATTTTTCAATCCTCAGTTTATGTGATGCCTCAGCAGGATTCGATACTCCTGGTCACATTTTTGTTCTTGAACTTTTCTCTTCCCTTGGCTTCCTTTCTTTTGTGGTTAATTTCCTAGTCTCAGAATTCCGTCTTGTCTCAACTCTCCTCATGCACACATCCCATTCTACCATTAATTCTGTGCTTTCTTTTGACCGTCTGCGCTGGGTGAGATCTCACATCGTCCCAGGGTTTCAACTGCCTCTTGTATGTTGAAACCTTTATTTCTTGTATGAACCCCTTTCTTGAGCTCTAGACTTCACCTTTTTTTTTTTTTTAAGATTTTTATTTTATTTATTTGACAGAGATCAGAAGTAGGCAGAAAGGCAGGCAGAGAGAGAGAGAGAGAGAGAGAGAGAGAGAGCACACGTAGGCAGAGAGACAGGTAGAGAGAGAGGGAGAAGCGGGCTCCCTGCTGAGCAGAGAGCCGGATATGGGACTCGATCCCAGGACGCTGAGATCATGACCTGAGCTGAAGGCAAAGGCCTAACCCATTGAGCCACCCAGGTGCCCCTAGACTTTACTTTCTACTGAACTTCTCCCATGGCTTCAATCTCCACCTGTATTTAATTATTCACAGATACGTATTTTAGCAGTTTGTTGAACTCCAGACCTTTATTTCTAAATCCATACTCAACAGCTTCCTCTAGATGCTTCTTAGCCATCTCCTACTCAAGATTTTCGATATTAATCATCACCCACGCTCCTTCTCTGGAAACCTCCTCTTATGGTATTTTCTCCTCTGAAAATTGTGCCCCCACAACCATAAAGTCACGTACACCAGAAAATGAAGACTTGTCCCTGACTTTTTCTTTCTTTTTAAAAGCTCTTTTTATTTATTTGAGAACGTGAGCATGCAGGGGTGCAGAGGGAGAGGGAGAAAAAGAATCCCAACCAGACTCCGTGCGCAGAACCCAGCGAAAAGATGGATCCCACGACCCCGAGATCGTGACCTGAGCGGAAATCAAGAGTCCAATGCTTAACTGCCTGAGACACCCAGGTGCCTGTCTTCCTGCTACTTTCTATTTCACATTAAGGCAGACTCCAAGTCATACTGCCACTAAATACTTTCTTAAAAATACAAGTCTGTTGATTTCCTTTTTCAAGGGGATCAAAATCCCAACTCCTTAGCATGCCACCCAAGATCCTGACGAGCTGAGGCTCAGTCTACTGTGGCTTTCCAATCTCATCTCAAAGCTCTTCCCTAGAAGTAGCTAAAGAACTAAGCATACATTTCTACTAAAAGTAGGTTATCTACATTTGTCCTTTTTTTTTTTTTTAATATCTTTGTGCCTATTCATACATTTTACCGTTTGCTTCAATTGTTCTTTCTTCCATTTCTTGGCCTGATGAATTTCCTTAAGGCATAATGCCTTGTTTTCTCTCCTAGCAGCATTTGAAACTTTCCCTTCTGTATTCACATAAAGCCTCATTTTCTTATTACAGTGCCTAACACAGCAGTAATCACTTGTTTTGCATGACAATCTTCACCACTAAACTGTGAGCTCCACAAGGACATGACTAAATTTCTGTAGCCCCAGCACTTAGCATAGTTCCTGGAACACAGTGAACACTAAAATCAGGTTTACTTAATAAATCAGGTCAATGTGCATGAATACTGCCGTGTCATGTTCATAAAAGTCTGTTCTCCCCCTGCTCTATTAACAGTTCCAGAATTTACGGACAGGGAGAGTTCTGCTTTTTCTCTGGGCTGATCAGTCGACATTTAGAATATTCTGCTCTGATGCTCCCCTTAAATTGAGGCAGATATAAAGTAAAAAAACATTAAAGAAGAGCCATAAGGACTCTGACATCACGTTGAAGGAACAGTGATTGACAAATGGGAAATATTTGTGTGAAGTATCATGGAGTGAAAAGAAAATTAACAGTGTAGCAGGGATTAAGGATAAGTCACACACAGCAGATGACTTGCTGTTTCTCTCATTGAGAGGTGGAGTCCAATTCTCCCTGTGAAGGCGGTTTGTGTGACCAAATGGCATGGGATGAAAGGGACGCTGCACAACTTCTAAAACTAGGTCAGAGGAAACCTTGAAGCTCCACTTTGGTCTCCGAGATCATTTAATCTTGGGGTGCTCCCGCTGTAAATTCAGTCACCGTGCTGCGAGAAGCCCAAGGCACGTAGGTGCTCTATTCGAGAGCACCTGCGGAACTCCTGGGGGACAGCCCGCTTCAGCTGCCATCAATTAGTGAACCGTCCCGAACACCCGACACAGCCTGCAGATAAATGCAGCCTCCGCCAACATCAAACTGGACGCACCAAAAGAAATCTAAGGCAGGGCCAGACAGCCAGACCCTTTTCTAACTCCTGATCCACCAACTGGAGTACAAAGTAACACTGCTCTTAACCATTAAATCTGGAGTTTCAAATGATTAACATGGCATGGTTGGTTACACAGCCATGGACACAAAAACAGCAGCTACAAATGTGGACTGACTGGAGATGGATTTGGTAACAATAAACCAACCACGGTGGCAAAACCAGAGATGTACTAAGCCAGATCCCTCCCTTCAAGAAAGGAACTTGCTGCCCAGCTGCAAGGAAGGCAGCTGGCTGGCAGCCTCCAGCTGTTAGCTCCTTCTGGTTTACCTCACATTCTGAGTGGTCTTCCTTTTTTCAGGGCAGCCCCAGCCAATGACTAAGCAAGGCAGTGCTAGCCAAGGCCATGCCAAGTTCTTCTCGAAGTTTCTCCAGTCAACAGCTAAACAAGATGTGTTTCAAACATCTAGCCACTTTTGTCCTACCGTTGACTCCTTAAATGAACAAAGGCTGCACTAGAGCTCCCCAGTGGCTGGCAGAGATCCCCTTTGTTCTGTACCATGGACTGTTACCTCCACCTGCCCAATACAGCCCCACGCACTTTTCACAGATGTTACTCCCCAGTGAACCTTTTGCACTCCTATTCCAATTGTGTCTGCTTCCCAGAGAACACAGCATGTAAAACCATCCTGCATTATCTTAAGAAAATTAAGATATCGAAGAGCAACTCTTAAGACTCAACTGGGAACAAGACCAGTTAACAAATATGGCTGCTGGTTCTTGGCTTAAGGTCATTCTTTGCCTTTCTAAGTAAAACACTGCAATGGCCTTGGTGACAGGCCACCTAGACAGCAAAATTAAGATTGCAAATAAAAGTAGCGGAGGAGTGGGTAACTCAGAGAGCAGCAGGAGTCTTGATTTTGCATCTGCCTGAAGAGAAATGGCAGAACTCATGGAATGAGAAGCATTTCATGAAGATCCAAATGGCCTTGGGAGACATTTGCTGATTAAAAAACCTCTGTCCAGGTTCACTCTTTTCTCAACCTTGTCAGAAATCCTCCTCTGACACTGTTTGCTTAAGACTATGTGAGTCGAACAGGAAGGTCTAACAATTTTCGGGAATTCATGAAGGAGCCCTGAGGTTGGATCTTTGTGGCAACATTCAAATCATACTTTTACAGAAACTGCACTTGGTTCCTGTCCCTTTACTAAGATCATAGACGGCCATTTTTAAAGTGTATATGTTGTAACCATGAAAAGTCCGTGTGTGTGTGTGTGTGTGTGTGTGTGTGTGTGTGTGAAAGAGAGAGAGAGAGAAACTAATAATTAGGACATCATTTGAAAATTGGAATTTTATATCCTTCAGGCTTTTGGTCCTAAGTCCTTGTCCCCTCGGTTTCACATTTACAGAATTTTGCCTCTTCTCTGAAAGTTTATAGTGCTCTTCCTGGGGAAGAGAGGAGTGCCAGGAGAAGGGCATGATCTTTCTGTTCAAATATTTGAATAATTAATAGGAATTAGATTTGTTATAGCAAAAATTTGTTACAGCAGCCAAAGGGTAGAAATTGGCCTAATATTTGGAAGAACAGAAAAAATTTTGCATGATCTTTTTGTCAGAACTGGTCAAAGGTGCAGTGGGTTGCTCTGATAGCTGATGTGTTCTGTTTTTAGGAGAAACCAAGCAATTACTTGATGGAGATGACATCAGATAGGATGCAAGTAAATCTGAAGCATTAAGCTTTTAAAGTCTCTTTATGTTAGAAATTCTATAAATACTGAAGAAACAGAAAGACAAATATAAAGGCATTCTGAGGGACTTTTCTCATTAAAGACAAATACAATGTAACAGGAATTACATTACCATAATCAAATGTTAGTTCTGGTTCTCATTTTGTCAGGTATAAAGCTCCGCTGATACCTTTAAAATTGTTTTTCTAATAAAGCCAGCCAAGCATGAAATAACTTCTAGCTGCTTTAGTAAAGACTAATAGATGAAATTACCCTAATGAGAGGCTAATAAAGCAGACTAGGGTGACCCTAGAAGCATATGCCCTTTTCAGACAGGGCTGGGGAATACCACGCCTGTTTAAGAGGGGCGGTGAGGTTCTCATTTTTCTAAAGAAAGGTTCTGGGGAATTTATCAGTAGGGGGCATTGGTGTTCTATCAGCTGGAGAACTTGACTCGGGGACTAAGTGCACTTGGTAATTGGTAGCACTTGAAAATGATGAACAAATCAAAGCAGATAGGAAACTACTTTCTCAGAAAAACCCACAGAGAGAAATGTCGTCTCTTCTAAATGAAACTTAAGGAAATAAAAGTACAGCATGTACCTATTTGGTTTTTCCAAGATAAATGAAAAATGCTGGAGGTCTGAAATAAAAATTTTTTGCGAGAGAAAAAAATCTCGCAGCAGCTGCAGAGTCAGCATTTCCGCGTCCTGGCAAATGAGAGGCGAGCTCAATTTGCATCCCGGTGCAAAGCCTCCCTGATGCTTCTAGCTCCCAGGTTGCTGGAATGAGAGTGAAATCAGACAGTTCTCTCTGTGTTAGAAACTCCTCTGATGCAACAAACACTGGTCTGTTTTTCTCCCTTCCCTTCCTCTGGTGCGGGCAAAGGCACACAATCGTGAAAGGAACTGGGGAAGAAAGGGAGAATATGTGGATTTGGAAGGCACTTCTGTGAGATAAAGAGCTGCACTTCCTCACTCTGGAACACACACAAGCCCCGAAATTTGTCAGGAGATAAAGATGATTAAATACCAATAAAAATAAACGCAAAATTTCCACATCTGCTATGACAGAAATGCTAGGTAGTAGATCTAATTACTTATGAATGATTACATTTTTTTTAAAGTTTTTTTTTTTTTCTATTTGTTTGAGAGAGAGAGAGAGAGCATGATCAGGGGGAGGGGCAGAAGGGGAAGTGCCTGGCATGGGGCTCAATCCCAGAACCTCAGCATCATGACTTGAGCCGAAGGCAACTGCTTACCAACTGAGCCACCCAGGCACCCCAGATGATTACATTTTATAGAAAATTTTGATATCCCAGCTTTTTTACTCTCTATCCTCAAAAATACTGTTAGTGGTCTATCTTACAAGTTAGAATTCTGGGACTTACAATTTGAGACTCAGGGAACAACACAAGGAAGGCTATATCAAAACACACATACACACACGTACTCATAGGTTTCTCTGATTTGATTCAAGTCTATTAGATGCATGAGAAGTCTGATTCCCACCCACCCTTAAGGCCCATCCAGATTATTACTTTCATTTACTTTACACACTGATTAATTCCCTTTATGTAAGTGGCAAACATGGATTAGGTACCCCTCTACGAAACTTGCCTTGACCTCTGGAACAATTACTCAACTTCTGCAACATGAGTTTCTAGTTGGGTGAAATTTTTCTCAGCTTAATAGGATAGTCCTTCTCCCTGATGTTGGCTACAGCAGTAGGAGGGAAAATAGCACTATTCTCTTTACAACATTTGAATCAACAACAAGCAGAGTTCGCTTACAAAAATAGGGTACACTTAGATGTAAAAGATGAGTTTAGTTACTGTGGTGACATAAATGAATCTTAATCTTCTCAGAGGGGAGAATTCCCTGAGTAATAACTCAAGAAAATTTGACTTTTGTATTGATATTTTCAAAGCACTGAATGAATTTGGAAGAAAAAAGTCAACAAGATTGCCTTCCAATAAGAAAGAATTTTGATTAGACCAAAACAATCAAAAACATAATCAAATAAGACATCTTAATGCTGTGGAAGAGGGGAGGGAGGGTGGGGTATTGGGAAAAGTGGGTGAAGAGGAGCCAGAAGCATAGGCTTCCAGTTATGGAATGATCAGAATGAGTCACAGGAATCAAAAGCACCGCACAGGGAAGATAGTCAATGATACCGTAAGAAAAACATATCAGGACGGATGGCAGCTACACCTGTGGTGAGTTACATAATATAAACTTGTGGAATCACTATGCTGTACACCTGAAGCTAATGTAACATGTGTCAACTATACTAAAAAAAAAAAGAAAAAAAAAAGAAAAGAAAGTTTCTTAGGTAAGTGCTTTAGTTTCTTATTGCTGTTGGACTAAATTACCACAAACGGAGTAGCTTAAAACAAAAAGACAAGAACACAGGCCAGCAGGGGAGCCTGGGTGGCTCAGTCAGGTAAGCTTCTGTTGTGGGCTCTGGTCATGATCCTGGCGTCCTCAGACTGAGCCCCAAATCAGGCTTTCTGCTCTGCGGGGAGCCTGCTTCCCCATCTCTCTCTGCCCCTCCCCCTGCTTTTATACTCTCAATAAATACAATCTTTTTTTTTTTAAGATATTTATTTATTTGACAGAGAGAAAGAGATCACAAGTAGGCAGAGCAGCAGGCAGAGAAAGAGAGGGAAGCAAGCTCCCTGCTGGGCAGAGAGCCCAATGTGGGGCTTGATCCCAGGACCCTGAGATCATGACCTGAGCCAAAGGCAGAGGCTTAACCCATTGAGCCACCTAGGCGCCCCTCAAATAAATACAATCTTAAAAAAAAAAAAAAGAACACAACAATGTAGAATCCTGTTTGGGGGCAGGAAAAAAAACTAAAAAAAAAAAAAGTCTCGGTTGATAGCAGGAGACTTAGGTTATAGATGGCCCCCAAGCAATCCATGGCATTTTCCAACTCCCTACAAATTCTTTGTATAAGTGCCATTTTCTCTTCCCTTATTCCCTCCTCCTATTCTCCTAATGGCCTCAGCAGCAAAAGGATAGAATGTCAGCGTAGCGATTGCGGAGAGAGGTAGTGAAAGCTTTCCTGAAGAAGCAGCTCTAGCCTGGGAGCTGGACAGTTCAATTCCCTGCTCTGCTACAAACCAGCCTGTCAATGTGGGCAAATTGCCCAACTTCACCCAGTCTCAGTAAAATGGGGAAGATAATTTCTAATACAACAGAAGAAAATATCAGGCATGAAGAATAACAGCCTCCTGCCAGGGAAAATTCTGACCGTTGACAGCTAGGTCTCCTCCCCCAAGCCTCCTTTTTATTAAATAGATCCATAATTAGGTAAACCCTAAAAGGCTGAGGCTATAGCAGAATTTACAGGGAAAATTGAGAACAGAGAGTGACTGATTAAAACAACAACAACAACAAAAAACAAAACCAACTCCTTGAAAAACACATTTAAAAAAAAAGAGTGTTATTTTCCCTTGTTTTTGAATTACCTGCCTTGTGTTTGGGGTGGTGACTTTTTGAATGGAGCTGGTAAACAGCACATGTTTCACCTACCAAGTGTTTTGAATCAGTTAGGAGAATGAGAAGGTATAAGGGAAATCAGGATAGGGCCTCATTACTTCTAGAGACTGGGTTAGGGGATGGGGCCTAGACAGACCTTTTCTTTTTTTTTTTTTTTTTAAGAGTTTATTTATTTATTTATTTGAGAAATGGAGATCCCAAATAGGCAGAGCAACAGGCAGAGAGAGAGGAGGAAGCCAGGCTCCCTGCTGAGCAGAGAGCCCAATGCAGGACTCGATCCCAGGACCCTGAGATCATGACCTGAGCCGAAGGTAGAGGCTTAACCCACTGAGCCACCCAGGCACCCCCTAGACAGATCTCTTAAATGGAACCACAGAATTAAATGGACTTACCTAGTCGGTCATAAACAGTGCTAGAAAACCACCGTCCTTCCCCACACAGAAAGAACAGACTAGAATACATGCTTCTTGTGATGTCTGGCTCCCACAGGGAAGAAAGGAAGCAGCAGCAGAGGCACGCAGGCCCAGTCCTCCCAAACTTGCCAGTGACACAGTCCTTCTACCCCAGGGGAGGGCCAACTGAAAGGGTGGAGAAAGGCCAGGGTTTAGACCCTCCCTGGTATCTCTCCACAGGAAAGGAAATATCAGGAGTGCGAAATGTGCTTCTGAGCGCATAAATCACCTCAGTTCATTCTCGTTCTGCAGAATGAATTGAATTTTACAATAATGAAATGTATTATAAGTAACACAACTCTGCATCCATATCCTGAACGTTGAAACAGACCATATTTCATCGCCCTGATGACTACATCCCTGTTTTGTTCTGGAATGGCTTGAAATGAGACGTGAGTTGTCTGGATTTCCCTTCCCTTTATTAAACCTTTTAATGCATTTGATTTCCAGAGACGGTTGGATCGTTTCCAGGGGAGGGAGGGGAGAAGTATGTACGCATCTGTAATGATCTCTGACAGTGTGATACGGAGCACTGATTTTTTACAACAGTAGCCAGAATTACAGTAATTAGAGAAAATATCCACATCTTTATAAACAGGGTGTTAACTGATTCAAAAGGAACTTAATGAGAACTTACAAGAGGAAGTGCGCTTTTGCCACCGAGTATTAAACATTAATTAAAGTCAGAAGGCAATAGTCAAATTGCCTCTCCACTTCAGTCACTTGGCAAGGCACAGAAATTGGAGAGGTTTCAGAATCTGCTGACTTTGCTGGCTGTGACCCTCCAATGGGTTCTCTAAATTTATGGCCAGTTTTGATGAATTTTACTTCCTGGTAAAGATTTTGTTAAGGTCTAATTGAGGAGACTGATAAAAGCTTTCAAATGCATGGCATTTTAGAGTTAGGCATCTTATTTTTAAAAGGTATTTTTAAATTTATTATTTTTATTTTTCTATCAACATAGAATGTATTATTAGCCCCAAGGGTACAGGTACCCTCCCCAGTGTCCATAACCCCACCACCCTCTCCCTACCCCCCTTTCCCCAGAAACCCTCAGTTCATTTTGTGAGATTAAGAATTAAAAGGTATTTTTAAATGCTCTTTTTTATTATAAGGACAAGTAGGAGATGCCATATATGAAACAATATGAT
This sequence comes from Mustela nigripes, assembly GCF_022355385.1. Taxonomy (NCBI): domain Eukaryota; kingdom Metazoa; phylum Chordata; class Mammalia; order Carnivora; family Mustelidae; genus Mustela; species Mustela nigripes. The sequence goes on from NC_081565.1 coordinate 29,914,187, forward strand.
CCCAAACTATGATATAAAACATGCATAGAAAATATTGGAAAGACATACATCAAATTATTAGCAGTGGATTTCTTTGAATGATTGAATAATGGAAGGTTTTTTCTTCTTTTCTGCATTTTATAGGCGTTGCTTTTATAAATAGAAAAAAAAAAAGGAGCTTTAACCTCTAAAGGTCTGCTTATTCTTAGGGAAGAACTAACCAGTGCCCCCAAAATTGCTTGTAAGGCACTTATAGTATCTAGAAAATAATAAATACAGGTAACATTTAAATCTCACACTGCACTTTTTTGACTGAATAATCACAAATACACTCTATTTTCATTTCAATATAAAATTATGCTTAAGAACTTATGTATCATTGTGGCTTTGATCCAGTATCAAACTTCTGATCCAGTAACAAACACAAATCTCTGCAAACAGACTTAATCATTTTTCATTCGGAATTAAGAACTGGCTGATTCTGACAAGGCAGGCCATGGACATGGCCAGTTTGGTCACCTGAATCTCTTTGGGGGTTGCAGCTCAAAACATTTTATATCGATTCCTGGGTAAATAATACAGTGATTTGGAGAGGAGGAAGTATTCTTCATTTGCTTCTTCCAGCTCATGTATTTTCTACTTCTCTCCTCCAAACTGTATTAACTTCCTATTGTTTCTCCCCAGTCAACTAACTCTCTTCAATAATGGTTTTGCTTACACTCCCCAGTAGGCTGGACCTCTCAGCTGAGCACGTGTGGGGGCATGCTTTCACACAGCATCAAGCAAAGTGCCCTGAAAACACTAGGTGTTCTCCTTGAGTTTGCTGAATTGACCTAGGTTGAAAGAAAAAGCAGTGACAACATTGGAAATCTGGAAACCTCTGCTGTTTAAGGAACTCTGGGCTCTCCTGTTTTCATTAGGTCAAATGAAGAATGCACAGGGTTTGTGTTTTGTGGTTTTTTTTTTTTTTAATCTCAAAATAAAATTATGTGCAGCCTGAGCTGCTGGACCACATATTGTTCTGAAACTCTTGAGGAAAAATGCTACAGGAAAAGCCACAGCTCACACTACAGCATAATAAATGGATTTACTGATGGTCTCCCACATGCTCGCATCTGTGCTGGGTCCTGGGGGAATGCGCTCAAGAGTAAGGCATGAACCTTACATTTAATGAGCTCGCAGTCTAGCAGGGGAGATAGTCCTGTACACAAATAATTATAATGCAGAGGGTCAAGTGCAATTATTGATGCACTCACAAGATACAGTAGTAGCCCAGGGGAGGGTATGTGGTCAGCAAAAGCTTCACAGAGCAGACAAAAAACCTCCACCATACCACAAACCTTCTCAGGGACAAATCATTAGCTTTGAAGTTGGGCCTTTTTATACACTGAAAAACACGTGGGTAGGATTTCGGTTGTTGAGGCAAATGTAAGAGTCACACTTTGATAAAAATTTTAAGACAAACATAGCAGGTAAAAATCTTGCTATGAACTCGTGTATTAAAAAAAAGAAAGCCCTTTAATTTTATTTTTAAGTCAATTTCCAGCTGGGTTTGAGCCACTATCACACTGGGCCACAAGAAGTTTATTCTGCCATAATTACTGGGACTCCCCTGCAGGATCTGAACAGCACATCAGAGAGGCCCCTGGGTGTTGGTCTCTACCGGTGGTCCTGAAATCCTTGGTATCCAGCTCATGCACTTCCTCCGGTTCTAGGGGCTCCTGCTTCTGAGCCACAATCAGGGCACACACAGCTTTGTTGGGGCTCAGAGCCCCAGGGCTCAAACCCAGCCTTCTATGGTGTCCCATGTGGATGTCACCTTTGAGTCTTGCCACCTTACAGAAGTTCTGACACCCAGCCAGACACAGGTCTCATTAATTGAAAGATCCACCCATTTTGTTTCTTTTCTCTAATTTGGGGAAATACGCCTCCTTCTCTCTCCCTCCTGGTCCTTGGGGACACCTGCATTTCCCCCCTGTTCCCAGGGCTCCTAGGATAATCACTTTAAGGAGTATAAGCTCTCATCAAGGACAAGAAAAGTCAGTAAATTTAAGTAAATTTTGCTGTTGTTCCTGACTTACATCCCTGGGATTAAAAAGTACCCTGACCCCTGGGCACTTGCTTGGCATTGAAACAAAATAGAGGATGTGTGGGAAGGCGGGAAATAAAAACCCACACATGAAAAGAAATTAATATCTCAATATATCGTTCTGCCACAGAGGTGACATTTTGCCAGGAGGTCCACCTCTGGAGAAAGCTTCTATGGCACCAGCCCAGAGCACAAGCAGTTGAGCCATCAGGTCAGAGAGCAAACTCAGGAAAAGAGGCCATCAAAGATGAAAAGCAGCCATGGGCTCTTTGGTCTTGGAGAAAGAGCACTAAACTTGGGGTCAGGAGACAAGGGGGCAGGTCCTCTTTCTCTCACTAAACTTACCGAGTGACCCCGGGCAAGGAACTTGATCTCTCTGGGCCTCAGTTTCTCCAGCTGCAAAATAAATGGTATCAATGGGTCGATTCTAAGGGTCCATTCCAGCACCAATATTTGTATCTGGTTTGGTATAACAGGAGTGGATTCTATCATTTTTCCAAAAGCATCTTCATAATCACCAAACTGGCTCTAGTATTTAACACTTTGAAGTCTTAGCATTTAGTTTCGCAGATGAGGGGACCGCGGGAGAGTCATGCTAAGTGAGGGGATCCGACCCCTCCAAAGCCGGTTGTGGCACATGAGATGGGGTATGACAGATGGTTGTGTCCGAGCATCCCACACACACTGGCTGCTGTGGGGCCTTCTCTGATTGCTCAGTCCCAGCTATCTGCACCGTAGGCTCCTTCTTTGTGGTCAACCGCACAGGAACATTTTGCAATTGGGATGGGAAGTTCCAGAAACTTGGGAGTGTGTGGGAGAGTCCTTATCTGGTCGCGGTCGGCTCCTGCTTTGGTTGAGCCATGTGGGACCAGAATGAACAAACGGGCCCTGCCCAGCGACGTGAGGCATGACCCTCCTTAGCTCTGTCAGTGGTGCTTTCCATTTTCCAGAAGCTGCAGTGTGAGCAGTGACCACATGATCTCCCCACAGACAGCCTGTAAGGAATTGACTTAATGATTCTTTTCCCTTAAGAAGGAGTCACTGGTAAAACTCATTTCTCTACTGACAGATTCCTGAACAGGCACGAATTCAGGCCCAGAGTGTTAACAAGTCTTTTATGTCCAGCAATCTTCTCTGGTGTCTACAAATGCCCACACTGGGCCATCTACAGACGCTTGGAAAGAGCACACAGTGCACTCTCTCATCCCAAGTAAAGCTACCACCACCAGGATGCCCTCTCTCAAAGACTCAGTCAACAGAGGCCTGAACACCAGTAACTTTGGGTTCAGTGAGCAGGGAAAAAACCATTCAGTCATCCAAACGACAGCTTCATTATATTCCCCATTATGGACTGTAAGGAATGTTCAAAACTCAACAGTGGGTTGTGTCTTTCTGGGTGTGGTCTTGGAATGTTTTTCTAGCGGAGCCTTTTACACTATTGTTGGTGATAACCATCAACAACAGCAAAGACACTCACCACCTGACTTGTAAAGAAAATTCTTTTTGCAGAATGTTTCCATTTTCTTCGGCTTCTTACACTGTCAATTGTCAGAGGCTAAAGCACAGTGGCATTCCTCATAGCTGTCCCTCTAGGGAGGTGAGAGGCTTTGTGATTCCATCTTTATAAGGTGGGGGACCACATACTCAGATCCAGCACATTAACGGGAAACAGGAGAGGAACTCGGACAGAGGTTTCCTCTTGAACATAGCTTATTGAGAAGTTTTAAAAAGTACAATCTAAAAACTGACAATTTTTTGTCCACAGTAATGAAGTATAGGTTGGTTATATATAATTAGATATTACAGGTATAGGTTTAACATCCATGTTCATATGGCATTTTCTATAAATTGATGGACTCTAGCTAACTAGGCATTTCATTTTATACTGAAATTGTCATCATTTCCCCCAAATTACAGCATAATTTTCCCAACCAGTGTCTTCAGTGCATTTCCTAATACTCTCAGGTAGCAGGTCAGGCGGAAAATAGTCTCTAGCCTCCTTTTGCTGGCCTACTTGTTGGGTTGGACATCCAAAGCCCTGAGGCCCTGGTCCTTTCTTGGAACTTAGCGTTGTAGGTCCTTGTTGGCTGCAGGTGAATGACTCTCTATCAGAAGCCCAGCTCTCTGCAGAACCCAGTTCGAGGGCTCCTGCTCTGGGCTATAGGCAGAGCAAGCCAAATCATGTATGACTGCCCAAACTCTCGGAGACATATACTGGGGAAGCGGCTACTTACGTCTGTGCCATCCTAACTGTATATTACGAATCACAGGCAAAGGACTCAGCTTAACTCACACCCTTCAAAGGTTTCCATGGCTTTCGGGGGGCAGGTATGAGGTACATAGAGACTGAGTTGGGGAGGCTATTTTGATCCATTTTGGTACAGCTCAAAACCATATTCTTGCTAGGGCTGAAAGAAATCCACACACTACCATATCAGGTGACGAGCAAGCACAACTTTTTACCTAAGTTGGCTTTTTAAGACAAACACTCTTCCTATTTGTTCTATTCTGGACCATGGAATTTGAATTTTAGCAAAACCGAAGCTCCTGGGTATTAGTGTGCCATCTTTCTCTAACAGGAATCCCCCGAGGGCAGGGCAACGTGGGGGCAGAGCTGAAGTGCTTTGTAAGGGGCCTGCCACACAGACCGTGGGCTTGACCTCCTTCTCAAGTGCTGCTTGGATCCCCACATCCCTGCAGGGCTGCCCCCGCTGCTGCTGATCCCTCTGGGGACTTGATGTCACTGCCTGAAGCCGCTCACTGCACGTCAGCTAAAGAACCTGCCTCACCCTGGCTGTGCTTGCTCTGGCTTTACGTGTTGGTAATAATTTCCCAGGCGCCGTCTGTACCACTCTGATGGCTACGGACCTTCACCTTACACAAGGGGTCTGTCTTTCCCGTTTTCTCTATTTCCTTCTTCCTTTTATTCACTTGTGAGGGAAAAGAAGAGAATGCTTTTATATTCACTTTCTATAAATAGGATTGAGGATATTTCTTGATAAATAGATTCTCAATAAATATATATTGCTTGACTGAACTTAGGGGGTTCACTTTTGGAGACAACCACAGACTTGAGAATGAAACATGTGCCAGTTTGAATCCATGTTTTGTTTCTTATAGGTGACAGGAATTTGGGCAAGCTACTTTACCTCTCTGAGTGCCTATATCCTCATCTGTAAAGTTCAGTAACAATACATACCTCACAGGGTGGGTGGGGTGTAGGAAGACATGATAGAGGGTATGTGACTTGCGTGGTATACAGTAGGAGCTCAGAAATAGGAAGTCCCTTTCCTTTGGACTCGAAGAACAAACTGCTGTGCTACTTGCAGTGAGGAGAGTCTGGCACTAGAGTCCCCGTGATTGAGAGAGGTTCTGATGGAAGGACAGGGGCCAGCTGGGAGGCCTGGCCAAGAAGCATACCTGTCGAGTGACTGTAGTTGGGCACTTGCCAAGGAGTTTCCAGCGATGCCAGGTAAAGCAAACAGGTCTGTGGTAAAAGCTCTGTGACAGAACAAGGTGGTTACGGTGTAGGTGTTAAATAATGGAAACTACCAACTGTAGGAAGTAGGTTCTCAGAACTGGTGAAGAAGCATGTTATTTGTCATACCCCTTCCCAGCCCATTAGCTTCCATTACCCCATCTTCTGAGATCATATTCCTAATTTCCCTTCAGAAACCACTTCTCCTCCATGCATAGTCGAGAGTTGTGCCTTGATCGGCTAAAGTGAGTCATACATCCAGGCATCTGTCTTCAATTATTGGTCCAGGGATGGGCATATGGTGCAGGAGTGCCAAATGCAATATTTTCTGGGGCTTAAGAGAGAAAGGAGTGGACTCTTTCTTTTGTGAAGCTACCAAAAAACAAAACAAAACAAAACTCTTTTCTTTTTGATGGTGTCATGTGAATGCTGGCTCATAGTGTTAAGCTGGCATTAAGAGAGGCAGTTAAAAGATGGAGGAGAGAAAGTCCTTGGTGAAAGTCTTTGAACTTCTGGATCAAGCCATACCTGAAGCCAGTATTATATCTGATATACCTGAAGCCATGGCTTGAAGTATGGCTTCAAGCCATACCTGAAGCCAGTAATATATCTGAGCTTTTCAGTTATATAAACCAGTTTGAAGTCTGTTTTACAGAGCTTCAATTGAGAGACCCAATATACTTGGAAAAAAGAAAATTCTGTGACTCTACTCTCAAAGATAAATTACTTCCATTTAGGTAGAGAACAGAATTATAATAACATTTGTGTTCTAAAAGGTACTGGCACTTTAATAATGTAATGGTAACTGAACTGATACTACTCTTTCATGTTTTTCATTGCTACTTTACTCTTACTTTATTGCTCCATGTGCAATATAGATATTGTTTTGAACTGGAGTTTTTGTCATCCTCAAATTCGCGTTGAAATCCTAACTCCCAGTAGAATGGTGTTAGGAAGGTAGGCCTTTGGGTGGTGAACAGGTCATGAGAGTGGAGACAGGCCTGATGAACAGGATTAGAGCCTTTAGAAAAGAGGTCTCAGAGAGCTCTCGTGCTCTTCTGCCACTAGATGATACAGGGAAAAGACAGGCGTTCTATGAACAAGTTGTCCCGCACCAGTTGTTCTATGAACAAGACACCGAATTGGCCAGTACCTTCATTCTGAACTTTCCAGACCCCAGAATTGTGAGAAATAAGTTTGTTTCTTGAGTCACCAACTCCATGGTATTATTGTCCTAGCAGCCTGGACACATATAGTTAAAGAATACTCTAGTTTGTCAAGAGGTAGAAAAAAGATGAATTGTAGTCAGAGAAATCTAGATTCAGATCCAAATATTACAACTTATTATCTATGTAACATTTGGCCAACAGAACCTCAATTTTCTCACCTGAAATATGAGTTTAATAATAACTCCCTTTTAAATCTGAGATGATGAGCAATACATTTAAGTCACCATGCCCATTTGAATGGCATTTTTAACATAAAAGTGACTATGAGGTCCTTCAGAAGTACCATCTAGAAGAGAGGTTCTTCCCTGGGAGTGACTTTGGTATCTCCCGCCCTCCTGTGGACACTTGACCTTGTCTGGAAACATTTTTGGTTGTCACAGCTGGAGAGAAACTGCTACTGGCCTTTAGTGGGTAAAGGCCAGAGGGAGCTTCTAAGCGTCTTACATTTCACAGCATAACCCTCGTAACAAAGAATCATCCAGCCCAAACTGTCACTGGTGCTGAGGTTAAGAAACACAGGCAAGAGGACACATTACTTGAGGTCAGTGGAGTGCTCAAAATGGGCCCGGAACAACATGATTTCTGCAGAACACCCAGGGAAACGAAGGAGGCAAAAATCACAGATGAGTGAGCTCGCAAGAACACGCCCAAAGGAAAATCGTTCACCAGCTACTGACCTCCTCTAAGATTTCTAGTGTTTTGGGTTTTTTCACTTCTATTTATTTTATCCTACCCTATTTTATTTCAGCCCGTTCTACTCTATGATGCTGAGGGGGTTTGCTGGGTTTGGCACGGTGAGACCACAGAACACTGCCCTGTTCAGTCTGTCAGATAATCCCAGGTGTAACCCAGAGAACAAAGGTGGGAGGGTCCTACACGCAGGATCTGGCTCTCCAGGGCAGTGACCATCATCATGAGGCTGGAGAACACGCCCAGATTTCCGCATTCTCTGCTTCTTTCCTCACAAAGCTTCTTGGCAGCAAATGGCTAAAACGAATTCGGCGTTGGGAACCCAATCTCCCAGACAAGGGACTCCCCACCATCCGGCTATGTCCAGGAGCCCCACTGGCCCACAGTCAGGGGTGAGGACGAGGACAAGGATGAGGACCAGGCGAGAACAGCACAACGTCCTGGCAGAACGCTGATGATGCGGCTTCTCTTCCCATTTGTACCGCGGGGAAGAAGCTGGGTGAAGGCGAGCGTTCACTACATGACTGGTTTAATAACCACCCTTTCCTCTTCTCTGCGGCTGACTCCATCAGCTTCCCTGAAGGACCCATAGATGTGTGCGAATCGGTGTGTGTGAGTGTATCTGGTGGCAGCTTTAATTATCACTGCTCATTACCCTTCTCTGTGCTCCTTCTAATTGTCTTTGTGGCTTTGCTTAGCAACTGATTTCAGCAATTCTTGTCTCTCTTCTGTGGGTGAAATCTTCAAAATCGTCTTTTTATTATCCCTGCTTTAATCGTTTTCCTTTGCTACCTGCTGAGATTGCTGCGGTCTTAACCACTACGTTTTTGTTTTTTTTTTTTTAATTTTATTTATTTATTTGACAGAGAGAAATCACAAGTGGGCAGAGAGGCAGAGAGAGAGAGAGAGAGAGGAGGAAGCAGGCTCCCTGCTGAGCAGAGAGCCCGATGCGGGACTCGATCCCGGAACCCCGAGATCATGACCTGAGCCGAAGGCAGCGGCTTAACCTACTGAGCCACCCAGGCGTCCCTTAACCACTACGTTTT
>NC_081565.1:29922797-29992379 GCF_022355385.1 Mustela nigripes
TTTTTTTAAAGATTTTATTTATTTATTTGACAGAGAGAGATCACAAGCAGGCAGAGAGGCAGGCAGAGAGATCGGAGGAAGCAGGCTCCCTGCTGAGCAGAGAGCCCGATGCGGGGCTCGATCCCAGGACCCTGGGATCACGACCTGAGACGAAGGCAGCGGCTTAAGCCACTGAGCCACCCAGGCGCCCAACCACTACGTTTTAAAAGATAGCTGTTAGAAGTTTCCTGAACTGCACAAATAATGCCAAAACAACTGGACTAAAAACGAAATAGTTTTAACTTCCCATTCTTGGCTCATAATAAATAATAATAATAATAGGTAACATTTAAGAGCACTGTGCTATGCCATCCATACTTTTTCATTTACACCTCACAATACCCTTATGAGATAAGCAGTACAATGTTATTGTTATCTATTTTGTAGAAAAGGAAACTGAATCTTACAGAGTGTTAAGCAACCTGCTCAGGGTTATGTCAATAGGTCAAGGCCAGGAATCTCCCTCGGGCGTAGACTGACGTCAGAGCTGGGACTCCAAAGGTTGTGCTCTAGTTGCTTCCCCTGTGGTTGCTTCCAGTATTTGCCTCTCTGCCTGAATACTTTCTGCATTTCTGAAAACACAGCATTGACAGGCTTTATCTGATCTTTTCACTTAGCAGAACACTAAAAACACTTTTCCAGGTTTTAAACCGTATCCACAAAAGGGATGACTTTTATTGATGGTATATTCTTTCATAAAACCAATAGATCATAGTTGACTTGAGTGTACTTCCAATGTAGCACATTTACAGTTTTCAGTTTCTCATCTGGCAATAAATCTAGGCAACTTCTTTGTACATGCAGTGTTTTCCAATTTTGACCTATTTCTTGGGATGAATTTCTAGGAGAGGAGACACTAAGTCAAAGGTGACATGCCATTTTATAATTCTTCAAATATATGCCTGAAAAAATTTTCTGAGTTATGCTCCCATGAGTGCTATTTGAGGCCATATTTACCATGATTTCATCAGTGTGGAAGTTCATCATTATTTTAATGCATTTATTTATCATTATTTATGCATTTATCAATAATTTATCATTATTTAATGATAATTTAATTATTTATCATAATTTAATTATTTATCATTTATTTATCATTATTTAATGCATTTATTGCTTTAATTCAACAGTTGTTTTCTGCTAATAGGCATTTCTATGAAAATTGTTGAGGTAGGACTTTTTTTTTTAATTTGACAGAGAGCGATCACAAGTAGGCAGAAAGGCAGGCAGAGACAGAGAAGAGGGGAGAAGCGGGCTCCCCGCTGAGCAGAGAGCCCGATGCGGGACTCGATCCCAGGACTCTGAGATCATTACCTGAGTCGAAGGCAGAGGCTTAACCCACTGAGCCACCCAGGCGCCCGAGGTAGGACATTTTTTTATATGTTTTTTTTTTTTTTATCAATTTCTATAAACTTTCTCTATAGTACAGACAAAGGCAAACTAAGGCTCATGGGCCAAATGTGGTCCACTGCCTGTTTTTATAAAGTTTTATTCAAACACAGCCACATTCATTCATTCATTTGTGTATTATCTATGGTTGCTTTTTTTTTTTTTTAAAGATTTTATTTATTTATTTGACAGACAGAGATTACAGGTAGGCAGAGAGGCAGGCAGAGAGAGAGGAAGGGAAGCAGGCTCCCTGTTGAGCAGAGAGCCCGATGTAGGGCTTGATCCCAGAACCCTGGGATCATGACCTGAGCCGAAGGCAGAGGCTTTAACCCACTGAGCCACGCAGGCGCCCCTCTGTGGTTGCTTTTATGCTATGATTGCAGAGTTGAGTAGATTCAGCAGAGATAGTATGGCCCACAAACAGAACTAGCTACACAATTTGCAGAGGCCAGGAAAAAAATAAAAATGTAGAGCCCTTTGTTACACAACTATTAAGAATTTCTTTCTTTTTTAAAAAAGTTTTAATTTAAATTCAATGAGCCAACACATAGTACATCATTAGTTTTAAATGCAGAGTTCAATAATTAGTAAGAACTTCAAAATGGCAACACCAAAGCATTAAATCAAGTGAAAGTTACATGCCCATAAGGCTGGCCCTGCCCCACAAAGCCCAAAACAACTATTATCTCCCCCTTTGTGTTATCCCTAGTATACATATTAATCCCAAGTCTGCCATAATAGGTTTAAATATTTTTCCTTGCCGGTTATTTTTCCTTTTTCTAAAAAAGTGCCATGTATGTCAAAACGCTGTACTTGGTTTTCTATATGATAGAATATTTAGTTTCCTTTAATAATCATGTCTCCAAAGATCAAGTATGTAGTTAAACCTATTTTTCATGAGATCCTTTAAATGATGGGATTTCTTATATTTCATTCTACTCATTGTGTTCATTTAATTTTATTATTTTTAAAAAAGATTTTATTATTTTTTTTTGACAGAGAGAGACACAGAGCAAGAGAGGGAACACAAGAAAGGGGAGTGGGGGAGGGAGAAGCAGGCTTCCTGCAGAGCAGAGAGCCTGATGTGGGGCTGGATCCCAGGATCCTGGGATCATGACCTGAGCCGAAGGCAGACACTTAACCAACTGAGCCACCCACGTGCCCCTACAAGTGAATTTTAGAGTAACTTCTGTCAAAAAAAAAAAAAAAAAAAAAATCAGATTTTGACCAGAACTGAACAAGTGCTAGGAGTTAACTCCTCTTTCCAGTCAGCCTTCTGCGCCCACTCCTTCAGCAAACTTCCAGCTGCACGTTGTGAGTCAGTCTCTACCAAGCACAATTCTCAAATTTTCTAGTTCGCTTTACTTTGTCATAAACATCTCACACGTTTCTTCCTAGGTATTTCCCACGTTTCTTGCTCTAAAATGGGATCTCTTTATTATTAAATGGCTATTTCTGGATACCACTTTTTATTTCAAACAACTTTACTGAAACTGATTATTTGGTGACTGGCTGGTTTCTGTAGCTCATTAAGCCATAAAGTAATGCAATTTGCAGATTTCCCCCCAGTGTTTATCTTTTTAAAAATTCTTGTCACTTATTTTTTAATTCAAGTATAATCAACATATGGTGTTTTATTACTCTCAGGTGTGCAATATAGTGACCCAACAATTTCATACATCACTCTGTGCTCATCGTAATACTTGTACTCCCAATCCGCTGAACCCATTTCACCCTGTGTTTATCCTGCTTTGTTCTTACCACACGGGCTTGGACTTCCAAACTAATTTTCTAAGTAATGTTGATAGAATTAAAATGTAGAATATTTCTCAATTAAGTAAAACGTTCTTGACTTTGAATATTTATCACTTGAAGTTAAAAATAACAACCTGAAAGGATCCTCTATATGAAAAATTTAAGTTCCAGATCTTTGTTTGAAGATCTGTTTTTTTTTTAATTTTTATTACAAAATATATGTGTATCTATGCACATGCATGTGTATATTCACATTTACACATACATGCATATAATAGACCTCTAAAAAAATTAGTGTGACAAGGCCAAGTGCCAAGGTGCTAGTGAGGTTAGGATGTGTTGGCAGTGCAATGGTGTGCTTGAGCTCCTTGAAGTATAAGAAGCTATTTGGAAGCCATCAGGGTAAAAAGGTCCCTCTGCAGCAGGTCAAATAATAATTTCCTCCAGCATCCCTGCAGAATAATGTGATTGATTCTTGAATGGAGTTGAACAAAAATATTTCTGACCTAGTTTTTATTCTTTCAGTGATAGCAATCCCTAAAACCCTTCTTTACCAGGATCTGTTTGTCACCTCACCCCTCTCTTTACAGATTTTTCTGGAAGCCTCACAGGGCCATCAAGAGTGACTGAGCTACACCTTCCCTTCTCAGATCACAACTGCAGACAAATACTTCTCTCCAAACTGACTCTCAAGTTCTGGTCCTCTCCATGAACATATGGACTCACAGAAGTTTGGAGAAAGAGATACAATACTGATGAAATATATTATTTAGTCCAAGTATCACACACTTTTTTTCTGTCAGTATTTAACCTCCTACGAATGCCAGTAAAACAGTGGCACATTTGCATTTGAGGAGCTCTTGACTACACTAACTCCCTTTGCTTTTTCAGTGTGCTTCCCTTTTCAAGGATCAGGCATTCCACCTAGAATCTGACTGGAACAAGAAGCAATGGAAGGGTTGTGAAAATGAATTGCAACCCAAACAGCATAAGGTAAAAATGGATAATGAATATTCTATATATAAAATGCTAAGAGGTATTTCCCCAAGTTTTAGGAGTATATAGGTTTTCCTATGGTTGCTTCAGATAATGAACAGGACACTGTACTGTAATCATGTCTAAATCATGACTTTTAATAAGTTGGCAGTGATAAGTTTCAGGAAGGTCGTATCTATTTATAAATTTTTATGTTCCTGCACATTTACTATTTTAATATTAACCTTAAACAAGGTTATTGTGGGATTGGGAGGGAGACAAACCTTAAGAGACTCTTAATTTCATGAAACAAACAGAGGGTTGCTGGGGGGCTGGAGGGGTAGGGAGAGGGTGGTTGGGTTATGGACACTGGAGAGGGTGTGTGTTACGGTGAGTGCTGTGAAATGTGTAAGCCTGATGATTCACAGACCTGTACTCCTGGGGCAAATAATACATTATATCTTAATAAAAATAATTTTTAAAAAATGAATGAGAGCCCCTGTTGCTGTATATCCTTGCCAGCCTTTTGGATTTTAGCCATTCTAATGGAGTGTAGTGGTAGCTCATTGGTGTTTTGATAGGCAGCTCCCTAATGACACATGATTTGGGGAAACTTTTCATATGTTTTTTGCTTAAATAAAAGCCTTTTTTGATTAAAAAATAATAACCTTAATATTTTTAAAATGCATATAGCACAGTGGAGGTGGGGGTAGTGAAACTGATGAACATGAGTAATGTATCAAATTGTTGAGTCACTATATTGTACACCCAAAACTAATATAACACTGTATGTTAATTATACTGGAATTAAAATAACACAAAAAATGTTCTATGATGTACATATAATGTTAAACATATGCCTTATTTTAAATTTCATGTAGTGCTTATTAAAAGTAAGAATTGTATCTTTCTCTGAGCACTTACTCAAAATATTTTATGCATTTTTGGGTATTTTAATAAGCTCCTGATTTGTTAACTAACATTATCAATATATTTACAGGTTAGAAGAGGTGTAAACACGGCTAAACTATTACAGAAATTCTGACAAACTGTAGAGGAAAATAGCAAGTCAGCATTAAGAAGTGATCTGTAGACCAGGAAAGGAAATACCCACTGTGACTAAGATGAACAGAGAACACAGAGGATTGAGAATAATGAGTGGAGAAAAGAGAAACACCCTAGGAAATCGAATAGTGTTCCCAGGCATAAATACCCAACAAGCTGTTATCAACGAAGAAGAGAGCTACCGGGCAAACGCGCAATACACCGGACAAGACCATAATGCACTTGTACTCAGTCCTCATGTTACATACATCTCTCACTCCTCCTGCCACAGAGAAGACAGTTTCCCATATGTTTGTATTTTACAATGAGCTGTGATAACTAAGAGGAATATATTTTTGATATTATTTGTGTATACAATCTGAAATCCATCATTATATACTGATAATAGTATATGGCTCTCCCAAGAGTTCTGATCATTGTACTCAGAAGAATGAGGTTGATAATTACATTAATTCTAAAATACAATACACAAACATTTTAATAACCATCATGATCTCCTAGAATGACTTATATTACTCTGGGTATAGTTGGCACTCTGAATTACTACCATTTAGATCCTAGGAAAGGCAGTAGAATGTAAGAGAACGTAGACTTAGATAACTTGAATTTGAACCCTAGCTGTGTAATCTTGGGTAAGTTAATTAACCTCTCTCTTCTGTTTTGGGGGTTACAATATCTACCTCATAGGCTTGTCATGAGAATTAAAATAAGTTAATTATGTAAATCACTTAGGACAGTTCCTGACATGCGATAAGTATTGGGCTTTTAATATAATACTATCTACCCCATCTATCTGTGCACCTATTCATCCACCATCCACCCACCTCCCCTTCCTCCCTGTTGGTTTTGTTTCTCTGGGAAACCCTAATATACATTTTCAGTGTGGATTCTCAGGTGACTCTTTCTGTCCCAAAGACTAAAATCTTTCAGCATAGGACTCCATTAAGAAGATATCTCCCAGGGTGCCTGGGTGGCTCAGTTGGTTAAGCAACTGCCTTTGGCTCAGGTCATGATCCTGGAGTCCCAGGATCAAGTCCCACATCAGGCTCCCTGCTCAGCAGGGAGTCTGCTTCTCCCTCTGGCCCTCCCCCACCTCATGCTCTCTTTCTCATTCTCAATCTCTCAAATAAATAAATGAAATCTTAAAAAAAAAAAAAAGAAGATATCTCCCAGAAGAATTGAGGTCAGAGAGGGACAGAGAGGGACAGGGTGAAGGAAGTGGGCACAACTAGCACAATTCAGATTTGTTATTCAGAACGGATAAACCAAATAAGCAAACCACTCATAGAATATTCTCTAGCTAACAACTACCAGGAACACACCTGTCGTTGAATAAGCTGGGTCTGTGGCCCGTTGCAGAGAGGGAGAATGCATACCATGGGTAACTGTGGGGTGTCTCAGGAAAAGGGTATGAGCAAGAACTTACAGAACTGGGGTTTTGAGTGAGTAACTTGTGGAGTGTCCAAGGAAGCAGGCTTCTCTCTGGAGTGGGTACTTTCAGAAAGCATAATTGTATGATTATCTCAATAAATCTTTTCTTTTTTTTTTAAAGATTTTATTTATTTATTTGACAGACAGAGATCACAGAGAAGCAGGCAGAGAGAGAGGAGGAAGCAGGCTCCCTGCAGAGCAGAGAGCCCAATGCGGGGCTCGATTCCAGGACCCTGGGATCATGACCTGAGCCGAAGGCAGAGGCTTTAACCCACTGAGCCACCTAGGAGCCCCTATCTCAATAAATCTTATCTAGGGTAGAGTAGAGGGAGACTAAAGCTATAACTGGTAAAGAAACAGCAGTTCCTCCCATTAGCTGAGAGGGGATATTTGGGATTTTGTGGCTTGGGCAAAGTTCATATTTTACCTGTGTTCAGATGTGATTTCAGAGTGGTCTTATTTTGGTCTTGATCCGTAATGGCCATGTCTAATGTTGATATCCTATGAAATTGACTGTGTTCAATAAGAGAACAGCTGACAGTACTGAGCTAGCTTCTGGGCATCAGGGCTGCTTTCTCGTTCTGTCTTCATGAAGCTCATCTCTGTTTAGCTGTGTGACCCCTTGTGAAATCTCTAGTCCTATCTTTTCAATTATTACTTTCAGCAGCAACATCAGAATTCTGAAATTAACCAGGGGCTCATAAAGTCATAATTGTAATTACAGAACGAGTATAAAATTAAATTTAATTAAGGTTAAAAATGGAAGGATGCCCAACTTCCATTGTAAAGATGAAGAAAATTGCATTCTTCTTCCAAATTCTAGGTTTTAAATACCTTTTTTTTTTTTTATAAACAACACTGACCAATAGAAACATGTAAATTTCACAACAGTCTTATGATACAAGGTTAAATTTGGGGGAAAAAATTAGGGGAGACTATAAATCCTCTTATACTCAAAACCCATTATAAAGAACAAGAGGAGGAAAGAAGCAAAGTCACGTGATCCCCTGCAAAGGGCTCCAGAGAGTGGGGTAGGGATGAAGACTGGTCCTCCCTTTCTGTTCCTAACCATTGGTTATTTTCCACACCAACCCCACAGAACCCAGGGAACTCCTGTGCCCCTGGACTAAAGTGGTGGCATCATCTACACGTCTTGGTCTTTCCCTAGGTGATCCCCTTAGCGCTCTGAAGTAGCACCGGTAGGTGACATGAATTTCTGTTAGGGGCATACTATTCATACCTCCTATTCCCAAGCCAGTGGTACTTCTGCTTATTGCAGAATGCCATCGTATATTTCATTGCAGCACTAACCATTGTTTATGGTGTTCGCAAAGCATGGCTAATGATGGCAAATCAGAGCAATTATCAGGACATAGCAAATGTACATAACATTTGGCTGTTTTAATTCAAAAATTAATCCTACAACTGAAGGAAGCTCCAGTGGTTCTGAAATGAACCGATATCCTCCCAGGAAGTCCTGCTCATTCTTCACACCTAACTAAGGCTTTGCTATTCCTGGGCTCATAGCTGGGTTAACAATCACCACACGATCAGTCTGCAGGAATCAGTGTTCATCTTGAAGACAAAGCCAATGATGAGATCAGCAAGGCCATGGTCCAGAAGAGAATTGATGTGCTATTTTTAAAACGTCTCACTGGTTAAGATAATCACATTTATAGAAATTCCTTAGAGGGACTATCTTGGTAGCTGAAAAATGAACAACCCTGAAATGGTCAGGTTCCTTTACATTCATTTGATGTGGAAATGAAGAAAATTGCACTGCCAACTGCTCCCAAGGTGCTGCTCGTTTTACCTCATGCGTCTTCATGGTTTGGACCTAACCTAAATTCTTCATTGGGAATTGGTTGATCTTACTTTTCTGGTCAACAGATGATGGAAAGGAGATTGTGTAAAGGGAAAAGCACAGATTATCGGGCTGTGGAGGGGCTTGCCTGTGGACTGAACATGCACGTTAAATCTGAGAAAGAATCCTAAACAGGGAGGTAGACAATGAGCCGATGTTTCTTCGTCTCCAAAATTACCTTAAAGGTTGGTTCTGTCTATCACATACCTGTGCTGCATCACCCACAAAGAACATGTATCTACTTGATAGAAAAAACTCACCGAGGAAAAGAGTCTGACTCTTCGAACCTCCTGCCTTCGCTTACTGGGAAGCCTTGTGAAGAAATTTGCAGTACAATTGTTATAAACAGAATGCTGGGAACGATGGAACGTGGGCTCTCAAACGTTAATGTGCCAAAACCACCTGAGGGCTTGCTAAAGGGATTACAGGGCCCACCCCTCAATGTTCGGACTCGTTTGATCTGGAGCGCAAGTTGTGATTTTGCATTTCTAACAAGTTCCTCGTGATGCTGACGCTACTGGCTGGAGACTAACCTTTGAGAACCACAGACCTCTTTTTTTTTTTAAGATTATTTATTTATTTATTTATTTATTTATTTATTTATTTATTTATTTGACAGACAGCGATCACAAGTAGGCAGAGAGGCAGGCAGAGAGAGAGAGGGGGAAGCAGGCTCCCTGCAGCGTAGAGAGCCAGATGCGGGGCTCGATCCCAGGACCCTGAGATCATGACCTGAGCCGAAGGCAGAGGCTTAACCCATTGAGCCACCCAGGCTCCCCCAAACCTGACTCTTGAATAGTTTCTGAGCTCTCCGAGGGCAGCCTCCTCCCTTGCCCAAGGCTCTGACAGGTGTGCTTTATAATGAAGAAACAAAGGCACAGAGAGACTAAATGGCAAGCCCAACCTGGATAGTCCTCCTTTTTTTTTTTTTTTAATTTATTAATTTTTTTTTTTAGCTTGCCAAAGGGGGAGCTATTATAGGAGGTGTAGTGGTCAGAGAGATCTATTATTGTAAATGTGAAAGGTACCAAATTACAGTTTACAACTAATTAGACTTGGAGGGGGTCTTTTAGAAAACCACTCCAAAGGATTCATTAGAAATTTTCTATATCCTTTTTCTGACCGCCGTGGAAAAATACTTAATGGAATTACCTTTATAAATGTATTAATTTATTCTACCCCGAGGATATTATATTCAGTGATTTGGCAAAACTAATCTGAACTAATAACAGACGCGCATTTACTGAGACTAAGCAAATTTTCCAGTGGAGAGATACTTAGCCACTTGGAACAAATGAAGGTTGAGATATAAAGATTAAAGAATAGCTATAACGTCCAAAAGAGGTCCCAGCGTTGACAGAGAGAGCACCACAAACGGACTAAAATGCAAGCTAATAAAAAAATTTAAAAAATAAAATAAAATAAAAATAAAATGCAAGCTAAATGCGTGCTGACAAAGAAAACCATCGCAGGGGGGTGGAAAGCCCACTCCAACCACTTGCAAAAAATGCTCAACCCCTGGCTAATGCTCGGGGGTAAGGGGCATTCTCCACAGGTCACAGGTGTCTCCCAAAGGTGCCTGAGCCCCAACCATGCCTTCTCTGAGCCCCTAGTTTTCTCCTGTGGAATCAGGCATTGACTGTCCATTTGCTTCCATTCTGTGCATGAAATCTCCAGTACATAGTGACCCTTTAAAAATCCTAAATCTATCCCACAGGCCAGAGTTGGAATCTTGCAGCTTACCCGGAGCAATATAAATAAATGAAATTGGGAGAACATAAGGTAATAGGTAGTAACAGGACTTGTTAACCAAAAACTTCATGCTCTGTTTTATTTTTTTTTATATCAATAAATATATATATATATTTAAATTTTTTATAAACATATAATATATTTTTATCCCCAGGGGTACAGGTCTGTGACTCGCCAGGTTTACACATTTCACAGCACTCACCATAGCACATACACTCCCCAATGTCCATCACCCTACTCCCCTCTCCCAACCCCCCCTCCCCTCAGCAACCCTCAGTTTGTTTTGTGAGATTAAGAGTCACTTATGGTTTGTCTCCCTCCCAATCCCATCTTGTTTCATTGATTCTTCTCCTACCCCCTTAACCCCCCATGTTGCATCTCCACTTCCTCATATCAGGGAGATCATATGATAGTTGTCTTTCTCCGATTGACTTTCCATGCTCTGTTTTAAAGGGGAAGCTGTTTCCCAGTTCCAGGAGATTGTTGCATTATAGGATGTGATCCCAGTGTTAGCCATTGTTCCGATTTTTCAAGAGCTAACAGAACTTGAATTTTCAAGCAAGGTTTCTGGACTGTTAAAATCATGTGTGACCCAAAGAAAATATGTTTGGAGATAGAACAGGGTCATTAGCCTTCCATTTGGGACCTCTCCTTAGACCTGAGCAAGTCCTTCCCTGGTCCTTACTGTTTCTTAGTTCTGTCACTACTGATTGCTGGATATGTATTTTGTCCTCCTACTTTGAAGAGCACCGCTTCTGTTTTCAAACTTACAGGCTCAGAATTCTTCTTCTAATTCCTGAAGGATAAACCAGGTTGATGATGGTTCCTTCAGGAATTCTTCGATTACTTCCTATACCAAGATATGGTCCATTAGTGATGGACTTGCCATTGGTGGTTAGTGGGAATAGCCTGATACCACACAGGCTGAAGCTGGCATCAGGGATAGAAGCTTGGTCCTACCCACCCATGTTTACTCGCACTTTCTCCTCACCACCCATCATTCCATCTCGGGCCCCTGGAACAACCTTCTGAAAATGTATGCACGTTCCAAGAAAGAAAGCGTGCTGCCCAGTTGTTCAGAGTATGAGGATTATCAAACCACAGCTGACAGAAACCACAGCACTGAAAAACAACAACAACAACAACAAACCAACCTGGATCAAAGAATTAGAGGATATGAAGACAACTGTCCTCAGTTCTCCCAATCCAGGTATCAATAAAGGATAGAAGGTGACATTAGGGCTATCGATAAGGTAACTTCTTTGTTGTAATCTCAAGGACATTTGCAAACCAAGGGAGACTCCTGTCTTGCAGGATTGTGATCTCAGCAAGTTAACTATTTATCGTTTTATGGCAGTCAGGGCTGCCTGAGGAATGCTACACCTATGGAGGGGAGCGGGTGAAGTGGGGGGGGGGGGTGCAAGGCGCCAGCTTTTGCTTTGTCCTCAGCCAGCCTCCTGCTCCTTCAAAGGCAGCCCTTTTAATAATACTGCAGGTCAGTGTGGTCCAATGCTTCTAGTGCCTTCTCTTTTCCATTCTTCTTCATTTCTTATAAAAAGGAACAAGTGGGGGGGGTTGGCTATTTAGGATTTTCTTGAGGGTTTAATCATTCACTGAACCAATATTTATTATATTTGTTATACATGGAACTTACAGTCTATTGAGTGATACATAATAAAAAAGACAAACAAAAATTAAGATAATTATAGATCATAAAAAGTATAGTCTCGCAAATAACCAAGATCATGCACATAATCCCAGAAGAAAACTCTTTCAGCACACAGGCATTTGTTTCATGTCCACACTCTCGACCCAAGTATAAGAGGATAAGCGATGCCCCTTTCCGACGTATTCGAGTCAGGAGGGGCTGTGTTTACTCGAAGTCCTGGATAGGCACTGGAAGGGCTGCTCTGGTGATCCACTTTGTGCCTTTACTGGGGATGTCAAACCCCACAGTGTAGACCTAGTGATGCCGGGACCCTCTTCTTCCCTGGCGAGTTCCTGGAGCAGCTCTGAGTTCTTAGAGGAAAGAATAACTCCAGGTATCAGCAGTAGTTACAAGGAGAATATAATTAGCCCGTGTACAGTTAGACAGGTGACAATTTAGCAGGAAGACTTAGGTGTCATAGTTGGGAGCTGAATCAATGTTCCTGTTCAATCCCTTCAAGAAGATTATCTGCTGGCAAAGAGTCCCAGTTTACACCTATCTTTTCCCTACCCCCACTTTTGACCCTTTGCTATAGAGCAAGAGAACCTTGGACAATCTGCTTGCTCACAAAAGGACTGAATGAAAAAGTTACCTAAGCAGAGAGCACAGGCTCAAGGAGAAAGTGCAGTTTAATATGTCAAAGCAGCAGGTGCTTTACTGAACAGCCTCAGGTTTACTACCTCAAAAATCATTGGGTAAGGACTGTCCTCAAACTGAACTTCTAGAAAGTTAATCAGAAGGCTAAGGGTGCGGCCTTGAAGTCACATGTTGTGAGTGAGTGAGTGTGTGTGTGTGTGTGTGTGTGTGTGTATGTGTGTGTGAAGTGTAGCCCAGTCTGGTCCACTACCTTCCTTCCCAGAGCATGGATTTAGACATTCGCAGGTAGTCTTTTGTGGGACTGACAAAAGATTAAGTTAAAAGGCCTCCAGACAATCATTATAAATCAGTAGTTTTTATTTGTTCCCAGGTTTGGCAGGCAGGCAAGCAGGATCAGTAGTTTTTAAACCTTTCTTCCACCTTGTCACTTTGGAGAAATAGTTCAGCTCCTACACATCTGCAGTCACTGTGACCTTAAAACTCACATTTTCCAGAACCCCTGGGGAAATGCTGGTGTAATTTGTGGGCACACTGTCTCTACCCCCATGACTATCCTACCCACTTCCAACCACCAGCTAATATTCTCTGCCAGGTAACAGAGCGTTTCCCTGGGTCTTTCTCACAATTATAGGAAAGTTTGTGATTCCTAAACTGAGTAAAGCTAAGTACACTGCACCTCTTTAAGTAAAACTTCTTTTTGTCTGAGCCTGTGTATGTCACACCAGCCCAGTAGTACAGGACCCTCCTATGACATTTATGGGAGAGTTCACATGTGACATCACTTCCATGCAGGCGGAAGGCCCAGCACATAGGAAATGTCAATAAATATGTACTTAACAGATGACAGTCAAGTAAAATACCTGATTGAACACTTTTAAGGTCAAAGTCTAGTCCACGACATTATAGTCCTTTTATGTGGCTGTATTTGTCATGTCCAAAGGGAATTGTCAATGTGAACTTAAGCATCAGAAAATAGATGAAAATATAAAATAAAATGCTTAAATGAATACCTGTCCCAAATAACAATAACCTTTGGGTGTACATCTCGTATCTATTGGCTGTTTTCCTGTAGATGACAGAGAATTATCTGTGATTTACTTCTATTTACAAACAATTTCTGGCATCGACAAGACCTCTTTTTGGAAGAGATTTTTCCAATACATTTATCAGATGAGCTTCTCTAAAACAGTTTTTCTCAAAAGAAGACCCACCTGCCAACTGCATGTAGAATCACAGGGAGTAACTGTTTAGAATGTAGTCTCCTAATTAACTATCTTCTCCAAATCTAATCCTCAAGGAGCTAGGAATCTACATTTCTAACCCTTCTAGTGAAAAGTTTTAGAACCACAGAAGTTCAAGTTCAAGAAATACAAAAACCTTGAGGGTAAGGAAAGATAATTTCCAAGAAGAAACAATAATAGAACTATGGATATATATGGACATGTCCTTATCTATCTTTCGAGAGGGAGACAGACAGACAGACAGACAACGGGGTAATAAAAGTTTGGGAAACATAAGTACCTTAAAGGTTACAAATTGGCACTGTAATCATTAAAATAAAATCTACAAGAATCCATAGGATGCTCAAGTTGGTTACCACACTTTTTCCTACCCCCAGCACTTATACACAAAGACCTTCTCTCCAAAAGGCAGAACCTAAACTTCTTTCTGAGACCCTGATAAAACTGAACATTACCTGATTTGTGATTTTTGCTACACTGGTGAACTGGGTGGGGGTGAAGTGGGGGTGGGGGTGACACCTAGATGTCACCCCAGTTATTAAAAAGTTCCAAAGTTGGATTTGACTCAAAGATCTATTGGGATCTCAGACATTCCTATTAGCACAATAAGAAAATGTTGAGTCTTTTAGAGAAGGTAGAGAGCCTCATAAAGCTGTTCTATACTTGGAGGGTTCTGAAGACCCAGTCTGGAGTGAGGCTGGTCTCCAGGGAGATGAACAGGTCCATACAAGGGCAAGGCACTAACAGAAGGGCCTGGCCTTGGCTTTGCTTCCTTGGTACATGGGAGCAGCAGCTGCTGAGTGCCCATAAACTTGGCTGGAACTCAAAATTGGAGCTAATAACACTCTGTATCCTCGGCTGAACATCACCAAGCCTAGGCATTTTCCACACAAGTGGGAAGATCAGAGCCAGGGAGAATTAGGAGTCGTGCTAGTCTAGAATGTGAATCTTTCTTCCCTTTGTCATAGCTATCAAAACGTGATTTTTATCTTTGAATACCTCATTTTCCTTATTTGCAGTGTGATGTAAAGTCCTGAAAGAGATAGGGGTTGGGGCTGGTGAGCCCACAAATTCCCTGTGGGTTTGAGCTAGTTGCTACTACCCCTCACGCAATACTCTACCTCTTGGGAACAAATGATAAAAACCTTACATTTATTACGATATGAAACCAACACTCAAGCTGAATCAGCAAAAAAACAAAAACAAAACGAGTCCTGCAAGCTTGATTTTTTAAAAATATTAAGACATAGGGAGTCTTTTTATATGAGCACAGTCCTGCTGAATTTATGAAGACCAACGGGAAATTCAGAGAAACTTGCAACACATGGGGAAGCACCCTTGGGTTATTTGCACACATTTTCAATGGACGTTCATCTCTATAGACCACTTAATCAAGTCAGCCACAAGAAAAACAAGACATAATTCTCTTTATCAAATTCCTTCCCCTGTTCTGAGTCTACATGGAAAATATATTCTCCTTTGTGAGTGGAAGTAGGAAACCTGTGCTTTCGGGGGAATACAATCATTTGGAAAGGATATATTCTGCCATAAAAATCTGTGTTTACATTTCTGGAGTAAAAATAACTACAGAATAAATAGATACCTACGAATGTTACAAAAATAAATATGTATATTTGCACTTATATGTAAGTCTGTATTTTTTTCCCTTAATCCCTACTTGATCCACATAACAAATGACAAGTCTCATTGCCTTATTTCAGAGGATAATCTTGTTCGAAGCTAGAAGCAACCTTACCGTTCAATCTGTGTGTTTTACAGATGCAAAATGAAGCCTAGAAGGTTCAAAGGGATTTCAGCAAGGCCACAGGGCTTCGAAGTCACACTAGAAGGAAGAAGAAAACCCCAGCTCCCTGACTTCTGGACCAGCACTGCTTCCAAAGGACCATGGAGCCTTTATGCTCTGAGTCTCCGCTGAGATCCCAGACAGTTCAGTTCAAGAAGTATAAAGAGTACGTTTATTGCTCCATCTGTAACACAGCCTGGATATGGAAGACATACCAACAGTGTGACAAAGTTAGAAGAAAAACTGCCCTGCTGCTGCTTTTGGAAATGGCACCACTCCCAAGCCATTTGGTCCTGACAAAGCTGCTGCTGCTGAAAATCTGTATCTGCAGGAGCTGAGCAAAAATCAATGATTTCAAGTTTTATGGTCATTTGACATTTCTGGGAGCTCTTGGCAAATTTCATTCAATTCTGCACAATAAGAGTTTATTAAGCATTACAGCAGAGGTGGCCAGAGCCCTTCCCACCGTCCTTCAGCCCTCACTGTTTTCTTAGAAAGTCACTCCCTGCCTGAGGGTTTTCTGAGGTGCACGAGAGCACTGGCTGCGCGCAGTGCTGGCTAAACCGCCCAGGAATTGATGCCCCTTGCAGTAAACCTCAAACGATGCAGCTATCATAGCATGAATACTGCAACTTCCTCACTCCTTATGGAAACCCTGAGGCATAGTCCAGGCAACCTTCCAGAAGTTTCCAACCACACTGAGCCCCGGATCTCTACAATGGCACCTGCTCTTCAGTGCACCCTCTATTAGCTTCTCTCCTTTGCCATTTCCCTGCTCTCTATGGGTACTTTCAAATTACTTGCACTCCAATTTTTGTCTTTGAGTCTGTTTCTGGAGGAAACCAACCTGAAAGAAGCATATATCCTGTACAAATTATTTTTCTATAATAGATATGTAAAAAAGATATCATCCTCGCCTGCCAAAGGTTGAAGCCAGAGGGCGGTAAGACTTCTGCATACATAACCCCACAGGAAAGATAAGAGAGGACAATACTTTGGGAGGAAACTAGAAATATATACACAATAAAAGTCTGTTCACTAATAAAATATCTGCACAATGAAAAGTGGAATTTGCCATTGAAAACTCAGCATGGAATTCTTTATAGCACGAAGGGGTCACAGCCTAAGTCGTGACATTACGCACATCGAATCAACCGAAGTCCTGAGTTCACTTGGAAACAGGTGTCAGAGAACTTGCCTTTGCTCATACAGTGCAAGCTTGAAGGATCAGTCCAAAAGGAAAACGTTCATATAACCCAGCCTGTTTTTTGTGGCCGGGGGGCAGCACATAAACTCCCAGACTGGTTGAACAAGATTCATTGGCTATCTTGCATCTTGCTTTGAAGGTCAAAACGATTTGTCTTTTTACTCAGTTCTGTCAAAACAGACTAATTTCTGTAGAAAGCAAATAAATTAAACAGTTGAATTTTGTGTATGTCATTAGGTTGACAGGTCAGTCATTTGAGTTTTCACTTGAGCTAGTGGCTGTGCCAAAGTCAGCCGAATGTTCACAGGTCAGAGACAGTGACTACGTAGATTTCTATAAATAAAGCTCCTTCAGCTAAAGACACTTATGGAACAAAAATGACAGAACAGAGAAAGTTAAATAAAAATATATGAAAAAAAAAAAACAACCTTGAGGGCATTCTTGAGCTGATAAAATCCTGGCTTTGTCATGTGCATGCTTCTAGCAGAGTTGTCATGTGAGCTAATGAGGGGTGATCTACCTGCTGTGTGCCACGCTCCTTAAAAATGCTATTTAATCCTCGAAACAACCTAGTGAAGCAGGTATTATTATTATTATTACCCTTTAGTAGATGGGAAAACTGAAACTTGGAGATGTTCAGTAATTTGCTGAAGGTGACACAGATGTTTTGTCAAACCCTCAAATCCTAACCTTTCCCCAAAATACCATGCTGTCTTCTTTTGGAGCTGAAAAGAAAGACACCAAATTTCAGCCTCAAATTGGCTTAGGAGATGCTAAAGACACATTTCAACAACTGTAGGTGAGAGGAACTTATACTTTAGTAACATACAGTTGAAATTCTTCATGAAATAACGTGTAGTTCCTGGGAAAATGAATGTTTAAAATGCCCCCATCCTTTCTTTTGGCTAACTAAGCTTTTGTCTATTATCAAAAGAAAATTAATTCCTAAGTTATCTAAATTCCATGTGTATATACAAAATTAATATTCATCTCCAGAAAATCTGAAGATTTTTTTCCTCAAGGAAAAGCTGTAGGATTTAATATCAAGTGATTGGCATCCTTTGGGAAGGATGTTGTACACGTTAGATTTCTGAAAAGGATGAACAACCCACAGAGAAATGACAGCAGACAATGTGGGGAAAATGGCCTAAATTGACTCAATTTTAATTGGGCAGATTTAATAAAATTACCTTCATCAAATCTCTTTTAAAAATTTTTTAGCTCTCCATTCTTCAAGTCTTAACCTCTAATTTGGAATAAAGTTTTTCTACTTTATATGTATTCTCTGCCTTAGTTTGCATCTCCCCACCCCCCAAATTGGATCTCAAGACAATGATGTCAATGCAAGCAGAGTAGTTGTGAAATGATCTCAGGAAGCAGTCCCGGAATTGGGGAAGGGAACAGGGAAGGAAGAAGGGGGAGGAAGTTGGGGGAGGGAGCCAGCGGGGTGGGGGGGGGGGGGAGGGGGGTGGAGAGATGAAAGCCAGGGAAGGGAGGAAAGCCAATAAAGGTACATTAATGGGTAGGTTATTACTATAGGCAAGGCATTTTTACCTTGATGGGGACCTCTCAAAGACTATATCAAACTCCTTTCAAAATGGTCCCACTGAGGACAGTTTATCCACCCTCACTCCTTCTTCATGGGTCAAGGGTAAGTGGGAGTAACTTGGCAGTCATGGCCTCCTCGCCTTGTTAGGTATAACGTACGTCTACGGGCAGAAAATGGCCTCATCTAGAGGACAGACAACAGAGGAACTGTGTGTTTGTTCAGGGCTGTATGCTAGGATGGATCAAGAGCAAATGGGCAGGGCACTGTCAGCATCTGCTAAGCTGGGTCTATTGGTGTAGAGGTACAACTGGCTTTATTTAGTTCTCAAACTTGACTGTACATAAGAATGACCTGAAAAACTGAGAAAAATGGCTACCTTTCACCTCCTTCCCCCATTCTGATTAAGATCAGTGGCTGGGTTCAGGAACCTGAATTTTAACTAGCACGCCAATCGTTTCAAAGCAGGTGGTCCTCAGGCTACACTGTGAAGATGCTGTGCTAGTGAAGCCATCCCATGTGGGCTAACCATGGTCTCGGAGAGAAAAATCTCTTACTTGGCTTTAGATGGACTTTATTTTCCTATGTTCCATTTTTCCAAATATAAGCTGTTGTTCATAAAGAGAATATAATGAGTATGTGGATGGGTTAGCGCTTTGTAGGTCTAATTCTGGAAAAATTACTTTAAATGTGGTTACTCGAAGTGACCATGGACCAGAGCAAAATGATCAGACACCCTTACATGAGAGTGATCATACTTTTCCAACACATGGTGTGATGAGCAGGTGTGAACGTGGGAGGAAAACTGTTCTTGTTATAAACATTATTTCCAAATGTTTATAGCCTCTGCTTTTGAGATTATTCAGCAGTGAGTAACTAATTCACTGCTGATTATGATTATGACAGGGTCAGAAGTTACAGGTTTGCTTGCTAACTCAGTCAATAGCCAGCTGTGTGATCTCAGACAAGTCACTTCACCTCTCTGAATCTCAGTTATCTTTTCTGAAACAAGAGACATTTGCATAAGTGATCTAAATCCCCGTTTAGCACTAAGAGTTTATATGTTTATCATTAACTGTGTGGAGAGATGTTTTAGGTGGTGATGCACGGTGGGGGTGTGTGTGTGGGGGGAAATGGGGCATATATTTACTTCACTGATAGAACATGCACCAAAAGAGCTTGAGGACCATGGGAAGACACTCTGGCCAGAGCTGCCAGTTGAGTAGAAAAAGCCAGTTCCATAAAGATGTATAGAAAAGAGTTTTAAAACTGAAAATAAGATCATTATTTTACGTAATGAACAATTTCATATATCAACCTATAGCCAGAGAGAAGAAATTCAGAGAACTCATATATATTCTCCTAAACAAAACCAATAATTAAAGCATGATTATAATTATTTATATAATGCTCCCTAAAGCTTGGTGTTCGTGAAATCCACATAGTGTATGTTGTAAAAAATAGTCAGTTGTTAGGAAGAGCCACTCTCACTATTGTTTCAATTAATTCCACTCTGAGAAGTGATGTAAGACTTGGACTTTTTGTGAATATAAGGGGTTTTCAAATTACAGATGTAGTAATCAGTTTCTATCTTTGTATAAAGAATTCTGTACTTTATACTACAGGCATCAATAACTTAGCACAATCTTAAAAAGCAGTTATTTAATTTTTCCTGATGGAAAAAGTACATAGGTTCCATGCAAAAAATATAACTTAAACTCCAACGCCCAAAAATGAACACTGATTTTTATGCATACACCTTTGTTTTCTGGCCATACAACTGTATAGACACCCACACGTATTTCCAAAAAAGCATCGTATTTTGCATCTGGACTACAGATTTGAACGTTGAGATTATGTGGCTGGAAGTTCACTGCCTAGGGCCATGACCCTACCATACCTGGCATGTCTGAGAAGTTACTGAGGCTGATGGTCCCCCCCAAAATAATTTCCCTGAACTAATCTGCATGCAGAAAACAGAAGGCCAATTAGGGTCAAAGAGACAGGTATGTCCGCGTAGGTATTGGCCCTTCCACAAGTACATGGATTCATGTCTGAGTCCTGCAAACAGAAGGGCTGTAGCCCAAAACGTAAGACCTAGCAGCACCCCACTAATGCTCTGGTGATGAAGTGAGATGGTGAGTTTGAGAGCAGGGCTCCTTCCCAGCCTCAGTGTAGAGAACAGCAGCTCTGATGGCTGGCATTCCCCAGTATGAACAGTGTTAACCACGGCAGGGCGAGGTTATGAGGCTCCTTTGCTTAAGGAAATGGATATGTATTTATGAGGCTCCTTTGCTTAAGGAAATGGATATGTATTGGCTGGACTGGATGTAAATTCTCTAGTTCTCTGGGTAACAAGAGCAGGAAGCCTGCTTTGTGAGCACAGCTGGTAATCCCGGGCTTACCCAGGAAGACTGGGGCTGCTGGAATCTGCGGTGACCAGCTGTGAGCACCAGACAGTGAGATTTTTGGTTCTTACTGATAATGTCCCTCTCATCTACACTCACAGTCTGGAGAAGCCCAGGTAGACTCTGACTATATACCGTTTTGAACCCATTCCCCTTTCACCCATTTCCTTATCTACTCTGAATGTCTCTTCATGGCATTAAATACTCTTCTATAATATCATTTTTATGGATGCAGTGTTATACTTTTTGAATGGACAAGAATTTTTAAATCCCCCTGTAAGTTTAACAGGAGGGGCTTTCCTTTTTCACCATTCACAATTTTAATAGTAAATCATCTTGCAGCAAAATCTGTCACATCCATGATTACTTCGGTAGCACAGATGAAGAGTGTGCTTTTGGGGGTCCCAAGGGGAATACAAAATCTTAAAGCTTTGGTGCACAGTGCCAAGCCACTCTCCCTACAGACTGCTTATTTATACTTCCAGCTCCTGTAAGTGAGCATTCCTATAAATTATATTTTTATGTGCTGTGAGATAGGATCATCTCGTACTCTGCCTAAGCCAAACCACTGTAAATCAGGGACCCTCTGTAGTATTCTTCAAGCTCTGAAAGAATGGCAGATTGTAGAAAGGGAAATTCACATTTCAACATTACTGTATATTTGGAATTCTGGCCTCTGAACTTATCAGATGGCACTAACCAGGTTAGTTCTCCACTGTAGAAAGTTTACTTCTTCTGTGTCTTCTGTAGGAGACCAATCATTATGCCTACATCGATGCAGTGGAAGGGACAGAAGGTAAATTTATGTTAAATTAAAATCCCAACTTTAACACCTATTGGCAGTGTGGCCTTGAGCAAGTCTATTAACTTCTCTGGACCTTGGTTTCTTCATCTGATATTTAAAATGTGAAGACCTACTCCTATTGCATAGGGTTGATATTATTCTATTGGTACTGATAGCCTTGATAGTACTCTAGTTCCGCAAATGTCAAATATGGTGTATTTAATGGTGTCATACCAGTATTTTCAGATTTAAAAAAATGAAATCTGGGTCACTTAGATTCTGAGATCTATGCAGAGAGTTATGTATTTCATTAGAATGTGGATACGAGGGGCGCCTGGGTGGCTCAGTGGGTTAAGCCGCTGCCTTTGGCTCGGGTCATGGTCTCAGGGTCCTGGGATCGAGTCCCGCATCGGGCTCTCTGCTCAGCGGGGAGCCTGCTTCCTCCTCTCTCTCTCTGCCTCTCTGCCTACTTGTGATCTCTCTCTGTCAAATGAATAAAATAAAATCTTCAAAAAAAAAAAAAAAAAAGAGAGAATGCGGATATGAGCAAAGTGGTTCTCATTCTGACCGTGTCCCTGCCCTGTTCAAAATCCTTCCATGGCATTTTATACTTAGTAGCATTACCATTTTTAGATCACCAGCGACACTGCACATCTTTTCTTACACATATTAGAGATTTGTATTTTCCCCCAGGGTAAGGTTGGGTATTTTATTAACTTTGCAAGGGCAGGTGAGTAACAGAGTAGAACCAGTAAGGAAAAGAGCAGGAGGGTGTGGTGGGAATGATTTCAGAAAGAGAGGACTTGAAGAGTCCCAGGCCCAGCTCCTAGTCCATCCCTTGGAGTCCAACCATCTCATTCCCCACCCTCCCCCACCCATCGGTTCTCCTCTCTTGATCTTTTGTCCTTCGGGACCAGATCTAGTTTCTTAGTCCTAACTTCTCTTCCCCAGATGGTGGTTTATTTTAATGGGGCCCTTGATCCCCAAACATCCAACTTGAAGAAACTCAGTGCTGAAGAACCGAGGAACCTCACTCAGTGGGAAGAGCATCTGAGGACAAAGATGAAGGGTGACAGCAGCCGAGTCTTCTTTTTAAAATCAACACTGGCATTTTGATACTGTGAAAAATAATAGATACCTAAATGTTGGCATTGTCCTTTTGCTCCATGTGGCAAACGCTAGTCAAAGTGGGGGTTACATAAGAAAAGACACAGGAAAGTACTTTATAACTTATATTTGTCATTGCAATTTAAAAGACCAACAGATTTTTCATTGCTTTGTTTGAAACCTTATCTAATAACATCTTAATATATATTCTAAAAACATCATCCCCTTAAGGCCAGTAATGTTGCATATCTGGGGATTAAACTCTCTAAGACTGAGGGTTTTGGTGTCTCTGTGTGTGTGTGTGTACGGTTAGTTTTATCTTTCATCTTTGTTGGTTTTGTATGTCTTTTATATTGGGTAGGAGCTATTACTTTTGATTATTTTTATGCTACTACTTATTAAACACTTCCTACTTGGCAAATACTTTCAGGTGCATTACCTCATTTATTTCTCAAATAAATGCCCAAGAGGAAGTTTTTTTGTTTGTTTGTTTGTTATTTTGTTTTCATTTCACAGATGAAGCAGCTGAGGTCCAAAGAAGCTATCCGAGTCTACAGCAGCAGTAAATGGAAGAGCTGATATTTGAACCCACTGCCTTTGATAACAACTTATTTTCTCTTTGTACCCTACCTATGCCTAAGGATATGGTTTTTGGTACTTTCTCCTTGGCAATTCCCAGGTGTGACTTAAATACAAAAATCTTTTTTGCAATCTGAGTCTCAGGAACAAGGGGGTCAGATCTCCTAAATCTTAATCTCCTGTAAGCAAATAGCAGAGAGCAAGGCTAAGAAGACTCACTGTTAAGTCCCAGGCACACAAAATAAGAGAGGCTTGGAAACAGCGCTCATCGTCCCAAAATGATAATGAGCAATGCCTTCACTTTTGGCCCCAGAGAAGAAAGACGCTCAGAGCCAGCAAGTTCTTGCAAAACTTCATGAGATTATTTATCTGCAGGCTGGCATTTATAACAATCACCTGGTAGGTTCCAGCTGAGAAAAATGAGTTGTCAAAAACAGGCAATAAAAGTCTCAAGTACAAGCAACCATCAAAATGATAAAACTGTCACATCTGTACATATCAAGCAACAACTGCATTCATTATGTCCAAACTCCTGGTACTTAATATTGTCTGTCGAGGAAGCTAAGCTCCATTTAGAGTTTTGCTGTTAGCATGAATATATTTGAAAGAGATTTGACTGTTTGAGTTATTCATGATTTTACAGAGAATGCAATGTAACTGTCTTGAGAAGAATCCACTGGTATCTGGAAGGATTTGTCAAGAGGAATATCTCAGTCCCCCAATACCTCCATATTTTGAAAAAAAAAATACACTGGTACTGATTGAGGGGAGCTTGAGGGATCTTAGCACATGTCCTTATTTTTAGGGAAAAAATTACACTTCAGTCACCCATTTGAGTGTGTTTTCCCCTGAGGGAAATCCTCTTTTGTTGATCCTCAAGGGGGAGAAATGGCGCTGAAATGACAGAAAGAACAGGGGAGGAAAAGGAAGCAGGAAGACAGGAGAGGGGATCCAGAATATATTGAGAGAACAGGGGAGATGAGGAGGTAAGGGTGGAGGAAGGCAGGGTTAATTACAATATAAAGACAGTCTCAGATAACTATTACAAATGCTTGCAATTCACTAGACTCCAGGAGGAAATTAAACCCAAAGGGAAGGAGAGGAATAAAGGGAGGAATGGTGAGCAAAGAAAATGAGTATGTGGGTAAATTCAAAGGAACCACGACTGAAACATTAGCGCAAAAATATAAGGAAGATATAAAAATCAAGAATGACACCCAAGATCTCAAATTGGCTTAACATCATCACTGTTTAAGAAAAGCCAAGAGCAGGGCACCTGGGTGGCTCAGTGGGTTAAACCTCTGCCTTCGGCTCAGGTCATGATCTCAGGGTCCTGGGATCAAGCCCCGCATTGGGCTCTCTGCTCAGCAGGGAACCTGCTTCTCCCTCTTTCTCTCTGCCTGCTGCTCTGCCTGCCTGTGATCTCTCTCTCCCTCTGTCAAATTAAAAAAAAAAAAAAATCTTAAAAAAAAGAAAAGCCAAGAGCTATTGGTTAATCTTATTGTTTGTTATGTTTATATATTTAAAAGGAGAGGAAGTTTTAAAAGAATAGAAGTGAGTGGGAGAAAGATGAATACCATATGATTTTACTTACATGTGCAATTAAGAAACAAAACAGATGAACATAGGGAAAAAACTAACAATAACAGGCAAACCATAAGAGAGACTCTTAACTATAAAGAACAAACTGAGGGTTGCTGGAGGAAAGGTGGACTTGGGATGGGTTAAATGGGTGACAGGAATTAAGAAGGGCATTTGCGTTGAGCACTGGGCTTTGTAAGTAAGTCAGGAATCACGGCATTCTCCTCCTGAAATTAATATTACGCTGTATGTTAACTAATAGGAATTAAAATGAAAACTTGAAACAAACAAACAAAAAATAGAATCTGTAATTTACAACATGAAGGAGGGATTAAAACAAATGAAGTAATCTACTCTAGAAGGCAGGGAACAGGAAAAAAAAAAAAGAAAAAGGAATGAAAGTCCATATTTATAGTTTAATGCTGGAACACCTGATGTAGTCTCTTTCAAGTCAGTAATGAGGCGTGGATGTCTTTTACATCTGCCTCCATCCAACATTACATTGGATGTCTTACCCAAAGCAAAAAGATAAGAAAAAGTCATAATCAGAAAAGAAGAAACAAATCTGCTACTAATTGCAGGTGATATAACTATCTGAACAAAAATGAATATACACATCCTAAAACAAAGAGTTTAACAAAGTTTCCTCAAGGAAACAGATATAAAAATACTAATATTGTTCTTAAACTGAAGCGAACAACTGGAAAATGTAATCATACCCCAGCAATTCCACTGCTAAGTGTCAGGCCAAGGGAAGCTGTTGCAAGGATCTGGAGACTGGAAAAAAGGACCTTTTCCACAAAAGAAAGTTGCAAGAGTAAAATAGGTATTAAGAAAACAAAAAAGAATGAAGCAAGCTGTCCCTCACTAGGTGTATTTACACAATGAGATAAAATGCAAATTTAAAAGGAATGGATTGCTGATCTGGGCAAATTTAAGAAACCTAATGCTGAATGAAAAGGCAAGTTGTGAAAGGAAAGTTCAATATGATATCATTTATGTAAAACCTCCCTAAGATATTAATTATGAATATGTGGACATATAGGAAAAATACGAAAATATGGATGAGAATCATGCAGGACAATAAAGTCTCCAACTTCACAGATACCTTTCCTTCTAGGTCCAGGACGGGAGGATTTCTGTCATATTTGTAATATTTTATTTTCCCTGAAAAAAATGCTTGAAGCATTTATGGCAAAATTTTAAGATTTGGTTTTGATGGTGGGTGCAGGAGTGTCTGTTATATTTTCTCTGTTTGAATTATTTTATAATTAAGAAGCAATAGTGAAAAGACATTCATTGATCAAATTGATATTTTAACCAAGTTATTCTTGACCAAGTTTTTCGATATTCCTGTAACAATACTTGTCTTAATATCAGTAAAGAGTAGGGTTTTTTTTTTGTTTCTTCCCTACACCCCCAACTGGATCTTACTCAAAGTTTTGTTGCCCAATCTCAGAAGAAATATTTAAAAAATGTTTTCTTAATTAAAACAAAATTGGGGGGGCACCTGGGTGGCTCAGTGTGTTAAACCTCTGTCTTAGGCTCAGGTCATAATCCCAGGATCCTAGGATCAGGCTTTCTGCTCAGTGGGGAGCCTGATTCCCCTTCTCTCTCTGCCGGTCTCTATGCCTACTTGTGATCTCTGTCTGTCAAATAAATAATAAAAATTAAAATTAAAAAAAATTGGAGGTGCCTGGGTGGTTCAGTCAGTTAAATGTCCAACTCTTAATTTCAGTTTAGGTCATAATAGGTTTCTAAATTCAAGCTTGGCCTCAGGCTCCCCACTGGGTGTGGAATCTACTTAGGATTCTTTCTTTCCTTTTCCCTCTGCCCCTTCCCACCCAATTTTTTTCTTTTTTCACCTTTTGACCCCCTTCACCTATTTTTCCCCACCCCACCAACCACTAATCTGTTCTTTCTATGAACTTGGTGGATTTTTTTCCTTTAATTCCACATATAAGAGAGATCATACAGTATTTGTCTTCTCAGACTTATTTCCCTCAGCTAATGCCCTTAAGTTCCATCCATAATGTCATATATTGCAAGATTTCATTCCAATGGCTGAATAATATTGCATTGTGTGTCCACTCCACAGTTTCCCTATCCCTTCATCCTTGGGTGGACACTTGGGTTTTTACCATATTGTGGCTATTGTAAATAATGCTGCAACGAATATTGGGGTCCATACAACAGTGTTTAACAGAAGAAATACAGCAAAATCATGAAAGCCACTTTGAAATGTACCTCCTCCCCTCTTAAGATCTACTTTGCTTTACTTCCTCTTTTTCCTTCTCCTGCCTGTATCAGAGAGAAGTCACTCTTTTTTTTTAATGTTTTTATTTCAATTCCATATAGTTAACAGACAGTGCAATATTAGGGAGTGCACCTGTGATGAGTACCAGGTGTTGTTAAGTGTTGAATCATAAATTACACATCTGATGTACCTTAAGCTTCCATGCAGAATAAGAATGACAATGCAACAAGAAAAAGAATAAACTATCTTTCCTTTCCCAGATTTTTTGATTTGTATTTATGTTTGTGCCAGGTTAAGGCAGAGAAAGACAGATTTATGTCTCTTCCTGCTTGCTCTACCAGTCAGCTCATCGTTCATTCGTTAGGGGGCTGAAAATTTTCAGAGATACACTTTCCAGCAATAAATTAAACCTCTTACTTTGAGGTTTGGTTCTTGTTTGGTTTCTAGGAAAATTTAAAATAAAATTGCTACCAGGAGGATAAAGATAATGACAGATGACCTATTCTCTAATGTCCCCCAGCTTACTTTATAAATTTATTTTTCTTACAACAAAAGAAAAAAGATTTTAACATTGCAAGACAGATATGGTGCCACAGCCTTCTTCTCTTTTCCCCATAAACTGCATGAGACACCTTTTCCCTCATTAAACTTTCAATATGAACAATATGAGCCCACAATATACATAAGGTATAGTTATTGTCCGAATGGAGTTTTTCTTGGCCTTAGAAGCAAGAATAAAGGAGTTAGAGTTTTAGGTGTAACAAGTTAAAGGGTCAAGTTAGAGTATGAAAAAATATGCGTTTCTGTTGAGAAAGGAGTTCTTTGTTTACCCTTTCAGATGTAACATAGTTTGAGTCTTTAAGTATCCTGACTTACATTAACATCTCTGTCCCAAGTTAATGTCCTATTTCCACCTAATTCTCCAATACGAAGAGGTCCACAAATATCACCAGAAAATAAATCAAGTACTATTTGTTCATCTAAACTACCAAGCGATTTCTGTAAAGTGAAACTCAAGGATCAGCAAAACATGTATTTGGCCTAAAATCAGAATGTTCAGTTACCCAACAGACTGTAAAAATAGCTAAGGTTACTTCAAGAGGTAGAAAATAAAAATATTGTTGCACTGATTCATAGGAAATGTTTAAACACATAGGTACTAAAGGTACCATTTTGCTAATATAATTAGTGGTTTACCTCAAGTGTTGATTATTTTCACATAGGTAATTAAGTGCATCAACATGCACATTCCTCCCACACTCAGCCAAAAAGATCCCATAAGAATATGTTACAGCTGGTCTTGGATATCTTATTTTGAGACAACCTGGAGTAACTAGCTTTTTCTGCTTTTGCATCAGATAATTCCAGACTTCCTAAAATTTCCATGTTTTGTCTCCTCTATAGCAAACTCTATAGAAAGGGAAGTACAGTGGGAAAGGGGTGTAATGAGTTTAACCAAGAAGATGCTGGAGAACTGCTTGTTGGTACAAACTTGGAGCAACTCAACAAAATCATTCATGACCGAAAGAAACTGCACATTACATAAGCTCTCAATAATCCACTAAAGAAAAATGCCCAGTGGAAATAGTCAATTCTAAGATTTCCTTTTCTTTATTTGGGCTGCAAGGCAAAAGTCCAACTAACATCATCTGTAAACCAACTGGCTTGTTGATTCCTGAAATATGATATTTATTTTAAAAACTGATCATAATTAATACTTTCAAGTCACCACTGAAAATAAAAAGGATATAATAAAACAAAATTATTTTGTACCCCACAGATAAACCTTCTTGTTCATGGCTTCCAATTCAAGGAACACTTTGCATAATTTATTCTTTACCAATATTTGTGCTATCAAAATTTGTCAAATAACAACATAACCCAAGTTCTCAGCCTCAAAACTACTATTATTCCAGTTTGTCCATAAAGGCAAGAAATACACATACCTCGACAAATATAAAACATGGGATGATGGAATAACTTCGTTGAGTGTTGTTTCCTACAGCCATTTCTTACACCATGTAGCAAGATGGCACCCTCTGCAACTGTCTCCAGGCTGCAAAAGAAATAGGTAACATGGTGTAAGAACCACGTGTTTAACAGTCCCTTGGGTCTTTACATAAAAATATTAGCTGCCCTCCAGATAAACAAGCTGTGGATAAACAATGCAAATAGTGATCTATAATACAGTCTAGACAGAGTAGTCATCATTCTAGGGAAAAGAAATATAAATACTAGCCATGAACAGTCTTAGAGTCTAAAGAACAGGTAGGAAGCTGCCTATGCACAAAGCTATGTCTACTCTATGGACAGAATTCTAATTGTTTGGAACTGCGTGGTGCTCTACCCCAGCCCTCATGCCACAAAAGGCAGTTTTTGCTACAACACGTCTGTTGTCCATCCTGCATGGATCTCCTTGGTCTGTGCCTGATTCTTTAATTTGCCTATTTTGTTTGTTTCTGCCCTTGCCTCTGCCTTTGGAGTTGACATTTAGTATTGAGGCACTAATCCTGGCTTCTTTCTCTGCCTACTCTACTCTTGCCCTTGCTCCCTTGACTATACAGCTATTAACTATTTTGGATTAATACATCACTGATCCCTCTCGCTGAGTTTCCTCAGCTGTGTGTGTGTGTGTGTGTGTGTGTGTGCGCGTGTGTCCCAACCACAAAACACTGACACCATAATAAAATCTCTCATTTTACAAGAATGGAGTAGCTAGGCAACAGAGGGTTATTTTAAGTATTTGTTAGAATATCTGTCTGACTTTGAACCAAAAATATTCTTGCATTAGATTTTTTTTTAAAGAAGAATAAAAATGAACTGAACAAGCAAGTAGAGGTTTCAGACTTTTATAAAACTTCCAAGGCCAGATGAAAAGAATTTTCCAGTGCACATTTTATTCTCTCTCTAAGGTAGCACTTACTGGTTCTCCAGTATTGATCTTGATAGTTATCATCTTTTGTCTGTTCTGTTCCCATGTCATCCTTCCTCGTAGTTGTTACCGGCTGTGGTGTGAACAGCGACACAGGGACTGCCAGTCCGTGTAAATGGCCAACTGCTCTTTCCTCTAAAGTCATGAACTGATGTTTTTAACTTAATTTTAGCTTTAAGTCCTCCTTACCTTTTCTAGAACGAAACTTCACATTTCCTTCTCTTTTTCAGATACAACTTTCTCACTTGATTAAAGTATTAACTCCACACAAATCACAGTATTTGTATTATTTAAGTTTTAGGCAACTTAATTTTTTCAATTAAAATTGGATATTATCAGTTATAAAATAATACTATACTATAATAATATATTATTAAGTATATACTTAAGTATATACTATAAGTATGTAAGTATATATTTATATATAAGTATATACTATAATATATACTATAATAATTACTAAAATAAATCTATATCTCCATTTTATTTTGGGATTTAGGAAGAATTAATTTTTTTATAATTAGAAAAAATCCATATGTGAGGTACACATTGAGTTGATCTGGCAACCATTCCTTTACGTTTTATCCTCACTTAACCCAAATACCTGAAAATTTACTTATCAGCGTTTATGACTTAGAGTCCTTCTGTTTGCATCAACTAAATACGGTGCCATATACTGGAAAAGAAAATTAACTTTTAATCTCCTCAAAGTAAGCATGGGCACCAGAACAAGAAAAAGCATCAGACACCTAGTATTTTAGATGGTTTCTCCAGATGATTAATAAAAAGTAGCAATGAAATGGAGAATACAAGACAAGCTTTGAGGTATCAGACAAAATCCTCCTCTATCTTCACTCTTCTGGCCCAAAACACAACCTAGCTTATTACATGCATACAGAGATTTTATATATACAGATATGATCATTAACTATATTGAGGCATACTTTAAATATAATTCACCCATCTCAAGTATACAATTCAATGTTATTTTAGTTAATTTACCAAGCTGTGCAGTTGTCACAATAAAACAATTTTAGCACTTTTTCTCACCCCAAAAAGAATCCTTTTCCTCACCATCAGCTCCCTACATACTCCTCCAGCAAGTCAACCACTAATTTACTTTCTGTCTCTATAGGTTTGCCTTTTCTGGATTCAAATAAATAGAATTATACAATATATAGTTTCTTGACCTGAATTCCTTGACTTAGCACAATGCTTTTGAGGTTGATTCATGGCATAGTACACGTATCAGTAATTTTTTCCTCTTTATTGCTTAATAGTATTCCATTGTATATCTCTAGCATCTTCACCCAATTGGTGGAAATGTAGATTGTTTCTGATTTTTGCTGAATCCAATATTAGGTAGTGTCCAATGTTGTGGGTCATGATGCTAAAAACATCTGTGTGTGAGTCTTACATAGCTCTATGTTTTCATTTCTCACGGTTAGATATCAAGAGTATAATTGCTGGGTCATACACTAAATTATGTTAAAGTGAACTGCAAAAGTGTTTTCCAAAGTGGTTGTGTCATTTTACATTGATACAGCACCGTAGGAGAACTCCCATTTCTCCACATCCTAACATTTTTATTGCCCATCTCTTTTATTATAGTCACTCTAGTGGTTATGAGATGATATCTCATTGTGGTTTTCATTTCATAATAACAAATGATATTGAGCATCTTTTCATATGCTTATTAGTTATTCTTATATCTTCTTTTGTGAAGCATCTATTCAAATCCTTCAGGTTTTTTGATTGGCTTTTTTATCTTATTACTTTCAAGGTACAAGGGTTCTTTTATATTCTGAATACAAATCTCTTATCAGATATGTATTTTGTCTTTGGACTACTAATGCGTCTTGGCATACAGTCATAGAGTCTTTGGTTTATTCTGCTTGGAGATTTCTTACTACTTGAATCTTTAGGTTTATGTTTTTTTCCAAGTTTGGGAAAATTTTTAACTCTCATTCCTGGAATACTTTTCAACATGCTCTCTTATTTCCTGGGATTCCAGTGACATGAATATTATATCTTTTGTTTTAGTCCATCATGTCTCTGAGACTGATTTCCCCTCCTCAGTCTATTTTCTCTGTTTTTCATATTAGGTATTTTCTACTATACTATCTTCAAGTTCATGAATTCTTTCCTCTGTCAGTCTTCCTTATGGCATTGAGTTATGTCCACCTACTGAGTTTTTAATTTCAGTTGTATTTTTTAACTCTAAAATTTTCATTTGCTTTTTCTTTACATTATCTTTTTTTTTGCTGAGATTATTTTTTCATTTGCTTTGGCATATTTATAATTGTTTATTGAAGAATTTTTATGATGACTGCTTAAAAATTCTTGTCAGTTAATTCTAGCACCTACGTCATCTGGGTATTGGTGTTTGTTGGTCTTATTTAATTTTAAATCTTCCCTGTTCTTGGTATGAAGAGTGATTTTGGATTGAAACCTTGGATTGTTACATTAGAAGCCTTAAGATCTTGTTTAGATCTTGTGTTTTTATCATACTTCCTCTGCTATTCCTCCAGGAGGTATGGGGAATATCCCCTTGTTACTATCATGTGAAGGAGGAAGCCCAGGTCCTTTACTTGGTCTTCTGTGACGTCTGGTTGAGGAGGGGCCCCTCTGCTAGACAGAAATGGAATTCAGGGCCTCAAGGAGGGCTCCACTGATATCCTGGCTGGGAAGGGGCAAGGTACCTCTTTCTTTAGAGCTCCCCATGTGGCCTCTGTGGACACTGTGGGAAGGTGGCCTTGTGATTGCTGACTTTCCACTAGCCCTCTCTGATACCACCCCCATGAGGGGGAAGTAGGACTATCTCAGTACCGCCTGGTAGGGATGAAAGTCCAGGCTCCCCACATGTTCTTCCCTGATACTGGGAAGTAGGGAGACTACTCATTACTGTCCAGCATGAAATAAATTTCTGGCTCCCCCTTGGCCTTCTCTGACATGACTCTAATAGCAGGCTATAAAGAGGCTCCCCCAGACTCCTAAGGTAGAAGTCCAAGAGCTGCCCTTGGCCTTCACCAGCCCAGCAGTAGGGATGAGAATAATTTTTTTCTGTGGTATTCAGCTGGAGTCAAGGGGATTTTTCTGAAAGTTTCTGGCTTCCTAGGCTGCTGTTTTCTTGACCCCTTGGCTAGAGCTTTGCTTGGGACTATTTTATCTGCGAGAACTGGTGTTCTCACAGTTGCCAGAGTCTCCAACATCCAGTCAGAGAGGAAGCAAAATGAAAATCCTGGGAACTCACTATTGTGTTGTTTCTTGCATGCTGAGATCCCTAGACAGTCTACCTTTCCCTTCTACCTCTCTATTTCCTTATGTCTGTTTTATTTTTAAATTTCTATTTATTTATTAATTTATTTAAAAAGATTTTATTTATTTACTTGAGAGAGAGAAAGCATGAGAGGGGAGAGGGTCAGAGGAAGAAGCAGACTCTCTGCTGAGCAGGGAGTCCGATGTGGGACTCCATCCCAATCTGGGACTCCAGGATCATGACCTGAGCCAAAGGCAGTCACTTAACCAACTGAACCACCCAGGCGCCCCCTTATGTCTGTTTTATATAACATCTAAGATTTCCAGTTGTTTTTAGTGAGGAACAATGAAAAGTACATCTTATTCCATGCTCCCTCAAGCAGAAGTCATCAGAATCTTTTGAAGGAGTGTCACATGGCTTCTCCCCTACTCATACACGCAAGCTCGCACTGTCCTTCTCAAAAAAAAAAAAAAAAAAAAAAAAAGGGAAATAAGAGAGATAATGGCAGCACAAATGAATAATCAATTCTAACTCATGGGATCAGGGGTCTCTTATACATTAGTTATAATGTACATTAATTTTTATACATTAGGCACAATAGTCATGGCACCTAGGATCCACAATACTTTGAGGGGCTTTTGCAAAGATTTTAATTTCTTCTAAAACCAGCAAATGGGCTTGTAGCCAGAAAAAAAAATTAATATATATTATTAAATTCAGTTTATACCATCTAATTGTAAAATATAAATTAAAAAATTTTTTTAAATAGAGAAAGGGGTCTCC
This sequence comes from Mustela nigripes, assembly GCF_022355385.1. Classification (NCBI taxonomy): domain Eukaryota; kingdom Metazoa; phylum Chordata; class Mammalia; order Carnivora; family Mustelidae; genus Mustela; species Mustela nigripes. Next base: position 29,956,861 of record NC_081565.1, read on the forward strand.
AGAGGAAACTTGCTTAGAGTCCAAAGGAGTAATAATCCAGCCCTAGTTGAGACAAAGTTAAGGAAAGATTTCCTAGAAGAGATGGCTGTTCAAGTTGATTAAAATAAACGTAGGAGGATAAGAGAAGCATTTAAGCTAAAGGGAGCAGCAGGAGCAAAGTTTCCAAAGATATGAATCAGCCTAACAGTTGAGAAACTAAAAACAAAGACTGGGTCAAATGTATGAAAACCAGGATGAGCTACCAAAATGTATGTATTTGTAACTCTGTATTATGACAAACTGTTGCCAGCAGAGTACCTCAAGAACAAGAAATACAAGATGGCCCATTTCCATATTAGATAGGAACATAGGGGAAAAGGGGAATATTGACAGACAACACTGTGTCCTGGTAATACATTCAGACAGGGCTCCTATTTCTAGGCAGCTAAGTATATCATAAATCAGAGTTGTCCAATGAAGGGATCAATGCCTTCTCATATGTTTTCACTGGTTTTTCCACGTAATTTCCTCTTATTTATGAGAAGTGTTACAATTCCTAATCAACCCAGGACAAATACAAAAATAATTACTGATTACAGAGTATCTGTTTTAGTGATTCTGAAAGTGGATGGTGATGGAACATGGTAACAGTCAGATGGGGATAAACTTGACTTTTAAGGTTTGCAAAATTGGCTCCAGCTGACCAGGCAAGGAAGCTACAAAGGACAAAAAATGTCCTTGAGAAATAGGCACCATGACTCAGTGGGCCTTTCTGCCCAGCTATGATGAGAATCTAAAATTGCCAGTGGCCAGGGACCAAAGACATAGCCTGTGGTCATTCTCAGTAGCCTCAAGTCCATTATTTTAGGGAAGCGAGAGTTTTCTCTTTTGGAGATCATTTTGGGCTAATTTTGCTGAAAAATGTCATGGCTCCCATCAAAGTGAGGATAATGTGAATTAATGAAGTTCACATAGGGAACAACAATAAGGACACCAAAAATGGTGCCTTTCTGAGGAAGCCAAGAATTCTTCACTCCGGGGACACAATTATTTAGGACAGTGTTTGTGAACCCTGTCAATATTGATATTGCAGGTCAGATAATTCTTTGTTGTGCAGGGCTGTCCTGAGCATTGTTTAGTCAATATGTTTAGTTACATCGTGGCTTCGAGCCATGAGATGTCAACAGTAGCAACCCCCTTCCCAAATGATTGACAACAAAAAGGTTTACAGACATTGCCAAACATCCCCTTCCAGAGGGAAGTAAAGTATGGGGAGTGATGGCCTCTGGGAGAGAAACACTAATTTAGGAGGCTTGACTGCAGAGTTCCTAGAACATGAGAATTTTGGGGCTCATGAGGAATTTGCTTCACCTGGGATAAAGGACATAGTTTTGCCCAAGGGGACAAACCTATTCCTGCCTAGTACCCAACAGAGGAATTTTGTAATTTTTTTTTTTTTTTTGCTTATTACCATATGGTGTGGGATCTCAAAAAAGGAGTGTTGAAAACAAGCTTAAACAACCTTAAAATAGCTCTGGAGGGATTTTGTTTCCAACTAACTAAGAGAAAGCAACTGAGACTGGATTTCACACCTGACAACTAAAACATACAGACAAAAATAAATAGACAATCATATTCAAGGCATTGGACATAGGGCAAGAGGGCAGTGATCCCTGAAAGATGAGAACAGAGGTGAGCCCTATGACTGCCCTAGCTTATTGCCTGGAGAGTCTTCAGGCCATGGTGGAGAAGAGGAACCTAGAAAAGCGGCCAGTGGTCTCCCTGAATAGGGAGAGATGAGAATGAGGAGGGAGCCCAGGCAACTGGAGTTCATAAGGCAGAGGACAGAGAAGAGAACAGTGCAGAGAGAGAGCAGTTGCTCTGCAGAGGGTCCCTTTTGAGTCTTCAGCAGACTTCCGGTGAGCATGAATGGAAAGTACCCAAGGCCCAAGAGAAACCATCCAGAGGGATTAGAACAAATAATCACCAGGGCTCATACATGGCCAAGAATACTTTCTGTTCCCACCAAGACAGACTCTCAACTCACTAGACAGCAAGTAGAGGGACTTCACTGTTGGTTAATTAATAACCAGTATGAAAATGTTTCTCATCCAGGAATCACAAGTGGCACCGGAAGTACTCCTTGTAGAGTATTATTGTTTTTTTTTCCCTTTCTTTCATGTGTCTTTTACAGAATACTAAATATTTTATTTTTATTTTTTAATTTTAAAATTTATTATTATTATTTTTAATAAACATATAATGTATTTTTATCCCCAGGGGTACAGGTTTGTGCATCTCCAGGTTTACACACTTCACAGCATTCACCATAGCACATACCCTCCCCAATGTCCATAACCCCCCCCCCCCCCTCCCGACCCCCCTCCCCCCAGCAACCCTCAGTTTGTTTTGTGAGAATAAGAGTCACTTATGGTTTGTCTCCCTCCCGATCCCATCTTGTTTCATTTATTCTTCTCCTACCCCTCAAACCCCCCATGTTGCATCACCACTTCTTCATATCAGGAAGATCATGGGATAGTTGTCTTTCTCCGATTGACTTATTTCACTAAGCATGATACCCTCTAGTTCCATCCACGTTGTCGCAAATGGCAAGATTTCATTTCTTTTGATGGCTGCATAGTATTCCATTGTGTATATATACCACATCTTCTTGATCCATTCATCTGTTGATGGACATCTAGGTTCTTTCCATAGTTTGGCTATTGTGGACATTGCTGCTATAAATATTTGGGTGCACGTGCTCCTTTGGATCACTATGTTTGTATCTTTAGGGTAAATATCCAGTAGTGCAATTGCTGGGTCATAGGGTAGTTCTATTTTCAACTTTTTGAGGAACTTCCATGCTGTTTTCCAGAGTGGCTGCACCAGCTTGCATTCCCACCAACAGTGTAGGAGGGTTCCCCTTTCTCCACATCCTCACCAGCATCTGTCATTTCCTGACTTGTTAATTTTAGCCACAGAATACTAAATATTTATTGAGAGCCTAGGCCACTAAGTGGGTAGGCTTTCCCCAGATATCAGGGGTCACAGAGCCAAGAATACGTGCCAGCACAATCTGTAACTCAGGTCATTCAAAGGCATCTCGGACATGAGTTTTACCACATTGAACATAATGGAACTTTCTAGAAATTACTCAAAATTAAGTTTGTGTAAGATTAAAATAAGATTAGGTTTGTTTACAAAGGGAGAACAATAGGAAAATACATAGAAATAATTGTATGTACCCCAACTATTAATGAGAGGTAAGGGTGGATGCAGAAGAGGAGAAATTAAGGGGTCAGAAACAGTGAGTTGTGAGAATTTCATTTGATTCCACAGTACTCAGGGTGAGCCCAATCCAGCTCATCTTTAACACATGTTAAAATAGTCTTTTACTTCCTTGGTAGCACTAAACTACCCCTCACTGTTCTGGATCATTTCTGTTTAGTACATTATCTCCAATCAGGATCACAGTTTGAATTTAATTTCCCAAAGCTGGAAACCCTATTTCTTTTTTTTTTTTTTTCAGTTCTTTCTCTTTCCCCCTCCCCCTCGACCATCTCCTCCTTCTCTTTCTTTTTAGAGCAACAAAGACATGAAGGGATAGGAACAAACTGAATGGGTTATAGATTTCATCATAAGATGGTATGTGAATGGGTTGTATGATTTCATCATAAGATGGTATGTGATTTAGGAATGCACTTCTTAGCCTTTCAAGAGAAATTCTTTACTCTGTTCAATTTTAGAGATGCTTTTCAAAGCTTGTGAGGAGTGACCATGTAAAGTCCCTACATAATAGGAGAGTGGCTTTGGCACTCCCTTTTTCCTCCAGGCTCTTCTCCGCACAATATCTCCCAGCTAGAGCCACAGTCCAGCCCTTGAACTATCCCATAATAAGGCAGGGAAATACAAAGTGCATAAAACCCACAAACCAGGGAAATCTAGATGAGAGTCAAATATTTACAAAATATCTGGGCCCTCACACCATTCTTGATAACTTTTCAGACCCAGGAATAATTCCAGGTTCCCTCTGGGCTCCTATGCTACATGGCCTGGTCCATATAACCAGTCGTCAACTTTGTCCCTACTGCTTAAATCTGATGACTCACCCTCCTGGTACCTCAGTCTCTCTCCAGGCCTGCATTCCTGCCTGGACCTCACTCAGTGACTCAATTGCCCCATTTATCTTGGTGGGTCCTCTGAACCTGCCAGGATGCCTGGTTCACCCTTCAGCCATAAGCCTGAATGGATAGTCTGCAAGACAGCCGCTGCCCCTTGTCACCAGAGTATCATTGGACGTGCAGGGTTCTCTGCTGCTGGACCTCTCACAACTGAAGCGAAGGCTGCCTGGCTGATGTCTCAGCTGGCTCTAGCCTTTTGATTCTGTCAAACCTCTCCAGTCCCATTTTGCAACAATCTCCACCCTGTGCCCACCCCTAGCCTTTCTATACTCCAGTCACTCCGTTTCCACCACATGCCGAGCCCTTTCTCACCTCTGGATCTCCTCACACACTGCCTCACAGAGCATTCTTCCTTCTTCCATATTTGCCTAGTAAATGTCTGCCCCTCCTTCAGATCTAATTAATTAAATGCCATTTCCAATGGGAACGTTTCCTTAACTGCGCTGATGGGTTCAGTTCTATTACGTACTTTCTTCAGGCTCCTTTGTAGTATTTATTGGGCAATTCTTTTATGTCTATCCCTTCTCCAGACTGTTGATCAGCTTTGCTTCATGTGGCCAAGGCCATGTTTGCCAGTCTTGCTCAACTGTCACCTTAGTACCTTGTACGGGACATGGCACATGGCTGCACAGTAAATGTTAACACTGACTATATGGCCAAACTGCCCGGCTCCCGTGACTGATTTCACATCTGCCCGGGGTCAGTTCTTTAGCTCCTCATCTTAACTAGGTCTTGGGTCTATCCTTTTTAGGTTTTGCATGAACTCAGCAATATGGTACTACTGTAGGTTTTGGGTCAATCCCTTTCTCCCACTAACTAGTTAAGACTCACTATACTTATTCCCAAAGAACAATGAAAAATAGTGATTTTGAAGTCCTAGAAATCAAAATGTAAACAAGAAAACGTCTCACCATGTAAAATGGAAAGGGGGAAATTATTCCACTGAATTCTACTTCTGAGTCTTTGGTTGTTAAAAAAAAACAAAAAAAAACTTGAAAATAAAATCACTTTAGACTGCTGCTTTAAAGGTGTATGCCTGGGGCGCCTGGGTGGCTCAGTGGGTTAAGCCGCTGCCTTCGGCTTAGGTCATGATCTCAGGGTCCTGGGATCTCAGGGTCCTGGGATCGAGTCCCACATTGGGCTCTCTGCTCAGCAGGGAGCCTGCTTCCTCCTCTCTCTCTCTCTGCCTGCCTCTCTGCCTACTTGTGATCTCTCTCTCTCTGTCAAATAAATAAATAAATAAATATTAAAAAAAATAAAGGTGTATGCCTTAATTAAATATACAAGAGTTAAAAGTTGAATTGAAAAGAGAGGGAGCCAAAGTCCACCTAGAAGCAAACCATCTCAGTTAGAGACTAGGCTTTTACAAATAACAAGGAGCACAAGGGTGATGTCAAGCACCGAGCTCAGCGGGTGAACTGAAGCAGTTGGGAGGAAAGCAGAGAGCACGCTAATGTCTAAATGGTTGATTAGAAGGGGTACCCTGTATCACTGCGCAGAGCTAGAAGATTGGGGCTGGTTTGCTGAATGTCAAGCTGAAGATTTTAGAGTCTTCACATACCCTTTGGCGTATAGGATGTGAGACGGACAGTGGTGGGTGAACGCTGGAGTTAGGAAGATCTGTTAGAGACCACTGTCTTCTAGTTGAGATGGGATTAGAACCATGCAAGAGCTGGCTTTAATCTAGGTTTTAGACTTCCCAGATGATCAGGAAGGAGAGGGAAATAGGAGCCCCTTTTGGTATGCTGGTATGTTGGGCTTCTCTACAGTAGCCTAGAAGAGAATTTATTAAATATTAGGGTCAGAGGGACCAGAGTGCACTTTCAGACTTCGTAGTCACTGGTTCCTCAACATTCCTCTTTGATTTCTGTTCTGGTTTGCATCTCCTGGGCTACAGTGGTTTCTAATGTTCCAACCAATGGCATCACTAATTAAGTGGAGAGAAAAGAAGATCAAGAAAAAGTGCAAACTTCTTGGAGAAGAGAGGAAATGCTCCTATAGACTAGAATTCTAAAGAAGCACAGGAAAGTCTTTTTGGGGTGTGGTGTTTCCAGGATATTAGACAATACTTTATGGTCTTGCCTGCAAGGATGTATGTCACAAACTGTTCTGAGCAGTGGGGAGTCTGTGATTCCATTGTTCTGCCAAGCAGGGCTGCATTTTCCAATTTAAAGCTAAGCTGCCCAGGAGCCAAGCTGTTTGTTTTTCAGAAGAGAAGACAGAAAGAGAGACAGAGACAGACAGAGACAGAGAGAGAGAATACGAATGTGCGTGTGAGAGACAGAGACAAAGAAACAGAAAGACAGAGGGATCCATGAGTTAAGATACCAGATCTATCCTCATGCCAACTCTCTGGAACAGAGTGGTTTTTATTTTTGTCATTAGATTTTCAATGCTTGGGCACCCTCAGAAATCACTGCCAGAAGTCCCTATGCCCTCATGACAGGGTAATTAATTAGCTCTGTTGGATCCTGTTGGTTCTCACAGGAGACAGGAAATAGAAGCAAGAGGAATTCCCTCTCACCAAGGGAGGTTTCAGAGGAGGATTAGAAAACACTGGTGTGAGCCTTGATTTGCCCACAGTCAGGGGAGGATCTGAGCAGTCTGGGGAGGATTGCATTTAATCAGTGACTGAACCAGCCTTAGAATTTTGAATGAGTATAATAATAATGATAATACTGCCCATTAGTCTCCTTGATAAACATCTATTGGGAACTTACCATTCCATGCCAGGTTTTATATAGTTAATAACATTATCGTTTTATTTTTTATAATTAACACTATACTACTTCTTGAGTAATTTGCACATGATATGGAGATAGGCTGACCATTCTTTTATATTGCAGCCCACCTGCCTCTTCAAGCATTCCTCCCCTCCAGGTACTAACGGCCCAACCCTGCTTAGCTTCCGAGCTCAGAAGAGATCAGGTGCATTCAGGGTGGGCATGGCTGTAGACCCATCTAGCATATTCCTGATCGTCCTTACCCTGTATCTACTTTCTCTTTTATCACTTACTACCTCACATAGGATGGAATTTATTTATTGTGTTGATTTATTGTTTTTCTCCACTTGCCAGAATATAACTTACACAACTCCTTGCCTAATTTTATACCCCACGTTGTCTCTTGCAAAGACGATGTTAAATAATTACAAGTGAGATTTAAAAACATGGGACCTGTAATGGGGGCCAGGAAAATCTCCCCCGAAGAGGGGAATCTCTGGATACAGAGCAGCGAAGAGGGTAGGCAGGAACCACACTCCCGTTGGAGGGGATAGCCTACAGGAAGGTCCCAGGATGAGAGAAGGCACAGCCATATGGCTGAAACAGAAAGAGCACAGGCAAGGGGACATGTAGTGAGGCTAGGGAAGGGAAGAGCCAGATAGGCCAGGTTAGAAAGTTTACAATTAGTTCTAAGATAATAGCAAACATTTAAAAGGTCTTAAGCAAGAAAGCTGCCAGGTCCTGATTTGTGTGCACTGAAGGTTGTTCAGGGTACACGGAGTGGTTTGGGAGAACAGGACAAGAATGCATATGGTGAAGTGGTCAGTGGTCACCTGCTGTCATCTATATGGACAGGAAGAGAGGGTGGTGTGGGGTAGCCTGCGGCGCTAGAGACACAGGGGTGAGTGAAGTCAAGGGATAATCAGAAGAGTAACTAAGATTTAGTAATCAGTTAAAGTGAGAGTGCTAGGAATGTTGAAATGCTTTTTTTACCATGTAAATCCCTCAAGCTAAAATACTCATCTTTCTCTTGCCATCTCCAGTAGTGATGAACAGTTTTCTGTTTACCCTCCTGTCCAGTCACCTGCAGCCTCCTCTTCAGCCTTCCCTCGTGAATCCCCATTGTGTTCTCTGAGCCTTCACGTGGCCCAGAATCAGACAGGCTGTTCTTGAGAATCGTCTCACAATGCCTCCTTTTAAAATGCCACACTTAAAGAACAACAAAACCAATACCTTATTACAAATGTATTCCCCAAATAAGTTGGGATTCCTAAATTTTAACAAATGCCCTTCCTTTTTTTTTTTTCTCTTTCTTTCTATTTATTTATTTATTTGCCTTTCTAGCTCCTACACATCCGTCAAGACACAATTCAGTGTTAGCCTCTTCTAGGAAGACTTCCTAGTTTAGTCAGTCAGCCATTCACAACAGTCATGCTTTGATCCACCAATCAGCCATGCATATTTACTATCTGAGCATTGATTTGGTGTTTAATCACAAGGGACATTAAATCATCAATGACAGGATGGGACAAGGCAATCTTAGACCCTTTCTAGTCCATGAGCCTTTTGTGTTCGCATGTTGTCTCTCAGACTCTAACGTTTTCAATTAACTTTCTATGGGCAGGTGGGTTGTCTTCATTCCAGATTATCAACTGTAAGAGCAATGGGACTTTAAGTCTTTGTAACGCCCACAGCAGCTGGCACAGTGCCAAATGACAATGAATGGAAATAGTTATGGCTGTTCCAAAGAGAATGTGGAAAGGTGGCTGAGTTTGCCTCAGTTCCACCTCCCCCCCTCTCCCTTCCCGCTCTCTACAGCCAAGTCCCACTGGGCATTGAGTAGAGTCAGCAAAAACTAGCTATAGTGGTGTTGTCATGTCTTTAAAAGACCCTGTAATTAAAGCATAGCCAATTCACAGTGTTACCAGAAGGAAAATGAATGAAAAATCAAAGTACTCACCCAATTGCAGATCAAGAGTTTTACCTGTCCTTTTCCTAAAATTACTAACAAAACAAAACTTACTAAAAAACAAACAAAAAACCAACCCAAAACACAAAGTACTTGAGTTTTTCTTTTCTTCTTCTCTTCCTATTTTTAGTGGGAACATTTATAAAGGTGTCAAAGGGCCAGGATCAAAGGGAGGAAGACAAAAGCTAAGTTTATACAGCATTGACTTACTCATTAAGTATGGACAACAACCCTGTGAAATAAATTTGATTATGAACTGTATTTTGATACAAAAGCAGACAGTTACAAAAAGTTTAAGCAGAGTGCCCAGGATCACACAGCTGGTAAGTGTCAAAGTTGAGATTTAAAATCTAGGCGTCTGACGCAAAGTCTGTGCATTTAGTATGCCAATTTCTCCTCCAGAAAAACGAAAAAAGAAGCAAAGGGCTTAATCCACTTCCCTGGTCATCAGCCTTCTGGCTAATGGATAGCTCACTCTCTGATGCACTGGAGCTTTTTAGAGTCTAATAAAGATCCAGGGATTGTAATTCCCTGATATAACCCTCAGTTTTCCCTAATTTTAAGGGAACTGCCACAAGTCGTGAATCAAGATACATTCAGTGACTATGCTTGGGAGACCTCTCATTCTTTTCTATCCCGCTGAAACTCCATACTTCATAGGACTGTAAAATCATTCCAGGGATCTGATGTTATTTTGGCCCAATCAGGAATTGGTTAGTCTAAGTTAACCCTGCAAAAGGCACACGTTCATGGAAGGACCATGCTGATATCTATGAACAAATTTTGGGATGAAGTTAACACTTGTTCCAGGGTTCTAACACAATATCGTTTCTCTCTGCGGTTTGCTAGCTTGTGACCCACAGAGTCTGGAGAGGTTTGCTGCCCACCTAATGCATCAGCCTGATGTTACTATAATGCCAGCAGGATGGCAGGATTTCCTCCCTGAGTCAGCATCAACTTGCATCACCTGCATCAGTGTAATTTTACATCTAGATGAAGAAGCCCCATTTCCATGGACTGGAGTGCTAGTTTTAGAGTCTGGCAGGTATGGCTCTATGGTATGGAAACAAGTAAGTAGGTTAAGTCCCCATGACTTGCTATGTTTGCCTATCCTTTCGCACTGGTGTGGGTGTATTGGGGTAATTGCTGTGAGGGGTGAAGTACACAATGTATGTAGTGTTTAGAATGTGCCAGGTTATTCTGTAAACATCTGTTGAATGAAAGCCTTTTACACTCACACTTATAGTGCCAGCTTCTGTCTTTGCCCTTTAGACACGACTGATGATGGGGAAACTAGGCTATTCTGCTTAACAAGGAGGGACCATTTGTAGAGAACATGAGCAATACTTAAACATTTTCCTTACTCATATAGATAAAAATATTATTAATTACTCAGCTGTGGCTATTTCCCAGGACACATAATTTGTTCCTATCTATTTTCAGAAAAGCTTTTAGGTTCAAAAAGGAGTTGACTTCACATTCCCCCACCCCACAGAGAAATCACAAAGCAGTCAAGGAGGTAGCAGTGTGCAGGCTACATGTTGGCTTTCGGGGCTTTAGAAGGAGGAGATTCATTCTTGAGATTGGAGGAGAAATGTGGATAATGAGATAAAGGGAGTGATGAACCAAACAGCAAGAAAAATTAAAAGGCACTTGTGGGTTCTGCCTGAAGCCCTTAATTAACTACATTCTCCACAACACAGAGCCAAGCTATTTGGGCAACCAGGAAAATACAAGAGCATGTAGAGTTCAGTGATGAGTCAATGCTGGCCAAGTACTGTCAAGCCCCAAATATTCTAGAAGCCCCCAAAGCAAAAATCAAAAGCCGTGGTGAGCCTGAAGCCAGAATGCCCTAAACTCCTAAACTTAATAAACAAGTGAATCTAATTTCCTCAAGTTTAACATGGCAGACGAAGAAAACTTTGCCACAATAGCTCTAGAAGAGGGGAAGAGATGTGCACCCATGCTGTTAGCACAAAACTCTCAACTTCTTCCTTAAATAAAGCCAACCATAATTTCATTTGCATTTCCCCCTCCCGCCCCCTACTGGAAGCCAGGCACTTCTGTCACTGCTCTGTAGCTGAGCCCAAACAGTTTCTAACCAAAAGTATTTTATTTAAGGCCTTTATATTAGCACATCTGGGTGCAATCCAAAATCTTACATCAACTTTGTGTTAGCACAAAGGCAAGGCAGGAGGCAGTCCTGCAGCTTGAAAGTAGAGAATACAGTTGGCCTGTGTTTAATCATGCAAACACACCTGGGTGAAAACGAAAATTGCAACCAACAGAAAGATTGTTTACTGGGTACCCAGTACCATATGCTAGAACATGGACTAACTTTTTATATCCTCATTCCAGTTCTTTAAGGAAGATATTCTTTTAACCTCATTTTATAGTTGAGGATATTAAGGCTCAGTGAGGTTAGGTAACTTGCCTCAGGATGGCTACGAGGTTAACAGGTACTAAAGCTAGAACATAAACAAGGTCCACTGGACTCCATGCCACCATGTTGGTTCCTCATCCTACACAGTGCTTACCCAGGAGAGCCAGGTTATTGCTATTTTGGGAGAATAGATATTGAACTATTTACCCTAAAGGATTAGTATGCATTAAATGTTCATAATAATGGGGTCTCAGGGTAGGAAACGAGCCCATGAGTCATCTAGTCCAAGGACCCATTCTATCCTTAAAGTTTCAGAAAATGACTCTATACAGTTTGAAAGAAGGTAATAATTTCCCAAAGAGACAGTCTTGGCATCTGGGAAAATCCCCTCATCAGACATTCTTCTCTTTTCTATTTAATAAGTAATTTATATTTTTGAATGTGAAGGGGAGAATTTGCTACTCCAAATATGACGTTTTTGGCATAAGGATTATCCTGTGCTTGCTTTTTTTAAGAAATAGCAAATATAGGGGAAGCTCGGGAGACCAAGCAGAAATCACCCTTTTGCAAGGGATGTTTACATTTATAAGGGAACTCTCTGTTTGTAAGGTTGTCTTCCTCTCTATACGGGAAGAGAAAGAGGACTAAATTTAAAGAAACTCTTATCAATGGAGAAGGCAAGGACTTCAATGTGCTTAATAACCTTAACCTTATTTACTATAGGATCCTGGGTACCTCCCATAACTGCACCCCTCTTGCCCCCTACATCTTTCTTTGGTCTTTAGCTGAAAATGGTATTTAAGGTAGTGGCTTGGGTCATTTCAGGGAGTTTATCTGAGTCTTTCTCATGTATACAGGAGGAAAACAGGTTATTAAACTTTTTCTTTTCTTTTTTTAAGGGCACCTGGGTGACTCAGTTGGCTAAGCATCTGCCTTTGGCTCAGGTCACGATCCCAGAATCCTGGGATGGAGTCCCACATTGGGCTCCTTGTTCAGCGGGGAGTCCCCTTCTTCCTCTGCCTACTATTCCCCCTGTTTGCATGAGCTCTCCCTCTCTCTCTCTCTCTCTCTGACAAATAAAATATTTTAAAAAAGAACTCCTTTTTAAAAACAAGATATATTTATTTTAAAGAGAGAGAGAGAAAATAAATACAGTCAGAGGAGCAGATAGAGAGGGAGAGAAAATCTCAAGCAGACTGTGCTGAGTGTGGAGCACAATGGAGGGTTCTATCTCACAACCATGGGAATAGACCAAAGCCGAAACCAATAGTCAGATGCTTAACTGACTGCACCACCCACCACCCTGGGGTTATTAAACTTGTGTTTGTTTTCTCCCTTAAATCTGTCTTTTATTATGGTCCCCACCATAAAGATAGAGGAAACATTATTTTTCTTTCTTTATAAATGCTTCTCAAGTGCCAGGCTTTGCTGAGTTCTTCAGCATTGCCTAGGAATGCCCATAATCTTATAAGGCAGGTACTATTAATATCCCCATTTTATAGATAAGGACATTGAGGTTTAGGTTGCAAACTTGTCAGAAATTACACAGCTGAACCTTAGTACAAGGATACAAACACAGTAGTCTTTAAGGTGCATGGACACAAAGAGTGAAATACAATAAGTAAACATAATACGTAATACTGGCTTGACATCAGGGGACAGTTGTGTTTATTTGCAAGTTTGTGGAAAGTCATTCAATAATTCAATACTTTCCTTAATCCAAGGCATGACTCTGGTTTCCCAGAATCAGAACATCTTAGGGCAACTGAGGTAACATGCTGACTGCCATGTATTGAGTCTGTTTTTGAACATCTGTAATGAAAGAAAACACTCTTACAGCTTATTCCATTTGTGGACAATGCTGATGATCAGAAAATCCTACTTATATGCAGCTGACGATGCAATCCAGTTAGATACCTCCCACTCATATCTCTTGTAGGTCAAGGGCAAAAAATCATGCTGATGAAGTGATAGTACCAAAACCAAAGTGGTTTAATGCTATTCATTGTAGCATAAGTGATCTTAAAGGAAATTGAGAAACATTCTTTTTCAAGGACAGTCTTAATAGCTGAAGGGGAATGTTTTATATCCAGTCAACCATTCAGCTACAGACAACCTGTCACACTGAAGTGGTTAAAAATTAAAAAAAAAAAATATTTCAATGACACTTTGAAAGCATGTAAGAGGTTAGGGTGAACAAGGAAGTTAAGGATTTTTTTTTAGAAATCACATTTGCATTTAACTTGAAACTTTTTTCCAGTCCTATGATTTTTGCATAAATATTTATGAAATCCTGTTGGCTAATTAGATTATAAGCCTTTTATCCAGGAACTTGTCCAATTTTATGCTCTTCATGAAACCTGAGCTCTTTGCTGATCTTGGTTTGGTCCATGTTAAATAAGCAATTGTTTTAACAGCCTTAAAGGCTACATTTTAAATTCTCACATTTGTTATGCATACTGCATCATGGGATTTATAATCCTCATTTTTGGACAAAAGTTCGAAGACTCAAATCCCATGATAAAATAGATTTCTCATGTGAAAGCTTTTATTCTTATCAAAGAGTAAGGCAGTACCAAATGCTCCCAAAACAAAGAACAAAAAACCCAAAATTAACACTTGGTATCATCAGCCAGGCAGCCTTTTACACAGCTATCTTCACATGATCCCTATAACCACTCTCAGACGTGGAGATTACCATACTATTTTACTGTGAAAGGAACTAAGGAGTACTGAGGTTAAGAAACCTGTTCTTTATCCCACAGCTACAGCAAAAGCAGTTCCCAAGCCAGGTCCTCAGATGCAACAGCACTCTTTAGTTACAGAGGAGAGCTAGCTCACAACCTTCCAGAGGGGAATGAACCACACTGTTCTTGTTCTGTCCATTTCTAGAAGGCTCCATCTCTCCCCAGGTGTACACTTTAGGAACCTCATCTGTAGGTACTCTGGAGGCCTTTCCACTTACCTTTAGCACCTTCACTCCAACTTCTTATCCCTCAAGGTAATGCTATCACTACCACCAGGTTTTTCGTGGTACAGAAAGACCAGCATTTTGTCTAGTAACTTCAAGTTCCTGTCCCAATAGGCAAAATAATTTCTCCTTGTAGAAGTTACTTAGACTTGAGGGTCTGGCCCTCAGTACCCAGAAAGGAAGACAGAAAGGCTCAACTATCAACACAGAGCTTGGAACATGATGGCTGTTTGTGCTAGTCAGTTCAATCCCTAACAATGCCCCCTTCCCATCATGAAGGAGTTCTACCTGGAGCCTGATCATGGAAGTGGCCACTTTATCATCTTCACATGCCACCCCCCCGCAAGCTCTTTGCACTTTTGCACTATAGACTTACCACCTCTTTCCCTCTGAGAAAGTCTGAGAGAGACTTTCTTTTCTGTTCCACAAACCATTATTTCTTCATAGAACGTTCAAAAATATATAAAATAACCTATGTGTTGAGGTTAAAGACAACGATGAATTTATGATCCCACCAGAAGGCTCTCATTTCACCTCTCCACATCTCCATGTCCCACTCTTCAGAGGCAATCACTTCTAGTGATATTTAGTAACCAGATTCACACATTAAAGGAAAAAGAAACTGATCAGTGTCATTACAGATGGGGAGAAAAGTTGTCTTCAGTTTTGTCAAAATCCCAGAGAGGTCCATCCAGAAAAAACTTACATTAGCACACCTGAACTGCCACTCAAATCTTTCACACCAAGACAACACAAAATAGGTTGCCGGTATTTAAGTTTTTATAATGAAAGCCCAAATATTGTATTAGCCTATATTAAGGATATGAATTCTGTGTGTGTTGGGGGGGTGGTTAACACCTTTAATTTAATTCCTTAATTATCTAGATTACCTAGATTATTTCATTAATGATTTTGAATTTCTATGTATTTAGTTATATAAACTTGATTTTTCCCAGTAAAATTCCACTTCTAGGTGTTCTTACAAAATCACTTATGAGAAGACAAGTAAGACCTTCTACTTCTATCAAAAATGCAGTCAGGCATCATCAAGGTTATCAATTATAAGTGTAAGATGGGGAAAATAATGTTTTTACCTTATAGATTCCTATGTAGACACATTTTTAACTCTTAAATTGAGGATATATGACAAAGGTAAACCAAGTTTAACATTCACACACCCACTGCATGAAAGGTAATGGAGGAAGAGTCCATTCAATTCCATGTTTCCATTCACTCAACAAGAGAGTCAATCTCCAAGTTAAAGTAGCTGTTCCTGCTCAGCACACATCACTTGAGCCTTCAACCAATTCAGCCAAACTCCCAACTCTGCAGTATCTACAGCATCCCTTTACCTGGCAACATTTTACCTGAAGCAAAGAATAATGGCTCAGGCATCTGTAATGCAGCCTGGAAGTACCAGGAAACCAAAACTCTTGGCCCCTGGCCTTTTACCTTTACTCTGTCTCAAAGACTTCCTCTGGTGGACTAGATTTTTGCTAGTGTTATTTACAGCTAGAGATACTTTATATTAGGTTCAGACTTTATTGTTTGGGAGTAGAGCTCCCAGATATTTTTGATCATCAGCTAGGTTTGAGAACCACTGCTTTTTCCAAATTAAAGTTATTTTAAAATAAATATATTGACTAAATTCCTAGGTTAGAGCAAGATGAATGGTGTGGTGACTGTCAACATCAATGCCTTGAAACTAAAGTGAAAACCTTTCAACACTCTGCAGTGTGCTGTTTACTCAGTTATTCAACATTTACTCATCGCCTACTAGATTCCTGACCTGTGTGCTAAGGATATAAAGATGAATAATAATCATCCCAGTCCTAGAAGAGCTTTGGCTAAAGGGGAGGCAGATAAGCAAACAGATAAATCAAATACAGTGTGAAGTATGCTATTAAACATTTTTACGGGGGTGCCTGGGTGGCTCAGGTCGGTTAAACATTCAACTCTTGATTTCAGCTCAGGTCTTGATCTCCGAGTTATGAGTTTAAGCCCCACATTGGGCTCCATGCTGAGTGTGAAGCCTACTTCAAAAAAAAAATTTTTTTTTTTATCACATGTCATAATAGCACACACTGTCATGTGGGGGGAAATTGGACATTAACCTTTAGTTCATTCATTTATTTCCATAATACTTAGTAGATCCAGGCCCTTTACTTTTATTTTCAAAATATGTTTTTATCATAACAAAGTAAAACATGATAATTTCAAAAGAAAAACAAAAACCAAAGCAAGGGGATCTAGGCAAGATGGCAGAAGAGTGGAGGACTCTGTTTCAACCAGTCTCCTGAATTTAGCTAGATATCTACCAAGCCACTCTGAACACCCATGAAATTAGCCTAAGATTTTATGTCTGGATCTCTATGGTGTCAGAGGATCATCAGTCGAGAGGTAAAAACATTGAAACATTTCAATGTCAGAATTATTGGAACCCCTGAGGGGGTGGAGAGAGACAGATGTCTACACAATATATTTGAGCAAACTGTAGCCAAGAACGTCCCCAATCTGGGGAAGGAAACAAAGAAACCAGAGGCAGAGAGGGTCCCTCCCAAGAGCAAGAAGAACAGACCAATGCCTTGGCATGTAATAATAAAACTCGCAAATCTCAGAACCAAGGAACCCATCTTAAGGGCAGTTAGGGAGAAGAAATTCCTTATGTACAGGGGAAGCAAAATCAGAATAATGTCAGCCCTGTCCACAGAGACCTGGCAAGACATAAAGGGCTGGCAAGACACATTCAGGGTACTAAATGAGAAGAATATGCAGCCCAGAATACTTTGTCAAGCAAGGCTATCATTCAGAATGGATGGTGAGATAAAGACCTTCCAGGACCAGCAGAATTGGAAAGAATATCTGACCACTAAGCTGGCCCTGCAAGAAATATTAAGGGGGGTTCTATAAAAGGAGAAAGACCCCAAGAGTGATATAGAACAGAAATTTACAGATACAATCTATTGAAACAAGGGCTTCACAGGCAACACGATGACAATGAAATCCTATCTTTCAATAATCTCTCAGTGTGAATGGCCTATATGCTCCCATGAAATGGCACAGGTTATGGATTGGATAAAAAGACAGGACCTATCCATATGGTGTCTGTAAGAGACTCATTTTGAAAGTAAAGATATATCCATACTGAAAGTGAAGGGATGGAGAACCATTTTCCATGTCAACGAACCTCACAAGAAAGCTGGGATAGCAATTCTCATATTGGACAAATTAGATTTTAAGCTAAAGACTGTAGTTAGAGATATAAAAGGACACTATATCATTCTTAAAGGGTCTGTCCAAAAAAGACTCCAAAAATTATAAACCTATGTCCCCAATATGGAAGTAGCCAACTACATAAGCCAACTGTTAGCCAAAGTAGACATATTGATAATAATACATTAATAGTAGGAGACCTCAACACTCCAATATGAGCAATAGACAGATCATCAAAGTAGAAAAACACAAAACAAAACAAGATCTTTATATGACACACTGGACCAGATGGACCTCATAGATACATACAGAACATTCCACCCTAAAACATCAGAATACTCATTCTTCTCAAGTACACATGGAACTTTCTCCAGAATAGACCACATACTGGGTCACAAATCAGGTATTGACCAATACCAAAAGACTGAGATTATTCCCTGCATATTCTCAGGCCACAGTGTTTTGAAAATGGAACTCAATTACCAAAAAAGAAAGAAAGAAAGAAAGAAAGAAAGAAAGAAAGAAAGAAAGAAAGAAAGAAGAAAGAAAGAAAGAAAAAGAAAAAGGAAGAAATTCAAACACTTGGAATCTAAAGACCATTCTGCTTAAGAATGTTTGGGTCAACCAGGAAATAAAAGAACTTAAACAATTCATGGAAACCAAGGAGAACGAAAACACATTGGTCTAAAACCTGTGGGATACTGAAAAGGTAGTCCTGAGGGGTAAATACATAGCCATTTAAGCCTCACTCACAAAATTGAAAAATCCCAAATTCACCAACTTTACACCTTAAAGAACTGGAGAAAAAGAACAACAAATGATGCCCAAGCCATGCATGAGAAGAGAAATAATTAAGATTAGAGCAAAGATTGATAAATTAAAAACCAGAAATATAGTAGAGCAGATCAAAAAACTAGAAGTTAGTTCTTTGAAAGAATTAATAAGATCAATAAACCACTGGCCAGACTTATCCAAAAGAAAAGAGAAAGGGCCCAAAATAATAAAAATATGAATGAAAGGGGAGAGATCATGACTAACACCAAGGAAATAGAAACAATCATCAGAAATTATTATCAACATTCGGGTGCATGTTGATAATAATTTCTGATGATTGTTTCTATTTAAAAAAAAAAAAGAAATTATTATCAACAGCTATATAACAATAAGATAAGAAACCTAGATGAAATGGATGCATTCCTGGAAATGTATAAATTACCAAGACTGAAACCAGGAAGAAACAGACATGAATAGACCAATAACCAGCAACAAGATTGAATCAGTGAGCAAAACCTCCCCCAAAACAAGACCTGATGCACTCTGGGAATTCTACCAAACATCCAAAGAAGAAATAACATTTATTCTCCTGAAGCTATTTTAAAAAAATAGAAGCAGAAGGAACACTTCCAGACTCTTTCTATAAGGTCAGCATTACCTTGATCCTCAAACCAGGCAAAGACCCCAACAAAATGGAGAATTTCAGACCAATATTCCTGATGAATATGGATGCCATATTTCTCACAAGATCCTAGCTAATAAGATCCAACAGTAATTAAAAGGATTATCCATCATGACCAAGTGGGATTTATCCCTGGGATTCAAGGGTGGTTCAACATTTGCAAATCAATGTGATAGAATAAAAGGAGAGGGAAGAACATATGGTCCTCTTGATGCAGAAAAAGCATTTGACAAAATACAACATCCTTACCTGATTAAAACTCTTCAAAGTGTAGGGATAAAGGGAACATTCCTCAATTTCATAAAAGCCATCTATGAAAAGCAAACAGCAAATATCATTCTCAATGGGGAAAAGCTGAGAGTCTTTCCCTTAAGATCACCACAAGGATGCCCACTCTCACCACTGTTGTTCAACATAGTACTAGAAGTTGTAGCAACAGCCATCAGACAACAAAAAGAAATAAAAAGTATTCAGAGTGGCAAAGAAGAAGTCAAACTCCCTCTCTTCACAGATGACATGATACATTATGTGGAAAATCCCAAAGGCTCTACCTCTAAATTACTAGAACTCATACAGCAATTCAGTAATGTGGCAGGATACAAAAATCAATGCACAGAAATTAGTTGCTTTCCTATACACTAACAATGTAACTGTAGAAAGAGAAATTAAGGAATTGGTTGCATTTACAATAGTACCAAAAACCACAAGATACCTTGAAATAAACCTAATAAAAGAGGTGAAGGCTCTATACTGTAGAAACTACAGAACACTTATGAAAGAAATTGAAGACACAAAAAGATGGAAAAACATACCATGCTCATGGATCAGAAGAATAAACACTATTAAAATGTCTATGCTACCCAGAACAATCTATGCTTTCTATGTCATCCCAATCAAAATACCAATAGCATTTTTCAATTGCTGGAACAAACAATCCTAAAATTTGGATGGAAGCAGAAAGACCCAAATTGCCAAGAAAATGTGGACAAAGAAAAACAAAGCTGGAGAATCATGTTGCCTGATTTCAAGCTATATTACAAAGCTGTGATCACCAAGACACATGGTACTGGCACAAAAATAAACAAATAGACCAACAGAACAGAATAGAGAGCCCAAATATGGACCCTCAACTCTGTGGTCAACTAATCTTTGACAAAGCAGGAAAAAATATCTAAGAGAAAAAAGTCTCGTCAGTAAGTGGTGCTGGGAAAATTGGACAGCTATGTACAGAAGAATGAAACTGGACCATTCTCTTATACCATATGTAAAGATAAACTCAAAATGGATGAAATATCTCAATGGGAGACAGGAATCCATCTAAAACCTAGAGTTGAACATAGGCAGTAACCTCTTTGACATCGGCCACAGCAACTGCTTTCAGGACATGTCTCCAAAAGCAAGGTAAACAAAAGCGAAAATGAACTTTTGGGACTTCATCAAGATCAAAGGTTTTGCACAGAAAAGGAAATAGTCAACAAAACAAAGAGGCAACTGATGGAATGGGAGAAGATATTCACGAATGATACTACAGACAAAGGGCTGATACCCAAGATCTATAAAGAACTCCTCAACTCAACATTCAAAAAACAGATAACCGGGCGCCTGGGTGGCTCAGTTGGTTGGACGACTGCCTTCGGCTCAGGTCATGATCCTGGAGTCCCGGGATCGAGTCCCACATCGGGCTCCCAGCTCCATGGGGAGTCTGCTTCTCCCTCTGACCTTCTCCTCGCTCATGTTCTCTCTCTCAAATAAATAAATAAAATCTTAAAACAAAAAACAAAACAAAAAAAAAAACAGATGACCACGTCAAAAAAAGGTTAGAAGGTGGGAACAGACACTTCTCCTAAGAAGACATACAAGTGGCTAACAGACCGTGAAAAAATGTTCATCATCATTAGCCATCAGGGAGATTGAAATCAAAACCACATTGAGATATCACCTTACACCAGTTAGAATGACCAAAATTAACAAGACAGTAAGCAACAAGTGTTGGAGAGGATGTGGAAAAAGGGGAACCCTCTTACACTGTTGGTGGGAATGCAAGTTGGTGCATCCACTTTGGAAAGCAGTGTGGAGCTTCCTTAAGAAATTAAAAATAGAGCTATCCTATGACCCTGCAATTGCACTATTGGGTATTTACCCCAAAGATGCAGATGTAGTGAAAAGAAGGGTCAACTGTACCCCAATGTTCATAACAGCAATGGTCACAGTTGCCAAACTGTGGGAAGAGCTGAGATGCCCTTCAACAGATGAATGGTCCATATATACAATGGGATATTATGCTTCCATCAGAAAGGATGAATACCCAACTTTTGCATCAACATGGATAGGACTGGAGGAGATTATGCTGCATGAAATAAGTCAGAGAATGTCAATTATCATATGGTTTCGCTTATGTGTGGAACACAAGGAATACGATGGAGGAGGAAGGGAAAAATGAAGGGGGGAATCAGAGAAGGAGATGAACCATGTGAGACTGTGGACTCTGGGAAACAAACTGAGGGTTTTTGGAGAGAGGAGGGTTTAGGGGATGTGTTAGCCCACTGATGGGTATTAAGGAGGTCATGTATTGCACGGAGCACTGGGTGTTATACACAAACAATGAATCATGGAACACTACATCAAAAACTAATGGTGTTACTGTACGGTGACTAACATGATTTAAAAAAAAATAAAGTTAAGCTAACATGTGAAAAACCAAAAACAAAACCAAAAATGAGTCTCAGAAGCCACCCTCAACCAATGTCTGATGGTAGCTAGGATAAAAAAGGCCTAGCTCCCTTCGATGAAAAAACTTAGGCATACATTTACAGTTTCCCAGGCTTTCCCCACAGAGTTAAGCTCTAGTCACCCAAGGGTAGTTGACTTGGGTTTATCCTTTATTGGCTATCTTCCTCCCCTGTCCCACTTCCATACTCCCCTACTAATATTTTCTGTGCTTCCCAAAGCAACCACTTGTACTTGCCTTCTTATCTCACAGCATGTTTCTAAAGACATCCAAACTAAGATGAAAGCCAGTTCCTTCACTTGCGTTCTGGGCCTATCCTCTCCCACCTCTCCTCCACTGGTTTCCTCTTCTTTCTAGAAGCCAACCTTCTCTTGATCTATGAAGAAACCCTCTTGCAACCTAACTCTAGTTAGGTTATCTTCCTAACTAGTTATCTTCCTAACTCTCCCTTCCCTGTTCCTTCTCACCCAGCCTAAA
Source organism: Mustela nigripes (assembly GCF_022355385.1). Taxonomy (NCBI): domain Eukaryota; kingdom Metazoa; phylum Chordata; class Mammalia; order Carnivora; family Mustelidae; genus Mustela; species Mustela nigripes. The sequence goes on from NC_081565.1 coordinate 29,978,941, forward strand.
GAATGCTCTATAGGTTTTAATTTTCTCATCTTGATCATTTATAACCTGGCTTTTTATCCATCTCTGTCTCTATTGATGCTCTTTTCACCAAATGTCAACAGTGACTTTCTAAATGCCAAACCTAACAAGTTTCTGTCCTGACTTTTATTTCTCTGAATTGCAGAAACCACCTTCTTTAAATTTCATTTACCTTGACTTCTGGGACATCACCCTCTTGATTTTCCTCCTATATTTCTGATTATCCCTTTTCAGTCTGCTTTCCTGAACTCTACTCTTCTGCTAAACTTCTACTTAAATGTTGATGCTTCCTAGAATTCTCTTCTCAGATTTCTCTTTTCACCACATACGCTTTTTTAGGGGGTAATTTCATTTATCCTCATGGTCTTCGCCATCGAAATATGCTAATAATGCTCAAACCCACATTTTCAGGATTGACCACTCTTCTGAACTTAGCCACATATTCTCCACTCCACTGGACATCTGCTGAATGTTCACAGGCATCTAAGTTTCATGCACCCAATACTGAACTCATGAATTTAACCCAAATCTCCTATAATCTGCATCTTAGTGAAAGCTCCATATGCTCAATCACCCCATTCTTTTTCTTGGGGACTATGACCTAGCAATTAACAAGTCCTGGGGGTTTTCTGTCTCTTAAATATTTCTCAAATACATTCTCTCCTTTCCTTCTCCATTATCACAGGAAAAAAAAAAAAATCAAGTAAGGTGAGGACCAAAAGTGTGGATTGGATTAGGTGGTTAGATTTTGGCATTTTATTTTATCATTGGGCTCCTTATCTCCAGGCTTTATTTTACCCATCAATCCATCCTTAAGACTGCCACCAAGTGATCTTTCTGTAGTAAGTGGGACCATGTCAATAACATCAGGCTCATCAGTGCAAACAACAGTTTAAGCTTCTTTAGTTGTCTCTAAGGGACCCTTATTATCTTAAAGGCTATTGCTTGCCATTCAGAGTCACTGTCAGTTGTCTGCTAATACTAGGCAGTGGTTCTCTTTTGTTTTTTGAACTCCAGCTGTTGGTCTGTCTGGAAAGCCTTACTCTCTCCTTATCTGCCCACTGACAGCCTATTCATTCAATGAAACTTCCATTCGGTGTTCCCTGTGTGTGCTTCCCAGACTCTGAAAGACAGAATTAATCATTAAGTCTTTGGCACTACTTACGTTTCTTGTACATAACTCCTCTTTTGCATGTGTGTGTCATACCAAGTTCTTGTTCACTCTATCTTATTTCTATGGCTATCTCTGTTACAGATAGCAAACCTGTCCACCCACAACAAACTCAGAGCTCTCATCAAAATGCTAATAGTAGGGCCTATTTACAATTTTGAAATACTCTATGTGCTTTTCATTAGTGACCATTATGTTTTGAAATCCTACCTTCCCTTCTAGACTATCTGTCCCAGGAGGTGAAGGTCAGTGTCCTTTTGTTCACTGCTAGAACCCCAGTACCAAACATTGTGTCTGTCAGAAGAAGTATTTAATATTTTTGGACTAACTTGCTTACTCTTTGAAGACAGAGTCCTCGTTTTAGTCATCTTCTTACCCTAGTTCATAACAGTGCCCAGAAGAGATACCAATAAATGTTGATCTGAATGCCAGTTGCCTTGCCAAACAGCATAGAAAATAAGCAAATAGAGTACTTTCTGACAGTTAGAAAATCTCATCTTAACATAATTTTGCATTTCTTTCTGTTTATCATTATTTTGGACATATCATTAAATCAAGAAATCCAGTGGTGAGTTAAATCAGGGTTGGCAAGCAGATTGTTTTAGCCATGCCATCTTCAGTACATTTACAGTAGATGCTTTAAGTTTTATTTTGGGAAAGATTCTGAGGCCATGTGTGATTTCACCATAAAATATACAAAGATGAATTAGCACTCAATCATGGACTCAGCAAGGAAGGAATAGCAGCATATGTGCTACATAGTTGCCATTCCTTTGTAAACCAAGCAGGGAGCTGACAAATAGTACAGTCACACAAAAGGCCTCCCTCTTACATGGTCAAACACTCATCCACAGTGTCTGGGAACCTGACAATTAGCTGATTACTTATTAGAACATTGCTCTGCTAGATGGTCTGACTATAGAATATTTTAAAGCAACAAGTCCTTAACTCTTATTTCTCCAACAGTTAATATCTTCCTCTGATTAAAGAACATGAACATACTTTTCCTTTTAAAAGGAGTATAAACATTTGAAACCAAATAAATAAAAAGGCTTTTGGGTATTCCAGCCAGTAAGTTTTTTAGGATGACTCAGATTCATATAAATTCTGTTCTGTAGTGAATATTACCACCTGACATTTAAATATGGTCTTATATACTTTTTATTTTTTTTTAAGATTTCATCTATTTATTTGACACAGAGAGAGAGACAGCGAGAGAGGAAGCATAGCTGGGGGAGTGGGAGAGAGAGAAGCAGACTTCCCACTGAGTGGGAAGCCCGATGAGGGCTCAATCCCAGGATCCTGGGATCATGACCTGAGCCAAAGGCAGAGGTTTACTGACTTAGCCACCCAGGCACTCTGCAGTCTTATATTCTTAAAATTATTTCACATCCATTGTTCCACATTGTTCCAGAATTACACAACCAACTCATAATAGTAACAAATACCTATTACCTTGGTGTTATCTAATTCATAGAATATTTTCTATTAGCCACACATGGCTTCCTTTTCATCTAATTTGACCTTTCAAAATATATCTGAACCTTTGCTTAAAATGTAAAGGTGTTTCCATTTTACTCTATTCTCTCAAATACTACACACACACACACACACACACACACACACAAACCTATTAAAGAAGAAAAATTCCATTTAGTTGGAAATGGCAATACTGAGCCAACTATGAAGCACCAGGTCACCAGTACAGTGAAATCCTCAGAACTCACGTGGGAGGCAGATTTTACCAAAAGCAGGAGCCACTGCCCTGAAGGTCTATTGAAAAGTTACTGTGTTTGAGGCAATGAGATATGGGGGCACAGGCAGGTCATAAAGAAAGCAGGGATGGCGGCGCCTGGGTGGCTCAGTGGGTTAAAGCCTCTGCCTTTGGCTCAGGTCTTGATCTCAGGGTCCTGGGATTGAGCCCCATATCGGGCTCTCTTCTCAGCAGGGAGCCTGCTTCCCCCTCTCTCTGCCTGCCTCTCTGCCTACTTGTGATCTCTCTCTGTCAAATAAATAAATAAAATCTTTAAAAAAAAAAAGAAAAAGAAAAAGAAAAAAGAAAGCAAGTATGTCCCTACAGATCTGCAAGCATGGGGATCTGAAAAGGAACCAAAGTTTAGTGGTTCTTGCTATGGTCCACAGCACAACCATCAAGTTGATAGAAACGGTCAAAGGAATAGGGTGATGGGGTCCCTAGGTGGCTCAGTGGGTTGAGCCTCTGCTTTTGGCTCAGGTCATGATCTCAGGGTCCTGGGATCAAGCCCCACATCAGGCTTTCTGCTCAGTGGGGAGCCTGCTTCCCCCTCTCTCTGCCTGCCTCTTTGCCTACTTGTGATCTCTGTCTGTCAAATAAATAAATAAATAATCTTTTTAAAAAAAAAAAAAAAAAGAACAGGGTGATGGATGGATAAGAACCAGCGATCCTCAGATCATGACTCCAACAACCTCTGACTTATATTTTGCTGAGAACCATACCAGCTTTCTGGATAACAAAAACTTAAGTCAGGTGCTTGATTTGCAAGATAAACACAAAACAACAGATTGTGTGGAAATGTGTTTAAGACAACAAAGCTCAACCAAAACTGTGTAATGTTCCCAATTCACAGCCTTTCAGTCCACTCAAATAATCTTCTGAAACTAGCAACCCAAGTCAAGGATAACTGATAATCAAAAAGTCACCCACTGGCCTTTTATAGCATAAGAGCTATAAAACCAAAAATCCAAACCCCACAAAAGAAAAAAATTAGATCAACAACATGTAATAGGAAGAGAACAACCTAATAAAAAGGAAGGATTTGGACAAATCTCAGTTGATGTGCAAATATCACAGAGAGCTCTAGAAAGAGCTCGAAGAGGAGATATAGGATTTTAAATAGGCAATTATTATCGAGACCACAGGAGGTAAAAAGAGTTGGCAGCACTCAACGAAATGCAAAAGAAAAATAAAATCTTGACAAACTAAAGCCTTATTAAAAGCAAAAATATAAAATAAATACAGCTGAAAAGAGAGACAGATATAGTGGAGAGGCTTGAAATGACATAAGACAAGGTCAGAAAGGACAAAGATATTAACATGATTATAAGGAAGATGAGAGATAAAGGCAAAGGACATCTGACATACCTACAACTGATGTCCCTGAAAGAGGGAACAGGAATGAAAAAATAAAACAAAACCAAAAAAAACAACCCAGAGTAAAAATAGTCAAAGATATAACAGAAGAAAACAATCCTGGATTAAAGATTTGAAACTGCAGATAAAAAAGACATACACTTTCCTAAGAACACCTAATAAAGTACTGGTGCAGTGGAACTCCAAAGATTAAAAAAAAAGTCCTCTGTGGTAACTGGCACTTGAGCCAGGCTTTGAGTTACAGATAGACTTGGACATTTGGGGATGAAGAGAGAATGCATGCCACGTAGGGGGAGTTGTAGGGAGGAAGGCACAGAAGTGGGTAAAGTTCTGGATGTGTCCTGGAATAGAGAATGTTGGGTAGGGCATCTAGAAAGTAGGGTAGGACCCATGGCCGGTAAGAATAAGGAGGTGGAGTTTTATTCTGTGATCAGTGAGGTGTTATTTAGTCAACATAGAGCAAAATCAGCATTGTGCTTAGGGAAGATTAATCTGGCAGAAAATCTTTAAGAAGAGTATGGGCCGCAGGAAGGGTACCATTTACAAGGTGAATAAAGGGTTGAGCAAAAGCCTGGCAGGGCTTGGCCTGACATAATGGAAGTAGAAAAGGGGAACCGGAGAATCCATTCCTGGGGGAGACGCAATAGAGAACTGACTTTGGCAAATGGCTAAAAATGAAAATAAGGAGAGAAAGTGGGGGTGGAGGGGTAGAATCCTAACTTCAGGTGGTTAGTTGGTTGTTACTGGCAGTTTCCTCATTCCTTAAATGCTTTTTAGCACTGTACATGCAAATCATTTCATTAATGAGGAAAATGAACCCAGGGAAAGGCTGAAGGTCAGACAACCAAGAGCTCCTGAGAATCTCCTAATCTACAGCAGAGTCCTCGGGCAATGAAATACAGGAGAGGAGAGCAGAGGCCTTTACTGACTGAGGGCCCAAGGGAAGTCCCTGGTGAGAATGGAAGACACACTACCCTCTTCATAGTTATACCAAAGGTGGGACCCTGGGAACCTCAGACTCTGTCCCGTACACTCCAAGCAGAGGTCACTTAGAGATTTCAAGGTGGGTTGTCACACAGGTGTAGAACCCTCTCTTAATACCCATTGCCGGCTTAATAGGCCTCCCAACCTGACTGCAGAATGTTCTGAGCCAAGAAAAAGCTGGTGCCTCAGATTTGGCCATCTTAAGAATGGGCTTTGGGGTCAAAACATATCTGGGCTTAAATTCCATTTCTGTCACTTATCGAGTGACACTAAGCAAGGGATGTAACTTCCCTGAGCTAGGCTTGGATATTCATGTCTCACAGGGTTCTGGTGGGGATTTCACAAGGTAGTGAGTAAAGTGGATAACAAAGCGCCTGTGACACAAACGCTCAGCCAATGGGGTATCTGGTGGCCCTCACCCCACACTCCCACTGTACCTGCCGTCCTAGCTGCTGGTTTCCTGCAAAATCACCTCCAGTTTCCGAAGCTACATCTTCTGTCTGTTCGCTCTATATCCTCCTTTCTCAACTCTTTCTTCCCTGGAGCTCCTCTTTGTCCTGCTTCCTGGGAACTCAGGCTCTTGTAAATTTTGCTTTTCATTCCTTGTTATCGTCAAGTGTCATTCTTTTTATGCTTTTTCCTATTTCTATTCTGCTCCTCCCTCTTCAGTAGTTAGAAGGAAAATGACTCAGATGGAGGCAAAAAAGGCACTTAGGACAAAACTCCTTCTTGATCTGTAGAGCAGCCCTGAATATTTCACCCTCGTATGATGAAGAAATGGGTGCCAAAAGTGACTATTACTCTAAAGCCCGCCCAGAGACAGAAAACCATGGTAATTCCCACAGAAAGCCCTCACTGTGGAGGAATAAGAGACATTCCTCACAAACTATAAATATACAGACATTGGAAATATACTAGACCACTAGGCACTGGGTAAGATTCTGCTTGGACACACAGAGAACAACTTTTGAGAGAAGTTCACATGAGGTCATTAAACCGACTGGTAGGTCATTCCAAGCCCAGCACCTCTTTTGTGGGGTGAGGCTTGAAGCCGCTCCCAGCTCCCTGGGCAGCTCCCATTTAGTTCTAAAGCTATCAGGTGGCTGGGCCGTGACCACAGTGTCAGAACTGCTGAGCAGGGGTTTTGTCCAACATGACCTTACAATATCCAGTCATTTCTCAAGAATGTAAATCAGAAACAGAAGTCGTTTGAAAAATTCTTAATGCCAGGTGGAGATGAAACAAGGCTTGGGGGGGAAAAAAAAATCACAAAATATCAATGTCAACAAACAAAGCACATGCTGATAACATGTGTTTTGGCAGCATTCTAAGTTTCTTGGAGGGAGGGATATTTCCTGGTAGACCCTAGGTCTGTCATCACTGGGCGCTCAGAGCTCACAATATGCTCGTTTTGAGGAGGGAAAGGTTAGGGAGAGATCATTTTGGTAATGGTTTAAAAGAACTCTGAGCCTCACACTTGGAAAATTTCACCAGGTTATTTAGATACGGTTTTACTGACAATGCTTTTCTGGTTTCTGAAATTCTCAGGTGATCCAAGAGAAGTCAGGATATAGAACACCCAGAGTTTCAAGACTTCTCCCTTTCTGCAAAATGAGCAGATCTCTAAAATCGGTCTGGGTTGGTGGACAGTGTAGGTGGGCGGTTCTTCTGAGGGACTTCCGCTTTCTGCCCCAGGGACTCCTGTCCAACAAGACACATTATCAGGTATTCTTCCTACTCCTTTATTCCTGACTGCCCCGAGGGGCCTTCTCTGACTATCATTAGCATCCAGGTACCTAACTAGTCCTGGGTCAATAAACATTTATCGAGCATCTGTTATGCACCACGGCCTGTGCTGGTCACTGGGGGGTACAGAGATGAATAAATCATATTTCCTCAAAGCAAGGGACAAAGAATGATGTCATGCTGTGAGAGATCAAGAGATATAAAGTGCTTTGGGAGCCCAGAGGAAGCAGTAATCAATTTTTCCCAAATGGTGGGTTGAAGGAAGGATTGCCAGAGGTGGTTGCTCAGGCAGAGGCTCGAAGGGAAAGGATGTCACCGCGGGAGAGAAAGGAAGGCTATTCATGACAAGGGAAAGGGCCTGAGCAGAGGCAACTGAGGAGAAGGTACTTGGCATGTTGAAAATGCTACAGGTGGTTGGATTGGCTAGCACACTGTTTCTGCAAGTGCTTTATGAGAGGGTGGACGAGTGAAGTTGGAAATAGGCTGGCTCAGTTTATGAAGGAGTTAGCACAGTGTTCATCAGAGCAGGGTTCTCGAAGTGTGGTCTCCAGACCATGGGCATCAACAGGAAACTTGTTAGAAATGCAGATTCTCAGGCTCCACCCCTGACCGACTGCATCAGAAACTAGGGGTAGTGAGTTGAGGAGAATGAGGGAAGGAACAGCAGTTTGGTAATCTCTCCAGGTGATTAAAAAAAAAAAAAAAAAAAAAGATTTCATTTATCTGACAGAGAGACAGGAAGAAAGAGAATACAAGCAGGGGAAGTGGGAGAGAGAGAGATGCAGGCTTCCTGCAGAGCAAGGAGCCCGATGCAGGGCTCGATTTCAGGACCCTGGGATCATGACCTCAGCTGAAGGCAGACATTTAATGATTGAGCCACCCAGGTGCCCCTCTTCAGGTGATTTTGATATACTGAGGTTTGAGAACCACCGCTGCAGGCAAGGAAGGCATTAGAGGTATCTAGGCAGAGCAACAGTCTAACACACCTGTGTCTTACAGAGAACTCCATCGATATGGAGTGATAAAAAGGTGGGTACTGAAGGTAAGGGGACCACTTACTTGGCTTTTGCAGTGACCTGTATAAGAGTTAATGAGGAGGGGCACCTGGGTGGCTCAGTGGGTTAAAACCTCTGCCTTCGGCTCAGGTCATGATCCCAGGGTCCTGGGATTGAGTCCCACATCGGGCTCTCTGCTCAGCAGGGAGCCTGCTTCCTTCTTTCTCTCTGCCTGCCTCTCTGTCTACCTGTGATCTCTGTCAAATAAATAAAAATAAAAATCTTTAAAAAAAAAAAAAAGAGTTAATGAGGAAATGCAGAAAGTCATCCACCTACTTTTTCCTTGCCTTATCTAATCCGGCAAAAGTTACACACACATACACACACACACATCACCCAATTAGTTTGAGTGATCTCTGTTTTCTTAATAAACTCATGAGTACCCACTTCGCAGAAGCTTTCTATACTGTCAGGTCACCCCACTATACCCCCCCAAACTCAGGTTTGCTTTTCCCATTTATGTTTGATTCTCTTCAGGTAGGATAATCTGGATCTCAGTTAGAGCCTGTCTCCTTCCTTCCAATGGGAGTTGGAGGACCGGGTTCTGGTTTTGTTTCTCACTGAATTCTTAATGCCAAAAAATGTCCTATATGAAGGAATTAAGGAAGTGACAATAGAAAATGAGAAAATAGACAGATTCAAGAGACAAAGTTTTGGGAGAGGATGGGGAGGATTTTAGACTATTCTTGGACTCTGATCTGGGAGACTGTTCTTAAGAACAAGAGGGTTTATAGAAAAGCTCGCTGGAGCTAGGGAAGGGTTGGTGGATCAACTATTCTGGTGGATGCAAAGGGAAAACTAAGTCATGGAGCGAGTTCCTATGGACTCTGGGGAAGGAACCAATCAAGTAAAGCCAAGTCCTAAAGCATGTGGATTAGGGCCACATACAAGGACAAGCCTAGTGTCAAATGACAAAACCAAAAAACTCAGTAAGGTGATGTCCCGTAGGCAAAGGAGAGCAAGCTGTGGATTAGGGGATCACAGTGCCTCAGAAGCAGTGCAACACTCTACCCAAGAGGTTTTGGGCAAGAGTGGGTTTTATAAAATGTTAGAAGGGGCAACACAGAAACAGAGCATGATTGGCTAGGAGGTAGAGTTCCTTAGAGGGCTCGCGGGTCCTATTTTCTAGGGTAAGGTGAACTAGCTAAAGGGGAGTTGGAAGATCGGGATTGGTGTATGTTATGGAGAACTCCTGCCAAAGAAACCTACGTGCTGGCTGATTTAGGTTTACTTTTGTGACCTGTGCTGGGCCACTGGGGGAGCCTCCATTTTGTGGGTCCTAATATAGGAGTTAACTTTGTCGCTAGCTTCAGAAGTATAAGCAGAGTTGAGCTGGGTCAGGGGCATCCCAAGTTTCAAATTCCAGTGGCTCAGTGGTAAGATGTGTAACCCATCCATTCATTGGTTAACTCATTCAAAATGTTTGACCAGAGAGGCAGTATGGCATCGTGGTTAATAGGGCAAAGTCTATAGCCTGATTGACAAGGTTTCAATCCCAGCTCTACCATTATTAGCAGGGAGACTTTGGACAAGTTACTTCAGCTTTTCTGTGCTTCAGTTTACTTATATATATGAGAATCTCTAATGAGGTGTTTTATTGGTAAAAGAGGAAGCCTGGATCCTCTAATGAGAGAGATGTTCAGATAGAATCAGATTGAGAGAATGGTAAGGGTTTAGAACAGCCACTGCGGGATAGGGAATAGAAATGCTGACCAATAGGGAGAACCAAATTAGGGCTGGGAATTATCAATGTGTAGCGATGTGGCCAATTAGCAGGACTGTGCTCCTTCCCCCACACTATTAGGCATCAAAGGAATAGCAACAGAGAAAGTCAACAATGGGACTGATTTGGTGTGTGGCACCACTAAGTGGGCAAAGGGACTAAAATTCCAGAGAGCATAGCAACAGAGCGTGCTGGTGACAGAAGCTCAAGAATCATGTAAGCATATGTATCCTGATGTAATTTCCCAATTTCGGGTATTTACATACTTATTTGTGGCTGTCCCACTTCCATCCCCTTGCTACAGAGTTCTTTATTCTTGTCTAATCCTCATTCAATAGATATTAAGTTTTTAAATGCTCATCCATGGGGTTGCCTGGGTGTCTCAGTCAGTTAAATATCTGCTTTCAGCTCAGGTCATGATCTCAGCATCCTGGGATCGAGCCCCGCATCGGGCTCCCTGCTTAGCTGGGAGTCTGCCTCTCCCTCTCCCCAACTTACCACTGCCCCAACCACTGCTCATGGACACTCTCTATCGCTCTCTAAAATAAAATCTTTAAAGAAATATTCATCCGTATGCAACCTGCAATCCTCTTGCTCACTCTGTGCTATGAAAAACCCATCATGGTTAAGAACTTAGACTTTGACCTGAGTTCAGTTCTGTCTAACAAGAAGTAGTGAGATTTGTCACTTAGTGTCATTTTTGGCAGGTACTTAATCTCTCTGATCCTCAATTTTCTAATCTGAAAACTGGCGTTAATATCTACTTCATAAATCATGAGAATTAAATAAGGTAACTCACACAAAAGGTTTACCCCAGTGATTGGCATAGAGTAGATCGTCAATACATGACGACTGTATTGGTTTTATCAACCCCCACAGTGCCTAAGAACTGATGATGCTAATTATTTCAATAACATGAGACAGAAGAGCCAATCCTTTCAGACTAGAATCTGTTGCTTGAGCGAATTCCCATAGGTTTTCCTAGGAGACCCATCTTTCTTCACAATATCTAAAAGAATGCCATGTCTTTTGTAGTTGGTAATGCTTATTTTCTATTCAAAGAATTCTTCATTCCTCAGGACCGTCCTATGCAGGGATACAGGAATGTCATTTTCTTTCAGACTGAAACTTGCATATTTGGATCCTTTTCTCATGAGATTCCTGCCAGGTGTCCCTGTGATACCGCTAAGCAGACAGTGTTACCTACGACCTTGAGGTCATTCATCTGTGGAACACACTCTCCACCTCTTTCTCACTTCTGCCTTGTGTCTTGTTGCTGTTACCTATTTTAGTCTTTCGTCCTAAACTCTGTAATGTTATTCTTGTTAGCTAGGCAGAGTACATATCACAAACGGTGGAAGTTCTAGAAGTCTTACTACCCATTCCACCAAAACAATCCTTCCCACAACACAACAGGCAAATTCTACTACAGGTAATTGGCTACTAACTTCTTACTGCCTTCTCCCTCACTGTTTCTAAGGGGTCTTGTTGGCTTCTTCTATTACATCATGTTATTATGTGTCATTAAACAGCTGCCATATTGTACCCTCTAGAAGGGGCCATTCATCCTTGTACGACAGATGAGAGAATGGGGAGCTATTTAAATGCGGAAAGTCCCTGGAGAAAGAGGCTATTCGGTAAATATGTAGGGTGTTCTTTCCTGGGCAATACCAATCACAGATTATAAGATTTTATATATAATATATATAATATATAATATATATACAGAGAGAGAGAGAGAGAGAGAGAGGGAAAGGGAGAGTAGACCTCAACAAACACTTGAATAAATGAAATTTAAACTTTGCTTCAGTCCATGAAGGAAATGTATTTTTTCTTACTTATTTAATTTGTTTTCTGTGTCTCCAGAAAAAGCCAAACCCATTCATCAACAGTCATTTTTAGGAAAACGCTGGCACAGCCATCGCCCTAAAGGAGGGGAGTGGGAGAGGGGGGTGGCTGAGGCTTCCTAGCTGCTTTTGAATTCCCATCATCTCCTCTTTTGAAGATACTACAGATTTACAAGTTTCATCTCACTAATCCTATCAAGTGGCACACGTGTGGTAGAGGTTTACATTTTCGGGGAGCTGTTGAGGCACAGAGTAGGGAAAAGCTCTGAAGCCGTGTGGATCAATGCTGGGCCCTCAGCCCTTGACGCTGGCCCCACAGTCTTTTGCATCTTTTCCTTCAAAATGGCCAATCTATTGACCAGTTAGAATTGTATGTCACTGTTGTCTTACATTTCCTGTCAAAATGACCCTCCTCCTGCCAGGAGTGCAACACATGGACTGTGCATTCTCTTTGCAGTCACCTCCTGCCCCTCATCGCTCAGCCTTCTCCTGCCCTTCTCCAGCCTTCCACACTGTCAGCCCTGAAGGAAACAGGCACAGGGAGCTCCCCTGGGGCCGGGGACTCCCTAGGTCGGCTACATCGGAGTCCTGGCAGGGTGGCTTTGAAGCAGGCATGATCATCCTCATAAGAGAGAGGGCGGCTACAGCACAGGAGAAGAGCTCATTTAGAATGGCAAAACTAGGGGTGCCTGGGTAGCTCAGTTGGTTAAGCAACTGCCTTCAGTTCAGGTCATGATCCTGGAGTCCCAGGATCGAGTCCCACATCAGGCTCCCAGCTCCACAGGGAGTCTGCTTCTCCCTCTGACCTTCTTTTCACTCATACTCTCCCTACTGTCTCTCTCTCAAATAAATAAAATATTTAAAAAAGAAAAAAAAAAAAAAAAAGAATGGCAAAACTAGGAGGAGGCAGAGCTAGGATCCAAACCCAAGTATTTATTTTGATTTCAAAGTTCCTATTTCCCAGGTTATCTCCGCAGATGGAGTTTGGAAATATCCGGTGGCTCTCTAGGAACAGCAGCCCCTTCCGTGGGCCCATTCTGTCGCCCGTACTGGGTCATCTTGCATATTAAGGTGGGGGAGGGGAGGTATGCTCCAGCAACTGTTTTTATCAGACTTCATCGTAACTATTTACTGAATGTTTTCTAAGTGTCATTTTTTCCTCCGTTTTCAAAAGGTGAAGAAATATAGTTTATTTCACAACAAATAGATGCAGGGGGGGGGGTGGGCAGGGGAACCCTCCCAACCGCAGTATTAATTGCTTTGCCGTGAGGCCTCTGGAGATGAATACATTATAAAGACAGAACTGTGTTTATCACCATATGGGACGTTAGTCACTTTTGGCTTCTCCTCTACATCCCTGGACAGAAGCCAATGTCATTGTCGCCTGGGCTGTGAGACCCGTGAGAACATGCATTGTTGGAGCTAATGAGGGGTATGTGTTTAAAGGAGAAGTCATCAGTTGGTACCCCAAGAAATTGTCATCGTAGGAAGCCTGATGGGGAGAGAAAAATCTGGCTACTCCGTGTTCAGAAATCGGGCTTCTAGTTATTTATCAGCAAAGACATCTGTATTTGTTTAATCGTATGCATTTTTTTTAAGATTTTATTAATTTATTTGACAGAGAGAAATCACAAGTAGATAGAGAGGCAGGCAGAGAGAGAGAGAGGGAAGCAGGCTCTCTGCTGAGCAGAGAGCCCGATGCGGGACTCGATCCCAGGACCCTGAGATCATGACCTGAGCCGAAGGCAGAGGCTTAACCCACTGA
>NC_081565.1:29992479-30031844 GCF_022355385.1 Mustela nigripes
GCGGGACTCGATCCCAGGACCCTGAGATCATGACCTGAGCCGAAGGCAGCGGCTTAACCCACTGAGCCACCCAGGCGCCCAATCTTATGACATTTTAAAAGTGATCATGAATTTTGGATTTATGGGCAGAGAGATCCTCAGTAATCAAACATCTCTGTGCTACATGCGGTGCTGGGCCCTGTACTTAATTTTATTTAACCCTTGCGACAATTCTAGCTCCTAAGAGAATAAGCTTTAGGATCCACCTTGCGTTTGAATGCCAGCCCTGCCTCCTACTAGCTGTGTGACCTCTGCCGAGTTACTTCCCTCTCTGGCTCTTGATTTCCTCAACCTTAAAATGGAGGTTCTCGCACCCAGCCTGCAGCTCTGTGGTGAGGAATAAATGAAATAACGTGTGTAAAGTTCTTAGCCTGGCACTCAGCGTGCAGTAAACATTCGACAAATATGTATGAGCCGCTGCTTGTGCCAAGTATTGTTCTTGTTTTTGGAGCTGTGATATAGGAAACAGAAGCCCTGTCCTGTGGAGTTTAATATTCAGAAATAGGATGATTATTAACAATGAGTTATGAGGACGATATCACTGACCGCTGTTTACCTGGGAGGAAGAGGCGCAGAAATTCATTTCTCCAAATGGCCTTGGTGGCAGAAACCCACCCGTTATGCTGGTACAGACAAGATGACACAGTTGTCTTAATTATCACATATGCATAACTTAATTATGCATATGCATGAGGAGTGGTAATGGCAATTCACAAACACAGCCTCATTTATTCTCTGTGTACTGTCACTGTGGGTAGACTGATACAGCAGAAAAGCTCAGGGCTTCCAGCCGGAGGATCTAGATTTAAATCACGCCTGCCACTCAGTTGATCTCCTGTGTCCTCTGTGAACAACTTGATCTCTTAAACTTGTCTGTTCATCTACACAGTGGGCATAACAGTGCACTCACAGGACTTCTTGGGGGAATCAAACAGGCCTGGACGCTTAGGAACTCCGTAAAGCCTACTACATTATGGAAAGGAATGCTATAATATGAACATTTCGGAGGCAGGCTTTTTTCCCAGAGGTAAGACATACTAAAAGTTGGGCCACTGCTCTTCAGAGCATATTCTCGGTCGGTACACACACACAGCCAACGTGCACAGCACGCAGGCTGGGCCTCACGGAAGGGCACCAACCAGGGAAGCAGACAGGAGCCTACTTCCTGTGCACCAAGCTGTGCGCCCAAACACAGGACCACCTCCCCACATCACATCCCCCCCCCCCCGCCCGCCCAGAGAAACTGGCATGTTTTTCTAATTTGTCCAAAGGCAGAGTACAGGCTAGGAATGTCCCTAATTATACTTTGTGCGCTTCTTTAATCTTCTACCATCTATTTCTGTCTAGTTAAGTCTTCTTTTTTAAAAGATTTTATTTATTCATTTGAGAGAGAGACAGAGTGAGCACAAGCAGAGGGAGAGGCACAGGGAGAAACAGACTGTTCGCTGAGCTGGGAGCCCAACATGGGGCTCGATCCCAGGACCTGGAAATCCTCACCTGAGCCGAAGGGTGACTGAACCACCCAGGCGCCCCTCATTCTTATCTCTTACACTTCCATTCCTTCTGGCTTGTTCTCCTCTTGCCTCTCCTTGATTCTTCTCACCTGGCAGTTTTTCCAACAGCTTGTTCAGACCAACATGGTGCCTCTCCCTGCCAGCTGTCTCTTTTCTTGCCTGTGTGTACTTCCCAAGCCCGATGTGCAGAACATCCTTCCATCCAGACCTGCCACCCAGTCTGCCAAAGAAGGTCACCTCTCAGGTTGTCCTTATGTCCCAAAGTTCCTGCTGTGAGAAGAGCGTCTGGACCGTACGTCGGAGGAGCCAGGTGCTGTCACTAACAAACCAGGGAACCGCAAGCAAGGGCCCACCACGCAGGTATGGTTTTTCGAGTCCCCGTGCAACGTATTTTGACACAAAATCACATAAGGCGCTTAAAAGCAAGCAGCATAAGAGGATAAGTGCAATTTGTAAAGACACATACGCCTTGATGATGGAACATTGAAGGAGGAGGAGAAGATTCATGAAATATTCAGTTATAACAAGTAAAGGTGGTGAAATGGAAACAACTTAAGCTGGAGGAAAAGGGAACACTGTCCTGCAAACCATGTCCTGCAAAGGAGAATGCAGAAGTCTATTTTGTTACTGGAGTTCAACCCATCCAACGTACCATCTCTGGTTGGATGACGACCCTGTGCTAATTCTCTCAACCCTAACGCTGCCGGCCCTGGCAGCAAGGTTTCTTCGGGGTCTGCTGGGCACCTCGCCATACGCAAGCAGTGTCTCGGGTTTGAAAGGGAAGTGGGCTGGTGATAAATGGTGAAGAGGGAACGGTGGGATCATTGGATCATTACTGCCCTCCTAATTCTGATTCGGCTGCCACTGAGGGCTGTGAGGGGAAGCAGAGGGAAGAGGAGGAGGAGGAGGAGGCGAGGGTGGGGAAGGAACGCTGGAGTCACTGACACCCACTCACGGGTGAAGAAGAAGAGTCAAAGCTAATGGGATAAAACAGAGAACCGTCAAGAAATCCCTGCCACCTCAGTCAAGCGCCTGCTGTGTGCTTTCGCACGTTTCGCCGCGGTTTCTGGCCTGCCTGCTCTTCCCAGCACAGCTGCTGAAATGACCCACGGCTGTGCTAATGCACAGGCTTTCCCAGACTCCCCTGCTGCTCCCTTCCTCACCGAGAACCTGTCGGCACACAGTGGCAGGAGGGGAAAACGGAAAAACGTGAAGGTGAGAACAACTGCCCCAGAAGGTTAAGGGCACACGGGGATCTCCAGAGGATGCGAGGGTCCGGCTTTTATCAAGAAAGGGCTCAGGTTACAGGGTCTGGGACCCGTAAGCCAGAGGGGACCCAGGGTAGGAGGGACAGATAGACCTTTGTCATCTAACGACTTCCGTTGATTCCGGAGCACAGTCCGACAGAATCAGACAAAAACTCCAGATTGACAGATCTTTGGGAGTCACAGGGAGAGCAATCCTGGAAGCTGCATTTAAGCGGGCGATACCCTTTCATTGATCCTGAGGGAGTTGGTAAAAGTGAGAGATAAGAAGAAACACACACCGTAGGGGGAAAAAGCCGGAGTCCGTGAGCCTGGCAGGGAGAGGCGGAAGATCCTTCAGGGAAGAGTTTGAAATCACAGTAAATAAGTGGGGGTGGTGTGCTGCAGTGGGAACGCTTTGCCCTGGGAATGAGGGCTGGGTTCTAAGCCAGTGCTCCAGTAATCAAGCTACCTACCAGGGGCTGGGTGCTCCCAAGTGGGGGCTGATGAGGCCCTTCTCTGAGTAGCCTATGAATCCATATTTGTTTATTTCAGTATGGATAAAAGAGAGCATTGAGTGATCTATAAGATTTAAATCATGACCATGTGGGAGGCAAAGGAATTTTTCTAATCCGTGTTCTCTGTGATCTGACCCCACAAAATTCACTGGCCAAGGAGCCAGGGCTGATGGGGTCTTGCAGTGTAAGTGCGACTTGGAAGTAATTCTTTATGCTTATCCCCTCATCTATAAAATGAGATGTGAGTTAAGCCATAAACTTGACTCTTCAGAGGTCTTCTGTTACCTTGTGTGCCATTCAGAGTCTCAATTCCCATTATCTGCTCAAAATACCCTCTGATAAATCCTGGGGTTTATCATTCCTCTGCTGCTTTCCTCCACAAACACCATGTCTAGTCCTACTACCTCCCCTTTGCTTTTCTTGGTCTCTTGAACCAGAGCTTGAATCCACTCTTGCTCCCTCCAAAAACTCTTAGTTGTATCCTATACTGTCTATAAGTTACTACCAGCTCATGAGTCTCATCATTTTTTTGCCATTTCTTTTCTTATAGATGACAACATATCCCTTAGAACTTGACCGTATGAACTAATCCTGTTGTCAAATAATTTTTTTTTATTTTATTTCAAGTAGATTACAAGTAGGCAGAGAGGCAGGCAGAGAGAGAAAGAGAGAGGGGAAGCAGGTTCCCTGCTGAGCAGAGAGCCCGATGCGGGGCTCCATCCCAGGACCCTGAGACCATGACCTGAGCCGAAGGTAGAGGCTTAACCCACTGAGCCACCCAGGTGCCCCAGTCAAATTATTTTCTATGACTAAGGCTGGTCTCTTTGACTTAAAAGCAAACCCCTTAAGTCTTAAACATGTATATTCTGTATGGTGCCTCAACAGTCACTAAAGGCTTAATACATAGAAATGTAGTCTATTTGGTTTGAGGACAAGTAGAAACTATTAAGGATGTCGACCTCATTTATGTAGAGAACAAAACGATGCATTTCCTAGAACTCAAAACCGAAAATTGTTGTTTATAATCTGCAATTTCCTTGACTGTTCTTGCCTATTAGCAATTCAAATACTTGAATGCTTTTAATGTGCCATTTTATGTTCCAGGTGCCTTAGAAGTATGAGCTCTCTTAATTCTCACCGCTCCCCAGTGGATGGTATCATTGACCCCATGTTGCAGATGTAGAAAATGTAGACCCAGTCAGGTTCACAGCTTATTCAAGCTCGCAGCGTAAAAGGGGGAGCTGGGGCTTGAACTCAGGTTGTCCAAATTCAGAGCCTTGGTTATAACTATCATACGGTCCTACTATCGGGCTTAAGTATGGTTATATGGCCTAACTTTGCTGTGGTTCCCTTCACTTCCCTACAGGGATAAAGCCAAGAATAGCGGTCATACAACACAGGCATCCTTCTTCTAGTATGAAAACTCCATAATTTTTAAGCAGAAACATTAAACAAGAGTTTAATGTTTATTTAGTGGTCACCCTACGTCTGGCACTAATGTAAGCATCTGCATATGTTAGAGCATTTCATCCTCATGACTGCCTAAAATTAGTCATGTAAATATCATATACATACCAGTTATTCCTTAAAAAAAAAAAACACAAACAGATAAAGTGATTGGAGCTTAAGTTAAATAATTTATCCAAAGTGAAAAGTTTTTAAGTGGTGAACCTAGCATTCAAATTCGGTTTCATCTTATACTGGAAGCCACACTCAGCATACACGCTATCCTGCCTTCTCATACTATTATAGTGCTTATATGATTTAATTATTAGCAAATGCTCTTTTATAATGGAAAAACTCAGGGGGAAAGAATTAAGTCTGTTCTACCCAGCAGTTGAATACTATACTTATTAAAAGGGCAATGGTATTAAAGCGTAGGAGAGATTTCAAAAGCCTGTATAAGGGGACAGTTTCCATGTGCAGTGAAGGGAGTTCAGAAGTGGATCAAAGCGTGAAGAAAAACTGATAAGAAAGAAAAACTCTTGTCACTGCTAAGACTGTAACTCAAGCTTATCTTTCCAGAGGTTTTCTAATTGAGGCCTGACCGCAAGGGATTTACATCACAGCTGAACTCGAGTTCAGCTCTATAATTTGTAGTATGTTTGCGTCTACCTGGTGGCCAAACATAGAGACAGGAGGTAACATGTATACACCATAATCCTTGCTTAATTATTCGAGACTTAAGACAGTTACAGACTTTGGCGGGGGGACCCCAAACCACCTCTAAGTACTAGAATTCTCTGATGCATCCTTTAGAAACTTGTGTCCTGGTCCCATTTAGGGCAGTGTTGATTAACCTTTATCTGTTTTAAAAGCCATTACAAGGGCATAAGACACTACTAGCCAAATAGTCTAGAAGGAATATGGTTATGGAGAGTCAGAATAATCTCATTATGCTAAATATTTTCTTATGAGACCTCCCAGGTAAAGGTTCAAAACCAATAATTGACATAGGCATAGTATATCTTATCAGCAAGGTTCTGTTCTGAGCACTTTGCTTTAACTCAGCATTCTGTCAACAACCCTATGAGGTAGGTACTGGTATTTATTTATTTATGTATTTACATACTTAACCAAGGTTACAAGTAGGCAGAGAGAGAGAGATGGGGAAGCAGGCTCCCCGCTGAGCAGAGAGCCCAATGTGGGGCTCGATCCCAGGACCCTGAGATCATGACCTGAACCGAAGGCAGAGGCTTAACCCACTGAGCTACCCAGGTGCCCCAGAAGGTACTGTTCTTATCAGCATTTTATAGATGGGGAAACTAACATAAAGTGAGGTTAAGTGTCCCAGATCACACAGCTAGTAAGTGGCAGAGATAAAACTGGAGCCCGGATAATCTGGGTATCGAGTCCATAGCTTTAGTCTCTTTGCTAAAAGTTTCTTTCAAAGCCAGTTCTTCACTACCTGTTTCTCTAGGGCTCGGTTCCCCATCTACAAAATCAGCTTAGAATGTGTGCCTTTCTCAGACTTGCAAGACTCCATGGAAAGTGAGCAAAGCAAAAGAAGGCAAGCAGCAGCAAAGCTTTCATAGCCACGAGCTGATGGCAGCATCAGAGAGAGAGAAACAGAAAGAACATTCAACAGAACTGGTGAAGTGGCTTCTCGTCTAGAGAAGAGGCCCCAGCCTTGCTCCCTCTGGCCGGCCCTCGGCCCTCCCCTCTCTACCAGAGCTTCTGAGTCCCGTACCCTTCAGGTGGTTCCTTTAAAAGCTTGTGGCCCTGAACAGATACACTGGGGCCAGGGGACAGTGCTTGCCTTAGGAATTAGAAGCTGGGTTTCCACACCTGCTTTCATTGCTCTGAAGCAAGGTTATTGCTTTAACTGTCTTCCTGCACTTAGTTTTCAATGTGACAAAATATTCTCCTTGAAATACCAATGGAAGGATTGGAGAGATCAGATCGTCTCACATACAGAAACACACAGTTATTCCAGAATGAGTTTACAAGAGCATTTCAATCTTTTTTTTTTTTTTTTTAATACCATGAGGTTCTGGTCAAATAATGTGTTTATCATTAGCACACACACAGTTGGTCTTACCGAGATAAGAAGGGGAATGGGAGCCATTACCTGTGTAGTAATCCTTGAAATTATTTCCAAAATTAATATGAATATGTGTCACAATAAACTTATGATGTGTGAAGTGTTATCTACATTTTAAAACATTTATTTGACAGAGATCACAAGTACGCAGAGAGACAAGCAGAGAGAGAGAGAGAGGAGGAAGCAGGCTCCCCGCTGAGCAGAGAGCATGATCAGGGGCTCGACCCTAGGACCCTGAGATCATGACCTGAGCCGAAGGCAGAGGCTTTAACCTACTGAGCCACCCAGGCACCTATATTTTGTAGATATATAAACAGAGGACTTTAGAAGTTTAACACATCCAGGGCTTCACGTATAAACAATATGTGGCTAAACTCCCATTTAAAGTCAGACTGTCTAAACCGAAACTCACACTTTCAAGTACTTTTCAGTGCTGTTCAATATCAATTCCCACTTTGCCCCCGATACACGTGCTCTGTATTATCCTATTCTCCACTTAGAACATCTCAACACACACATATGCTATTAATTCAGTTGAGCACAAATGATGGAGAATTAAGTGGATAGATGCCCAGAAGTGATTTTGTATTATTTATATTTTCAAGCATAGTCTGCTCTCTCTTTGCTAATTGCTTTATTCTCAGTAATTGGTTGAGAATTAGCAAGAATTAAACCAAGCCCTGAAAATTCTCAATAAATGTGTGCCCGTCTCATTAAAACAAAGCAAAACAAAAGGTCCTTAACAATATGGAACCTATAACGGCTACAATTATGCCAATCTTTTATCTAATTTAATTTTTATAACATTCCCATGAGGTTGGTATATTATTGGTTCCATTTTATAGAAGAGGAAACTAAGGTATAGGGACACAGAGAAACGTGCCCAAGGGTTATGTAGCTGCTAAGTAGCTTGAATCACATCAGCTCTGCCTAAAGTAAGTGCTCCTTGTCTGCGCAGGGTCCTGCATGCTGATCTCAGAGAGGAAGCTTCTCGCCATGGAAACATGGAGCCAGTGGGATACTGAAGGGAAATTGGTGTATGTAGTGTAAGGACATATTTAGCCAGAGCGACTCCATCTTGGGTAAATAGCCACTTTGTTGTTTGTGCAGTAAACTTAAATTGACTCCCCCCCCGCAGAGAAACTTACTTAGAAACAAGTCTGGGAAAGCAGTAATATGTAGTCGGCTAGTTCCTGATAGCAGAGCCCAGAAAACAAGGACGAGTCAGGCCAGATGGAGACATCTAATCAGTACGAAGTACTGTTTGTAACAGTGAGAAGGTCTTGCCTAAACCTAAATGACTCCATCTTGGGAAAGACAATGATCTTATTATTCACAATGAATATGTTAACTGACTAAGCCTTCCCAGAAAGTACTGTTTGTAACTGTCCTAGTATGGAGTAATCTTGAATAACATGTCACCAGACCGGATGAAACTAGCCAATAGACAAGAGACACACAAACCTGGTGGGTTGAGATACCAAGATACGGGTTGCAGTTTTACCCAATAAAAGGTAGCCTGTAAGATTGGGAGGGGTCACTCTCTTCGGAGATGGCCCTGTCTGGTCAGTCTGACTTATAATGCTTGGCATAGAATAGAGCTTTGCATAACTTTCACCTTGTCTCAGTCTCATTCCCCTGGCCAATCAGTCTAACTTCTAATACTTATCATAAAATAAAGCTTTAAGTAACTTTCACTTTGTCTCAGTCTCGTTTCGTTTAATAACTGACCTAACAGAATAATTTCAGTATATATTTTTTTTGGTTATTTTTTCAGCTTTGTGATGTATAATCAACAATAAATGGAACATATCTAAAATGCAAATTTGATGACTTTAGACATGTATATACCCATGAAACCATCACCATAATCAAAATAATGAGCATCTCCATCACTCCAAACAGTTTCCTCATGGCTTTTAAAACCTACCTCTCTTGCCTTCCCATCCCTAGGCAGCTACATGATATGTTGTTACTATACATGAGTTTATATTTCCTAGAATTTTATATAAGTGGAACTATACAGTAGGTACTCCTTTTTTGGTCTGGCTTTGCATTCAGTATAATTATTTTGAAATTTATTCATTGCTTTTATCCATAGTTTGTTCTTTTTAATGGCAAGTGGTACTCCATTATATGGCTATACCATGATTTACTTATCAATTTGCCTGTAAATATTTGGGTTGTTTCAAAGTTCTGGGCTATTACAAATAAAGTTGCTATGAACATTTGTGTACAAGTCTTTGTGTGAATATATGCTTTTCATTTCTCTTGGATAAATAACTAGGAATGGAATGGTTGGATCAAATGCTAGATGTATGTTTAACTTAAAATTTAAAAAAAAAAAAACAAAAAAACTTCCAAACTGTTTTCTTCAGTGGCTTGTACCATTTTATATTCTCACCAGCAACAAATGAGAGTTCCAGCTGCTCCACATCTTGGCCAACATTTAATATAGTCCATCTTTTTAATTTCCAACAAAGATTTCTTGGGCCCCTACAGCATGTTGTACACTGTGCAAAAGGGCATGGGACATTGAAGACTTGGAGGATGAGGGTCTCTAGGCTGCAGAGATCTAAGTTTCCCTGTGGAAACCAGTGAAGTAGTTACGGCTTAGTATAGTAGTTACCCCAGTACAGCTGCAGATCTGTACCTATGAAATAGGAAAATATAAGAAGGATTCATATGGTAAGATAGGCTAAGATTCCTAAGTAGGATAAAAATGAGTTAAAGGGGGACTATAAGAATATAGCATTATTAAGTATAGTCAGATTTAGCTTCTGGGAACAGATAAATTTTATAGCAACCTTGAAAGAACAATAGGATCTGTGTTGTTAGAAGAAAAGAGATGGTGTTTCAGAGCCTTCTCTCGACTGGATTGATTTGGGTCAGTTATGTAGCTCTCTGTTCCTCATAACGGGGGTAATAATGTCAATGGTCACATCCAACCATAAGGTAGAGTTCCATGAAATCATCTCCTCCCCAGGTTTTCATCAGAGAAGTATATCAACACTCTAAATGGTATGGATTGAGTTAAATAAATGAAATTACCTACATATTTTGAAGATTAGCCCCTATTAATTTGGGCATATCAACAGAGCAAATGCCAGCCTTGGACTCCACTGAGTGCCAAATGCAATATCCAATTGCTGCTTTTAAGGAAGTGTAGGTTTACCGTGCCTTCAGAGCTGCAATTTCTGGAAACAGAGTTTGGCACTTAGTAAACTGTCTACCACAGATCGACTCAGATGATACAAGGATTTGGAAAGAGTAGATAAGATCGTAATTACATCTTAAAGGAAAAATGATTTCTATTCACTTAAAGCATTCAAAAAAAAAAAAAAAAAGAGCTTCTCTGACTTTATAAACAAAAAGCTGTAAGGATAGGCTGGCAAGAATTGTGATTCCAGCGAGGTTTTTCTTCTTTGGACTTTCTCTACAACTGGATATTCTGATTGTTGCTCCGTGTAAGCCACAGACCTTTCTGTTCTTCAATACTAGAAGTCCCAGGTTTTCTTTAAATGTATCTCCTGACACAGCCCCCAGGTTCTCAGAGAAACTTCTCACAATCCTGAAGTGCTTATCTTTTCTAGATCCCTATAAAAATCCCTGAACTATTCTTTCTAGACATTCTGCCAACCTTAATCACTATCTGCACCCCAGCACAGGATCCCCTGCAACATGTCTGATGTGGTTCCATTCTTCTTTCTCTCCCTACTTTTTGCTGACCATCTTGAAATGATCCTTCAGCTATCGGTTTGAAATCTCTCCACTCATACCCACCCCTCCCCGAGGACTCCCCGCTTTTCCCTGAGCACCCGGCCATCACTGGGCATGCGACATTGATGGCAAACCACATCTGCCCTTATTAGCAAGACCAGACCGAGGCTGTCTGATCTCAAATCTTGGAAGCCTCACTATAAAGATGTTCTACTTCTTAGGGTCTTAGAACCAACCAACTTAAGCATTCCTCATTGGAAGGACTTTCAGATTTGTAATGTTTGGCCTCGGTTTTAGAGCGTGGAAACCTATTTAGAGTTTTGGAAATATACAGATACATTCATTTTGCTTATAGGGCTCACAGAGGGAACCAGCTGTAACATAGTCTTTGAGGGGCTTCAAGAACACCAATTCCTTGACATAAGCCCAGGTGAATCTACCATACTGAAGTTAAATTCAGGTTTAAGGGAAAGAATGCTATTACGAGGCCCTAAAACACTACACTTAAGACAAAGCCAATTATATTAAATATCATTATCTGCAATTCTAGAAACAGATAGAGGAAATACTGGTGCAGCATCTACAGACAGACCTGAAAGCCAGCAGTCTTTGAGGATAACCATGTGCTAACTAGGTATTAAAATGAACAGGAGCTAGGGGTTCATGAGGATAGAAGGAGCACACAAAAGGCACCAACTCCAATTCAGACTTTACCCTGGGTCAGTTCTCAAACAGGTTATTTTTTCATGGGGACACTGACTGTCTCATAATATATTTAATTAAGAGGATCTGTTCATTTTTTAAAAAGATTTTATTTATTTATTTGACAGATGGATATCACAAGTAGGCAGAGAGGCAGGCAGAGAGAGAGGGGGAAACAGTGTCCCCGCCTAGCAGAGAGCCCAATGCAGGGCTAGATCTCAGGATGATGACCTGACTCAAAGGCAGACACTTAACCCACTGAGCCACCCAGGTACCCTGGATCTGTTTGTTCTGATAGCTACAGAAATTATTAAACAAGATTGAAACTATGGTGAACAGAAGACAGGACCCTACAAATAACTTTAGAATATATTTCCTCGAAACTGTTTTGTCGTGTTGTTTTTATTTATTTATTTAATTTTTTAGAGAGAGAGCTGGCAGGCACACATGCATAGGGGAAGGGGTAGGAACTGAGGGAGAGTGAGAGAGAGAGAATCCCAAGCAGGCCTCACACCCAGTACAGAGCTTGATCTCATGACCCTGAGATCATGAACTGAGCTAAAATCAAGAGTCAGATGCTAACTGACTGAGCCACCCAGGTACCCCTGTTTGTGTTGTGTTTTAAATTGAATATTCACTTTCAAGCTTGCAGGTATATTTATTTCAACTTGTCATTTTTTCCCCTAGCCTATAAAGGAAGGAAAAATGAACTTGATGTAGTTTCTACTTCTGTGAAATGAGAATCATCGCAAAGTTGTTTTGAGATGAAAAGCTCTTAGAACAGTGCTGGGCATACAGGGAGTGCAATTAACTGATTGCTAGTAATATTATGAAAACTAACAGTTGTAGACAATGTCGGTGTTTGTACAACAAAGAGAAGACGAACAGGTTTTAAAATGCCTGGAAAGGGTGTACATCTTTATGATGTACGACAGTGTTCCTGGGGTGAGATTAGCCTTTGGTGACAGAACAGGGAAGACTGCCAGATAAGATTCCTTGTTATGGCTCAGATGCTACTTCTGAAAAATCCCTCCATGCACATTCAAAGCAAATTGCAAGAGCTAACCTGGAAAACAAATGAATATAAAGCAAGTTCCAATGTCTGTTTTTATATAAAGGCAATAAATATCAAAAGGCTGACTGTTTGGATTCACTCCAGCTTTCCAGATAGCACTGGGAAATGCTATGTCCATGTTCCTTGGGATGACTCTGGGCTCTTGGCTCTTCAAAGTACAAATTAGTGGAATTATTTAGCCACACTGTGATGGTCGCATTTGCAATCATTCTTCAAATAGCTTGCCTAGTGTGTATTATCCTGTATCTAAAGAAGAGATAGACTTTGCTAGTATTAGCAAGGGTATGAGCTGCTACCTACTAGAAGAACTGACTGTTTGCATTGGCCCATTCTCAATCCTCACAGCCTAACCAGTTATACAAATCTTGTGACTCCCATAAATCTGAGATAGTCAATTATATTTCACCTTCCCTGAGCACCCCATTCATTCCACTTGCTGACACAGGCTGAACACATGTCCTGAGGTGAATGGAAAATGAAGCTGAGCTATGTGTACCCTGTCGTCATGCATTAAAAAAAAAAATGACAAACTGTTCTTTGATCACAAATTACTGTTGTAAATGTTGTTACTTGTGACTGAAATGCATGGTATAGTCAGAAGGACAGAACCCTGGTAAGCACAGCTTTCAATTCTTTATTAAAGGTGGCCTGGTATGTTCAAAAGACAGAGCTTCAGACAGATCTGGCTCTAAATTTGGGCTCAGCTATGATGTGAACTTAGACAGGTGACTTAAGCCCTCTGAGTTTCAGCTGCCTTACCTGTGGAATAAGAAGAATACACCTTGCCTGGTGGGGTTGTTGTGAGAATTAAAAGGACACAGAATGCCTGGCCCAGAATCTGGCATACGGGAGTTCAGTATAAATGCAAATTTATTCTTCATCAGATAAAACGAAGCTAAATACTGTTTCTAAGATGTATTGCACTATTCCTCTGGCTAAAGCTCAGACATCACCCAGGACTTGCAAGAATCCCATTCTAGAAGGTCACAATCATCATGTCCCTAATGCTATACAAGACTTTAAAAACAACCTGAGTACCAGAGAGAACCAGTGTTGACGAATGGCTTTCCAGCCTCTCACCTAAACCTCAGTGACTGGAGTTCTCCCCTTGCGAATCTACCTCATCTGTCTTAGAAAATGCCTCTTTAAACGGAGCCCAAATGGTGTCCCCCTGTAATAATCACCAACGGAGGGATTCCGATTCTGTCCTCTAAGCCACCGAGAATAATTCCAGTGTGCCCAACACCAGGGATGTGATTGGGATGATGAGATGAAAGAGCCACTAAGTCCTGTATATGACAGAACAGGGAGGGCCTCGTTGGGTCATAGTCTCTTCCAGGGCTCAGAGATTCTGAAGCCAAGGTGGGTTGGTTGTTGAGCTAATTGATCCTCAAACCTTTGCTTCGGTGATGATCCCACACTTACAACTAGTGAAAGAGGGAATAGGATGGTAACTATTTCCTTGGTTCAGCTGAAGAAATGGAGTGGTCCTAGGATAAAAGAAGGGATGGTGCTGATTACGTAATAGGCATTCGCCCCTCCCTTCATTTATTAGCACGTGCCGCTGACTGACTTTGGAAAGAAGGTCAAGGGTAAGTCATTTAGGAAGACAACGTACCAGACAATGAGGTTCTAGCCAATAAGGATATTCATGGTGTTTCTTTGAGGAACAGTACACTTCGATGATAAAAACACAAAGACATTGATAAGATACACTGGTCAATTAACTTGGGGAAAAATAAATAGAACATCCAAACATTCTCTCTTTTAAATAAGTCAACAAATTCTGCCAGTAATCCTAACCACCAAGGCCAACACTAGGAACTCACAATTGATTCCATTGGTTATTATAGGTAGGGTGGAAAAAAAAAAAGGGAAATTGTGAGAGATTGAGTACATCTCATTCCACATCTCTTTCTCATACTTTGCAAACGATTATTTTTATTATCATATGTGTAAAGATATCCTTTTGTCCTGGGAAGCCATATAAGAGGAGGCTGGACTTCTACCTTAGATGTGAAGAGGTGGGACTTAAATTTGTCACGAGGAAGACCTCAGAGAGCTCTCTTAGCCACTAAGTGAAAACTCAATAAAGCAAAGGCTCAAAGTAGGGAGGGATAACTCTTAAATTCTGTTAGTCATGATAGTAAAATGAGGCTGGATGGCCACAGTGAGACTACTGCGTCATCAGTGACAACCTGAGTCTTTACCTCCACAGCAGATTGTAGAACAAACAGCTGAGACAAAAATGGTTGATTTACATGGAAATGGATGTGGAAAAGAGGATGAACAAGAGCTTTTTCCAGAACCCAGAGCCACCATATTCTCCAGCAAGTTAAAGTCTTAAAAGACTGTCTGGGATTTACCTTGAGATCCTCTAGAAGTCATGTCTCATCCAGCTCACCAAGAACTCTGGTGTTCTGCAGAAGGCAAAGGGATTGTGTAATGGTGCTAGGCTGGTCCTTTCTCCATACCCTCAGCCAAAGTTCCTAGTTTCCTACTGGTGGTCCCCAAACTATGTCAGGCCTGTCTGGGGGTCAGCTCCTCAATTTCTCTACAGCCCAACCTTTCCCCAAGGGGCTACTGGCTCTTGGTTGCCTATGAACTCTCCCTGTCAACCCTGTACTCTTAAGTTCTCCTTCCAGAAACATCTCGTAGTTCAATGACCTCCAGAAGGAAGTTCCTTTAGAAGAAGCTGACCTGGCTCTGCAGCCCTCTGCTACCCTCTGCTGGCCAGGGCTTGCTCTTCAGCTCTGGGCAGTTGCAATAGGAAACAGTTTTACTATAAACATCTCCCTGGAGACCAGGTGGGTTTCCACATTGCCAAAGCCCATACCACCAAAGATACATAATACGAGGAAAGCACCACTCTGAATGCCTCACCTAAGGTCGTCCTTCAAAGAAGAGGTACCAGACTTTTTTTTTAAACTAAGCGCATGCTAGGTGTTATGTACAAGCACACGGCAAGCCTGGAAAGACAGAGATGAGAAAGCTCAGAAAAAAGGACTCTCAGGAGGCTTCTGGTACTTCATGGCAAATTACAGCTGACCCTTTCCTGGGTGCGGGGTGAGGGGGGGCACTGTTCTAATGCAGACGAAGAGAAGTAACTCACTATCTGAGTGCCCAGCCCTTCAGGAGTTTCTGGAAACAAACTTTTCATGGGATGTCATCCAAATCTGCACTTTATATTCATGTCCTTACCCTCTTTTTTTTTTTTTTTCTTTTTTGAAGGCAAAGTCTAAGACATAGGGTCTGTCTTCCGGGGATTTCACAATTGGAAGGTGAAGACAGTAACAGAAAAAATTAATATAGTGATGTGACGAGAGCCAAGCTGTGTGGGGATGAAGGGGAAGAAATTAATTAAGACTGGGGGGACAAAAAACAGCATTGAAGGGTGATATTCTTGAGACAGAAGTCTCACCATGATGCTTGCTTACTTAAAGAGAATAAGAGTTTTATAGCTTTCCATTGTCTGTAGGCTTGAATCCCTTTACCTGGTCTGGAGCGGGCTTCATGGCCTTTCCCTTACTTTCCTCACAACCTCGCTCATTGCTCTCGGTCATCCGCTGGTCCAGCAGAAGGAGCATCTTTATCTCAAAGACTATATAGGCAGACTCCACAGGAGACAGTTCCAGGCTATGCAGTTCCCAGTTCATGGGCTATGCTTTGCTCTCCTCAACTTTTCTTCATCTCTTGTACCATTTAGTCAGCTTCCCCTTTCAACCCTGCTTCCAGGAAAACCAATTTGGCCTCTAAAGTGTGACATCAGCCACATCCTATCTCAGACAGTTATATTCTTCCTCTTTAGCATCTTCATATCAGCCCCACTAAACCCGGATCCCCAGAACCCAACCAGGAGCACCTTTGTCCCATCTGTGAAGCAGCAGTTGAGATTCTTGAATGCTAGTGCCCAGGGCAGGTCGTGCTTGCCTTTCCTGGCTTCTTGCCCATCTATGTCCTACAATGTTAGTAACAGATCAAAACTGTTAGAGCTGCATTGTGAAATTACTTAGGTAATTTCTCTGGATGAGCTTCTACCTTGTACTCTGAACATTTGATCTTTTGCCCGTTGGCTGCCATCTAGATTGCTTTTCAAAAATTCCCCATGGAAACCACTGCTGACATAACATTGGTCTCGACAGCAGTGGACAAACAGCCTTTGAGCAGGAGAACCCCAATATTCTAGGGCCCCACTTACTTAAGAAGAGGGACTCAGACACTACTAATATGAGAGTGAGAATTCTTGTAAGATTAGGTCATGTTTATTGAGTGCTCATGATGGACGAGGTTCCGTGCAGGTACGTGACGCCTTTTGATCCTCACAACAAACTATGGAACTGGGTGTTCATATCATCTCCACTTAAAAGAAAAGGAAACTGACGCTTTAGAGATTAAATAACCTGCCTAATGTTTTCACGCATCTCCTTTCAGAGTCTGCACTCTTAAACACGTTTCTTCTTGCCTGCCTGCCTTACAGATAGGAAGTGTTCCAGAGCTATCTATTGGATTGTCTAGATAATACTGACATATAGCCACAAAGCCACATTGGGGTTTGTGCTCATTCCTCGACAATCTTCAAAGTTGAATGCTTCTGCGGAAACTTCCTTCTTGTTCTCTGGAAGACTGGAAGGACTTGAATAAAGTCCAAGAGTCTTGGTAAGTAGTAAGAGGAACTCAGCAAAAAGTGAACATCCTTACCAGAATGACTTACTGTTATTGTCACTGTTATTATCTCTCCTAGCTAAATCTGAGGGAATTCTACAAGCATAAAGGAAGCAAGAAATCCCTCTCTTTAAGATGAGATGCAGCTAAGTGTACATCCACCATCTATGATAAGAAGCCTAATGTACGCATACCATATGGCATAAATGCATATCTCACCATTGGGTCTTAAGCGATGGTTGTTAAAAAGGCTCTTATGCAATATTTTTTTCTATGTCTCTTGCATCTATGATTTTTCTAATTTGGATTCTTTGCCCTGTCTTTTATTTCTAAGGGAGGAAAAGATACATCCTTCAACCTCAATGGACAATTTGTTTGAACAGTAAAATGTGCAAGTAGGATGAGACCATGTCTATTTTGTTTATCACTGTAGCCCCAAATGTTTGGCCCATGGAAAAGCACTTGATAAATAATTGCATAAGTGAAATCAGTCACCATTCCCACAACTGTCACACCCGCCCTCGTAGGCTAAATGTATGTGGATTGCTGATTCTCTGTGTGAATCAACCTTGCAGCCTGGATATATGTAAATGTTTAGGCTCCTGAAGCTTCATTTGGGAAGAAGAAAACCACCTTCTAGGAGTGCATAGGGCACTTCATTTCACTGGGGCTCTGGTCTAAGGATGCACTGAGGTGTCCTGTCTCAGGCAAGGGCCTTCCTGTGCTGCTGAAATTGGACAGAACATGACAAGGCAGCAGGATACAACACAGGCGGGCCCCGCATGTGATGCTAGGTTCCCTGGGGAGTCACCTCCAGCAGCTGCAAGGCTCAGACTATTCTGGAAAACATAATTAGTTACAAGAAGTAGTAAAATAAAAAGTCTTCTCCATCACCTCTCGAAAGTATTGAGTAAGTTAATAAATCATCCTTAGTGCTCCTCTACGGAGAAACATGTTTAGCACCTGCTGCCTATGAGGCTTTCTAGCAAGCACAGGAGAAACAGTAACCCCTCACTGGCCATCAGCTCTTCTTTAAATAGGAACCAGCCCTAGCTAAGCACTTTGTACTAGAGAGGCAGACATGTATCCTTGTTAATATTCTGTGCCGGAACCAAATTAAGTTCAAATCCCTGTTCCACTGCGGCTTGCCCCAGATCTACCTGTCTCACCCTGCGTGGTGCCCTTTGGGCTGATCTGTGGGGACCACATCAACTGTCTCCCTTCCCTTCCTGCTTCCTGATGGGGAGCACTAGCAGGAGACTGAGGGAGAAAGGAGAGTGTGGTCTGGTCCCTCTCCCTGGGTCAGCGTGGTCCAGCTACATGCCTTACTCAAAGGTTTCAGTCTTTTACAGGTGTCCCTCTCCACAAAGTCCTGCTTCTTTCCTGGATCTTCGGGTTTAATACCAAGCACACTATTGGTCCCTGTTTATGTGTCCCAACCAAGACACCCTTTATTCATGTGTGACCTGGGCCAGTTACTTTACCTCTCTGCGTCTCAGACTGCTGTTTATGTTGGAGGTGATGGTGGGAACTAGGTCACATGGGTACAGAGGGTCCAAGAAAACTATGAAAAGTGTAACTGGCCAGAGGTTACACTCAGATAAATTAGAAAGCCAAGAAAAGCCTCTCTGAAGTTTACATTAGAGCTGAAACTTGAAGGGGAATTAGGATCTGGGGCCAGTGGATGGGAGGTAGCGGGGATCAGGGTGGGGAGATAGGATTCCGGGCAGAGGAAACAGCATATAGAAGGGCTCTGAGTCAGAGAAATGTTTGGAATATTGGAAGAACCAGAGGCAGGTGAATTTGCTGGAGTGTAGCAAGCAATGAGACGTATACAGAGGGATGGCACAAAAGGGGAAAGCGAGAGCCAGATTTTGCAGGACTCTGCAGGCCTTGGTAAGGATTTGGATTTTATCATGTGTGCATAGAAAGCCATTGTCAGATTCTGAACCCTGGGTTTCGATGCTGCTGTTTGCCATGCTGATTTTATCAAAATTCCTATTTTCAGTCACCTGTCCACTTCTTAGGACACCTCCATTGCTCCTTATCTGACCCCCTGTGGTGGCCACCCAAACAGCCCCCTATGTCTGTCATTTCTCTTCCCTCCCCTGCTGCCTACCTCTCCCTTCTCCTCCAGCTGGGCCTCGTCCCCCCTTCTTAAGAGATCTCCCCCAGGGTCCAGGACCTGCTCTCTTCCAAAGCCTCGGAAGCTCATCCCTCTGTGTCTGCCTTCTACTGTCGCTGGGCAGAGACCTCTCTGCAATTCTGCCACAGAAACAAAGGGCCAGAGACGCTGGAGTTTCTGCAGAAATATGCAAATTACTTTTATAAAAGTTTTTTTAAAAAGGCATTTGTCTGTCAACAGCGTTTGACTGGTTTTATTTTCTTTTTTCTTTTTTGCCGGGGGGAGGGGGTTTGGGAGAAGGGGGTGGGATTATGGACATTGGGGAGGGTATGTGATTTGGTGAGTGCTGTGAAGTGTGTAAACCTGGTGATTCACAGACCTGTACCCCTGGGGATAAAAATATATGTTTATAAAAATAAAAAATTAAAAAAAAAAACAAAAAAAAAAAAAGCTTTGGTGTCAGCATAAAGTTGGAGTCTGATTTTTTGCTGTTCTTTCTTAACAGCACCAAATTTCCCCCCAAGCATACTGAATACTGGCATATATGAGAAGTTATAAAAAATTCCCTCGAGGAATGCAAATTGGGGTCCCATAGATACATTTGAATTCTGATTTGTAAAGATCTTGGGATAATAAATTTATTAGTTCATCTTAAAGGAAAGTGAGTGATCCATTTCCTACAGAAAAATTAAAGACATTAATAATAGTCACACATCCCTTACTCATTCACTTTCTTGTTGCTTTCTCTAAAGACCCAACATCACTTCGAGAATATGGAGGCAAAAATGTACAAAAACAGTGACCTGGTTTCTTTATGGTTTGTTCAGGTTTGGTTTTGTAAGTACAGTTTTGAGTAAATCAGAACCAAAACTCAGGATTCTGACCAGAGGCTATTAAAATATTCTCCACAGAAAGGAGCAAACTGTAAAATGCTTACGGTTTCAGCAAAAGAATAAAATCCTTATCACCTCCTTTCCTACTTCCGACTCTCACTCTAGCATCTCCTGAACTTGAATGTCTCTATCTAAAAGACAGTCAAGCTTGAGGTTCCCAGACATACATAACTGTCCCAACAAATATTTAGTCTTCACTCTCTGGATTTGTCAGCTCCCAGAAGAAGAAGAAAAAATCTAGAGAAAATCATCCATCTTCCAAGCCCCAAACTGGGTTCACTGCAGATACCTAAATATTTGAGGCAGACGTCTGAATGGCAAGGTCAGTTCTCTGCATCGTCTCATGTGAACCAACATGGACTTGTTTCTGCTGAGTTTATTTCAACAAGAAAGATAAATAAATAAGCATGTGCCAGCACCTGGCATGGACTAGGGAGAGGAGGAAGTGTTCACACTCCCACTCAGATGTTCCACCGTCAGGCAGCTGCTGGCACCTCTTCCTGCCTCCATGAGGAAGAAGAGAAGTGCCGCCTTGGCATTCCTTGCTCCCACTTTCCCCCCACAGTGTGCAGCACCCTAGGGAAACTCTGCACTGCTCAGGGACCAGGTAGCGATTCGCAGGTTCCACACACCAGAGAGAGGCAATGATTCAGGGCAGGAAGAGGGTATCTGTCCTAATGCACTCAAATCGCTGCTAACCACACTGTTCGCATTTGAAGCTGTTGATCTGGGCTATTTTTAGATGGGAACTGCAGCCAGACTCTAAATCCAAGATCGCATCTCTGGGAATATGAACCCAATAAGAAGTGGGTAAAAGCAGCATAAACGGGGCGCCTGAGTGGCTCAGTCAGTTAAGCGTCTTTGGCTCAGGTCATGATGCCAGGGTCCTGGGATCGAGCTGGGATCGGGCTCTCTGCTCAGCAGAGAGCCTGCTTCTCCCTCTCTGTCTCCCACTCCCCCTGCTTGTCTTCTGTTCCCTCTGTCACTGTGTCTCTGTTAAATAAATAAAATCTTTTTAAAAAAGAACTGTATAAATGAGCAATCACGGCTACATGTGTTATTGATGAAGGCAGGCTTTTACTTCAGTGTCTATTCCCTTTTGAAGTCTGTGTGAGGAGTTAAGTCTAAGTGTGGAGTTAAATATATATAAAGACATTTATGTATATGTTTCACAGCATAATACAAAAATGACAGCATCTGAAAAGTTGTCCTTACCACCCTGAATGCTTCTGGGGTATGATGGATAAACTCGGCGTTAAGCTTAACAAACAGGAAGGGGGTTGAAATAGGACTGGAAAACTGCATTGTCTTCAAGCGCGATTATCCATCAACATGAGTGCCTGCTGATAGCATGTGTAGGGAAGAGAAATGCTAAATGATCCTGTGAGCTCAAATCTGTTTAAATAAAGTACACATTTGGAAGCTGGGGAGGGAGAAGCTATGAAGCCAAGCTGTATTTATTTTGAAGTATTGGTATGTGAGAGAATAAATTCCATTTCTCTACTATAAAGGCTTTCTAATATTTGGATGCCCTTCTAAATGTCTCCTTATCAGTGGTAGGTCAAGGTGGTGAATGCCTCCGATGACATGGTTTGATCAGGTCATGCAGAGACTCATACATCAGCAATGCTCTGTGGTGAGAGTCAGAAAACCATACTGTACAGTCTTTACAATTGTGCAATTAAGGTTTTACCACCTGATATCTGAAAGTTTCACTAAGTAATTGACATTGCTTCAGTTTCATCTACTTTATCAAAATAAGTAAAATCTACAAAATGCCAGACTAGCACCAACAGAATATTGTCAAACTATATCAAATTACATTGATAATTTATCATTATTTGGGTATAAAACCAGGTATTAGCAGAAAAATATTGTCCTCCAAATTTTCGTACAATCTCAAAAATAGTTTTTATTAAAAGCACTGACTGCTCAATACAGGTTCTTATAAATGCATCAATTATACAGGAGTTCTAGTATGTATAAGCCAAGAATTAGTAGCATTACTGAACCAAGAAAATAGAAACCAGAAAAACTGAGTTACAAAACTATTGTATCAGATGTTCTTTTTTAAAGAAGATTTTATTTTATTTTTTTATTTAAGAGAAAGAAAGAGAGAGAGAATATGAGCAGCAGAGAGAGAGGGAAAGAGAATCTGAAGCAGACTCCAAGCACAGAGCCTGGCACAGGGCTGTTTCCACGAGGCTGAGATCATAACCTGAGTTGAAACCAAGAGGTAGTCGCTTAACTGACTGAGCCACCCAGGTACCCCTCATTCATTCATTTTAAGTAACAGTGATACCTGTTATTTGAAGAGCATTCAGGAAATACAGATTTTAAAAAGGAGAAAATAAAATTCATCTATTATCCCATCATTATAGCACACTTCAGATATTTGAGTCACACTTTTGGGGAGGCACCACTTAACAATATAGCACGAATATTCTCTCTTCACATGATTTTTACTAGTGCACTGGAATTTGTCTACCCCACCTTCTGAGGCTGATCACTTCTATATCACGTTTAGATCTTCACAATTGTTAACAATACCAAAAGAACATCTTAAGACCAAGGCTTTTCAGATATACATAATTATTTCCATAAAATTAATTCAGCTTTATTGTTGGATCAAAAAGCATATGGATTTTAAAGGTTTTTTTGTTTGTTTGTTTGTTGTTTTTTGTTTTTTAGGAAAGGAAGGGGAAAATGAATGGGGAGAAATCAGATGGGGAGACAAACTGAGACTATGAGCTCTGGGCATCAAACTGAGGGTTTTGGGGAGTGATGGGTGAGTCCAGTGATGGGTATTAAGGAGGGGACAGATTGCATGGAGCACTGGGTATTATGTGCAAACAAGGAATTATGGAACACTGTATCAAAAACTAATGAGGTACTGTATGGTGACTAACATAACATAATAATAAAAATTATAACAAAAAATAAGTAAATAAAACATTTTTAATCACAGAAGTAACTCATGAGCATAGTCTATAAAAAAGGGCAAATGACACATTATATGTTAATAAAAATGATTAATTAAAAATTTTTTTAAAAGTAAGTCTCTTTTTCCTTCTACCTCTACCTCAGCTTAAAGTCCAGTCTTCATATGTGACCCCTGTTAATAATACCTTTTTTAATCTTCTGGAAGTTTTCTATGCATAGACAGGCATATATGCAATTTATATATGTATCCTGCACATTTATACAAGTGCCAGCATGCTATATCTCAACAATATATCTTGGAGATTCTTCAACATCAGTACATCTATCTATATCCCAATGTTTTAAATTATTTAATTAGATTCGATTGTGTGCATATATCAGAACTTATGCAAATGGCCTACTATTGCTGGATTGTAGGTTTCACCCATTTTTGCTATTATAAACAATGATATAATGTTCTACATGTTTTTCAAACTTCCATAAACATATTGGTATAAAGGGAATATGCTAAGTAAATGGATATATGCCTTTTAATTTTGTTAGATTTATTACCATATTGCATTCTAAGTGGTTACATTTATTTGTATTTCTTAACCAGGGTAGTATGTAACTTTTTAATCCTTGACACTATGAAATTTAAACATTGTATTCTTTTTGTTATTTTTTATTTGTATTTCTTTTATAATGAGTGAGTCTAATCACCTACTCAATTCAAATTCAAATCTTCAAGTGAATCATCATATAAATTCTGAAGACTGGGGGAAATCTTACCCCTGTTACTCTTCAACTGATTTACTAAGTAAAAATCCATTTTGTGATTTATAGCCTTCATGTCACATTTATATTCTCTTGCTTTTATAGATGAAAATTTAAAACATTAGCAAGAGCTGTTCTGCTTTGGTGTTATTAACCATGGCCAGGCTATTTACATGTTTGGGATACTTTACTGGGATCATTTTTTTTTTTTAAGATTTTATTTATTTATTTGACAGACAGAAATCACAAGTATGCAGAGAGGCAGGCAGAGAGAGAGAGGAAGGGAAGCAGGCTCCCTGCTGAGCAGGGAGCCCGATGCGGGGCTCGATCCCATGACTTAAGACCATGACTTGAGCCGAAGGCAGAGGCTTAACCCACTGAGCCACTCAGGTGCCCCCAGGATCATTACTGAATATAAAGTCTTCCCACCTTTCCCACCCAAAGCAGAGTCAGTCACTCAGAGCCACATAATGAGCTACTTGTATGTGCCAAGAATTCAAAATAACTTTGAATGTGCTGAGTTATGAATAAACCACCCAGTGGCAGATATTACATATGGTTCATTAATTATGATTAAAATTCATTAAAATATAGGGTAGTACTCAAATTTTCAAAACCATATTTTTAAAAAATTAGAATATAGCCAAAAACATCAACAGTATTATCTCTAAGTAGTAGGATTGCAGATTACCAAATTATCTTGCCTTTTTTTTCCTGTGGGAATGGTATAAAACCTACACCAGCTGCTTTGTGCTACCTGCTACCTATATCCCCTGGAAAACATACTAGGATGATTTTGTAAAATTCATAACAATAATAACTATTCAGTCATAGAGTGTATTTGGCTACTTTCTAGGCCAGTAAGAATGTGCTCAAGACAGAGGTATAGGGCACTGCCCTGGCTCTCTCGGATCCCAAAGTTTTGGAGGTACACAAAAAATGACTGGCAATGCCGGAAAGAGAAGAGAAGTTAATGCAATGACCATCTCCCTGGGGAAGTGTAAGTCTTAGTTTCTTAACTGCAGAATGATGGGAGTTAAACTCAAGCAGATGAGAAGTTCTCTAACTTTTTTGTTTCAGGATCTAATTATACCCTTAAAAGTCACTGATCACCCAGAAGAGTGTTTGCTTATATGGGTTGTATCAATCAATCTTTACTGTATTAGTCATAAACTGAGACATTTTAAAAATATTTATTAATTCAAGGACAACATTACTAAACCCACTGCAGACTAACATAAAAAAACCCACTTTATGAAAAATAACAGTATTTTCTAAAACAGATAGCAATTATAAAAAGAGTAGCGCTCTTACACTTTGCCTATCTTTATCATGTCTAGTAAATAGAAGACAGCTGGATTTTCCTGTCTACTTCTACATTCAATCTGTTGCAGTAACACATGTTGCATACCCTCTGGGAAACTCACTGTACACAAGTGAGAAAGGAAGAATGACGAGAAAGCTATCTTCTTAGTATTACTATGAAAATAATTTTCCAATAGTCTTACAGATCCATGAACTACACTTGGAAGTTCTCTCTAAACTACATGATATCTAAGGTCTCATTCAATTCTGACATGTTATGAATGTCTGATTCTCTCCACTAAAAAAAAAAAAAAAATCATACCAGAATGGAAAACACAAAAGAACACAGCAAACGAATGTCTAACAGGGAAGACATAGCAGAAATAGGAAAGATTTCTCTAAGCTTTGGACTGCCGGAATTTGTTCTGGCCTTCCATGAGAAAAAGAAAATTTAAACAATGATTTTAAGATTTAAAAGAATTTCTTAAAAAAAAAAAAAGAATTTCTTAGCAGGAATTCATTTGTGTCATTAGATTGCATAGAAACATCACTTTGGAAGTTTCAAGAACTCATAAGTTTTTCAGAGAATTCTTATTTTCAATTTATCAGACATATTATTTTATTTTTGCATAGGTGACAAATCTCCAGTTTAGTGGCCAAGTAAGATTTAGTTTTATTCGAGATGTTTCCATGGGTGGGATAGGGTGTATAAAAGGCAGAAGAAAATTTTCATTAGACCTAATATTTGAACTAGAGGCATGAATTTTTTGTGTGCGTGTCTGTGTATGTACGCACATGTGTGTATGCATGTGTATAGAA
Source organism: Mustela nigripes (assembly GCF_022355385.1). Classification (NCBI taxonomy): domain Eukaryota; kingdom Metazoa; phylum Chordata; class Mammalia; order Carnivora; family Mustelidae; genus Mustela; species Mustela nigripes. The sequence goes on from NC_081565.1 coordinate 30,018,339, forward strand.
ATATGAATATTTGGGTTTTATTTATAGTGCACATTTAGTCATTTCATAAAAAGGTGAGCTCTCCCTCTAGACTAGCAAATGATCCTAGTGTTCTGGTATTTCCTTTATGGCTGGAATTTCTAATAAAGGAATTCTGGTCTCTAGGAGGGTTTTTAGACATGGGTAAAATTGAATATATTAGCCATAGGTTGAAATGAATACATTTTATACTTCCTGATCTTTGCCTAGGTTAAAAATAACAAGAAGTGGGGGGGGGGGGGGGGGTTGGGGGAACCAGGTGGTGAGTATTAGAGAGGGCACGGATTGCATGGAGCACTGGGTGTGGTGCAAAATAATGAATACTGTTATGCTGAAAATAAACAAAAAAAAATTTAAAAAAATAACAGGAAGGCCCTAAAAAACTGACTACATAACCCAAATGCAGGTATGAAGAAGCACATTCATTTAATGCATCTGTGATTAATAATAGTGAGTTTTACTTCATTTCTTATATGAATTTACATCAGAGAATTGTCTGTTTACACAGTGGGATGAACTCATTAATCCTTATTAAATAAGTAGATTCTAACAAAATACTCTATAAAAAGCTTTCATATGTGACATGGCAAAAGCAGAAAGGGGGCAGTAAGTATGCTTATATCCATTTCCCCAACGGACAGTATATTTGAAATAAACTTTAAAGCTTTAAAAAGGCATTTTAAAAAGCTCCAGGCTTTAAAGATACATTCTGATTTCTTAAGCCAAAATGATGTCTTGCAGAATAAACACATCTTTGACATAGAGTTCATTGCCAGTCTCTACCTTTTATTAGGAAAAACAATACTTACTTTATCTATCTAATTTATATATTTGATTCAGTTTACTCATCAGTAAAATGGGGGTAAAATGAATAGCACCCACCAACCTCAACAGGACTATTTGAGGGTTAATTAAACAATACATAAAAATTTTTGAGCATAGGGGCGCCGGGGTGGCTCAGTGGATTAAAGCCTCTGCCTTCGGCTCAGGTCATGATCCCAGGGTTCTGGGATCGAGCCCTGCATCTGGCTCTCTGCTCAACGAGGAGCCTGCTTCCCTTCCTCTCTCTGCCTGCCTCTCTGCCTGCTTGTGATCTCTGTCTGTCAAAATAAATAAATAAAATCTTTATTAAAAAAAAGATTTTTTTTTTTGAGCATAGTTCCTAGCTTAAACTAAGTTCTCTATAAATGAATGTTGCAAGAATGATAATGATGGTTCTCATTTTAAAATGTTTCTTGGAATACAGAGCCACACAACACAGATACAAGGGAATTTGATGCATGACTGAGCTAACACTACAGATCAACAGGAAAGGATGGCCTTTCCCCAAACTGGCATAGGGACAGCTGATTATCCCTAGAAAAAACAAATTTGCTCCATCTCCTCTCATACCCCAAAACTAATTTCAAGTAGATTACAAACTAAAACACAAATGGCAACATTCTATAGCTTTTATAAGACAATATAGGAGGACATTTTGTGAGCCCAGCGTAGTAAATTACTTCTTAAACAAGACACAAAAACAGTTAACCATCACAGGAAATTATTACATTTGCCCACAGTAAAAACAAAAACTTCTTCCAACATAAACAAACACAGAAACTCAGATTGTAACTTGGGAGAGGATATTTGCCACACATATAACACAATTCATTAGTATCCAGATACTCTAAAGAATACTAACAAATCAATAAGAAAAAAAAAACAATCAAGTAGAAAAATAGGCAAAAGACATGACTGGGCACTTCAGAATGGGGAAGCCAAAGAGTAGGAAAGTATATTAAATAATAATTTAATCTTTTGTAAATGCGGGAAAACTCAAATCTAAACCACAGCATAATACCATTTTACAACCACCAGACTGGCAAATATTAAAAAGGTTAACCATATCAAATGTTGGCCAGGAAATGCAATCAGAAAACTCACATGCTCCTAGTGGGTATATAAATTCATTTTATCCATTGAAGACAATAGACATAAGATATAAAAATGAAGATATAAATTACTTATAACTTAAAATCTTCCCTTAAACTCTTTCACGTTTACATAAGAACACACGTACACAGAAATGTTTATAATAACAAAGAAATGAAAACAGGGACACCTGGGTGGCTCAGTGGGTTAAAGCCTCTGCCTTTGGCTCAGGTCATGATCCCAGGGTCCTGGGATTGAGTCCCACATGGGGCTCCCTGATGAGCAGGGAGCCTGCTTCTCTCTCTCCCTCTGCCTGCTGCTCCCCCCGCTTGTGTGCTCTCTCTCTCTCTCAAATAAATAAATAAAATCTTTTAAAAAAAAATGAAAGCAAAGCAATGGAATAATAAATAGCATTGAAGACGGAGTGAATGTTAGCTATACAGAGCAATATGGAGCATAAGAAAATTACAGGAACACCACAGTCAGAAGAAATAAAATCTAAAAATATGTAGAATATAATTCCATTTATATCAAGTTCAAACACAGGTAAAATTAGTTTATGGCTATTGGACTTCACTGACATTAATCCTTTTCTAAAGAAAGGACAAACAGTGGCTTAAACCTGGTAGCATCCTAATGTTGGCCATCATTAATGATGTCCAGAGCAGCTACAAGATGCTTGTCTGTTCAGTTCTTCACAGTTTCTGTACTGTCCCTCACAGTTTATAAAGTACCTTTATATGAAGTGATCTTCACAACATCATACCTCTTTATAGATGACTAACAAGAGGCTAGAGACGTGAATCAGGCTCACACAGCCATCTGAGTGGCTGAGTATCCTTCAGACTCTGTCTTCTAACTCTGAAGTCCCCTCTACTAAGCTGCCAGAATCTTAGTTTGACAAAGGGATTTGCCATCCACAAATAGGGGATGAGGCCCTTACACTGGAAGCAATGACAGTCCCAGTTCTCTTCCAACACCACTGGCTCAGGAGACCCACTAGTTCTCATCAGAGCTAAATACGTAGATCTAGTCCTGTGGTGCACAGTGGGGAAGGCTGCACTCTGACCCAGAGAAGCCCTGAGAACAATCTTTAGACCAAAGCCATCTGGGAACATTTTCAGTAAGCATGAGTGTTAGGGCAGTATTCCCAGGAGGTCCTGATTCCCTTTCCCTATGTCAAAGAAACAGAAACGCATATCATTACAACAGTTTATTTCTCAGGCTAACAGACAAATGTGCAATTGTCTCTGGGATATTTTGAGCCTGTCTCCCAGATTTTAGGACCTTTCAGAAACAGAAAGGACCTTGGGGTCTCCAAAGTAAATAACAGGTATGCTTAATTATTTAGAGTTAATTTATAGTATGGGTAAGATTAAAAAAAAAAAAAAAGTGTTAGGGGAAACTGCATTACAATGACCTTGGCTTTTATTTTCCCTAAACAAAGAACTACTTCTTTTGGTGTCATCTTTATCTGAAGGCTGATCAAATTTCCCACTCTGTCCCTGGCAGTTCTGGTCTATTCCTGCTATTCTGCCATAATTACTAATCGTGCCTGCCTTCCCAGTCAAAGAGGCCCAAATTGGACAATAAATTAATCACACTATTTATCCAAGACCATCATTTACATGTGTCTTTATGTCACTCAACAACCACCTACTGAACACCTACCGTGTACCAGAATCTATGTTATAGGTCAGGACTACAAAGTGGGAAAGACCCTTGCAAGATATTTACAATCTAAGGCAACCCATAATCCATGAATGGAACAATCAATTGAATTAATCATTCATTCATTGAAGCAACTGGTCTTCTTTAACAAAGTTTATTAACTTCACCTAAAACCTGGGAATACCGTGCTATGTAGATGAAAACGGTTCCTACCTTCATGAAGTTTAGAAGTTTTGAGACTAATGGAAAAGATAGACAATTGCATGAAAATAACTAGAAATGTGGTAAATGGGAAAGCGTAGTATTCTGTAAACAGCCCTGAAGAGGTGATGGTAGAATTCTCTTTTGGGAGAATATTGCTGTTGTATTTAGAAATACTTTTTTTCTTTAAAGATTTTATTTATTCATTTGACAGAAATCACAAGTAGGCAGAGAGGCAGGCAAGGAGAGAGGAAGAAGCAGGCTCCCTGCTGAGCAGAGAGCGGGGTTCGGGGCTCAATCCCAGGACCCTGGAGCCATGACCTGAGCCAAAGGCAGAGGCTTTAAACCCTCTGAGCCACCCAGGCGCCCCTAGAAATACTTTTTATAGGGATTCTAGCCTGGCTTTAATGGAAGTTTTAAAAAAGAGGAGCTATTCGTTGTAGTGTACCTTTGTATAAGGGTTGTCTTTCTTGGGTTCATGGATTTATTCTTTAAATATATCCCAAGAAATGGTTATTGAGCATCAGCCTCTAGATATAGAATGGTGAAGGATGCAAAAAGAAATCTTTGCCCATAATGAGCTTACAGTCTTGTGTAGGGTATAAGCTACCTGGTTGATGAATACCTAAAGGGTCTACAGATTTATTCTTTCATTCATCTGCTTATTCAACAAGATAGTCACACACTGGGTAAATGTCTAACAGGAAACTTTAAGAAAAGTTACATCTGATGCCCAATTGTTAGTGTTTGTTTGTTTTGTTTTGTTTTTTTCCCTTTCTCCCTCTTGAATTACATCAAGTTATCCTCAGATCCTCACTAAGTATGTCAACCACTGTCCAGGGCTGGGTTTGAATCTGCATCTGGACTCAGAGGTAACATATGGCAACACAGACTCAGAAGTATTTATAGCAGTCAGATTTTTTTTTTGTTTTGGTTTTGTTTTTGTTTTTTAAGATTTTATCTATTTATTTGACAGAGAGAGATCACAAGTAGGCAGAGACGCAGGCAGAGAGAGGAAGGGAATCAGGCTCCCTGCTGAGCAGAGAGCCCGATGCGGGGCTCCATCCCAGGACCCTGGGATCATGACCTGAGCCGAAGGCAGAGGCTTTAACCCACTGAGCCACCCAGGCGCCCCTAGCAGTCAGATGTTTGCAGAGGGGCCCTGAGTTTCCTTTAGGAAATACTTAGTATTAAGATACTACATAAAAGAGTGATCTCACAGGTCTGAAAAATCTAAGGATACTCAAATTTTATAAATATATATAAAATATAATTATTATATTATAATGATTATTAATTATATACTAATTATATATATATTAATTATATATATATGATTTATTTATTTGAGACAGAGAGAGAGAGAAAGGAGGGGCAGAGAAAGAGAGACTCCCAAGTAGACTCCCTGATGAATGCAGAACCCTTGGTGAGGCTTTATCCCAGGACTCTGAAATCATGACCTGAGCCAAAATCAAGGGTAGGACACCTAACTAACTAAGCTACCCAGGTGCCCCTCAAATTATATTTTGATGGGGGAGATGCATGACATTATAGAAGTAATCACTGAAGCATTAACCCAATCTAAATGCATGCACATTTTTCTCAGAAGAGTCTTAACTTTGATAAATCTTCAAAGGAGTTCATGACTGCCATCACCATCTCACACCATACAAAAAAAAAAAAAAAGTCAAGAACCATTGGTAAAGAATTAAACACACACACACACACACACACAACTATAACACAAATCGGTAACTATTATAATAAAGGAATGCACGAAGTTCCAGCTGCAAGCAAGGCAAGACACAAGTGGTGATGGATAAGAGAATGTGTATTTCTTAAGGTTTCGCTTACTTCAATGTATTTTTTTGTACACACAAGTATTGCATAGGGCCTCAAAACACAGGTTTGAGGATCAGGCAGACCTGTGTTTAAATCTTCCTTCACCACTATTTAGCCACGTGAATTGGCTAAATTTGGGTGAATTACTTTGCATCACTAAACACAATACTCTTGGCTATAAAATGGGGAAATAATGGTCTTCACTGGGCTCTAGCAGTGTCCCTGTAGTCCTAATAGTGTGATTCTAATTCTAAGGGTTAAATGTAAAGAACTTAGAAAATCATCTAGTATTCAAAGTGCTCAATAAATGTGAGCTACCATTACAAACACACACACACACACACACACACAGAGAACAGAGTAAATTATTTCTAACAAACTGTCTTAGCATTTATCCCATAGATTATTGGAATATAACTCCTTAAAATTCCTTAATGCTAGCATATAAAAATGCGTGCTCCAAATTCATTCCCATAATAATCGTAGTATTTCTGGTGATTGGAAGTAATGAAGGATTTCAACCCGATGAGCTGAGTGGAGCGTGAAGAGTTGAGAGTGGAAAATTTTACAGGGTGAGCAGTTCAAATACTACCTAGAAAATGCCATCCTGGTTTTTTTTTTTTTTTTTCCCCACAAATAAAAAGAAAATAAGTGATTAAAAGGTAAACCTAATTTTTATTCCCTTCTTAGGTCCCGCCTTCATCCTTCCTGGTCCCCTTAGCCTGCCATGGTCTGGAGGTGAGAATGGTTTTGCACTGCAAAACGGTCACTGTCACCACAGAGGTGAGATCTCACCTCACGTTCCATGCGCACCGTGCATTAAACTGGATTTCTTTACCTTTCTACCTTGCTGGGTCTTCAATTTCTTCAGCAATCCATTTAATAACCCACCTTTTGCAAATCTATTTTTAGATATTGCACATATGAAAAATACCTACAATGTGACTGTTGTAAAGGAAGGAAAGAGGCGCTCTGCCCAGGTGTGGTAACAGGGAGAGGAGGCATCAGCCACATTTTCCCCAGCGTAACTCTCTTATTTTCCTGCACTGTTCTGAGAAAGAAATAATCACCAGTCCCAGTGACTGGGTCAAAGAAACAATTTATTATGGGTCATGAGTGGGAGATGCTCGTTATATTCTGTGCACCCAGGCTCTGCAACTGTGTCAAGGGAAATGGGGGAGGGGGTACTTTCTGGCGAGCATATATATATATATATATATATCTTTTTTTTTAGTCTATTTGCATTTATTGCTGCTTCATTCCCCCCCCCCCATCAGAACTACTTTCTCTTGACTGTGTAATATATGTCAGAAATCAGAAACCAAATCCTTATTCTTAGTCAATATTTAGGCCATAAATGTCTACCTAGCAGCCCATCACAAGGTCACAGACAAAAAGAGAAGCGAATGCAAAGGGCATCAGGCTGGAAGGGACTTCAGAGGATCTAATTCAACTTCCTCCTCATGATAGTTTTCACAGGGGTTTGATTGTTGCTGTTAAAGGTTTTCCGTTTGTTTGACTACCTACTCTGTCCTAGGCATTATGTTAAGCACTCTGCGACTTATCTCTTTTAATACTTACAAGAAATCCCAAAGCTACTACTGTTAGACTCATTTTATAGGAAACTGAGGCTTGGAGAAATTAAGTAATTTGCCCAGGGCCAAAGAACTAGTGAACAATGCCTTTAGGGTTTTAACCCATGGCCGAGAAATGCAGATTCTGCCTTGGAGCAAGTATGGTCAAGAAGGTTTTTAAACCCTCATTCACAGGCAAAACAGAAACTACCAAACTTCTGTTGTCTCATCATCAAGATTGCCTTCTCATGCCTCATATTTAAAAACTGCCTAGAGACTCAAGTTCATGAGCCAAGGCCACAGAAGTACCCAGTGGCACAGCCAGGATGGAACGCAGGACTCCCTCTTGAATCACACACTCCATTCAGGACCATCTGTTAATCATTCAAATTAAGTTGATTTTCCCCTACTTTAGAAGGGACGCGCGGTTTCCTGAGGTCTCATGCTTCTGTATCCCCCTCCCTTTCTGATGGTTCCACCTAACTGCCCTTCGTTTGAGTCTCTTCTTCTGCCCATTTCTCAAATGTTGATCCCTGGGGTTCTTCCTCCTTAACCTCTGTGCTCATCCCTCTTCCCACCCAAATCTGCCTCATTACCTTGAGTGTAGTAATCACTGACCAGTCATCTCCAAATTTCTGTCTGAGGTTTGAACTGTCCCTAGAGCTCCAGACCCAAATACAACAATCCCCTTCTGAATGTTTAGGGAGTGCCTAAACGGATGGTGTCCAATACCAAGTTCTTCCTCTTAATCCTTCCTCCTCTTCTACCCAGTCTCTCGCAGTCGTTCCATCTGATGCTCATGACCTACCAGTGCACAGCTCCACAAGTCCTGTCGGTATTTATCCCCTCAAATAGCTTCTGTTTGTCCCTTACTTTCCACTGCATTTGTTACGGTATAAGATCTCACCATCGGTCATACATAGATATGTATGACTATGTATCTATGTATGTATCTATGTATGACTAGATACATATGACTATGTATAACTAGATACATAGTATGTATCTATGTACATAGTATGTATCTAGTCATACATAGATATGCCTATCATAGTCATACATAGATACATAGATAGTCATAGATGTATGACTACGTATGACTATGTCATACATAGCTTATGTATGTCACACTATGTCATACTATGTCATACATAGATATGACTATCTATGTATGACATAGATAGATGTCATACATAGATAGTTATACATAGATCATACATAGATACATAGATCTACATATACATAGACCTATGTATACATAGATAGTCATATATTAGGTAATGCCCAGTGTTACCACACCTGGGTCAGAGATGACATAGATCTAGTCATACATAGATCTACATACATAGATACACAGATACATAGATACCACCATAGCAGTCACGCACAGATGCTGCAGTAGACTTCTGCTCCATTTGTGACCTATCTTCCACTCAGTCTCCAGAGTGATATCTCTAAATATACACTGATCACATTCATTCCCTGCTTTAAACCATGTATTGATTCTCTATCCTGACTGGGAGAGAGAGGAAAAAAACGAAAAGCACCACCGTGTTCTGTATCATGGCCCAGAAGCGTCACCACGATCTTGCTCTCTCAGAACACTCCAGCCTCAACCCTCTGCTCCCACTTCATATTCTATTCTAGAAATCCCAAACTACTTGTGGTTCTCCAAACATGTCAAACCATTTAATATTTTATGTTTTTGCCTATTCTGGATCCTCTTATAGAAATACATCCTCCATCGACCTCTTCCTGTCATCCCAGAATGCTCCTCAACAGCTTTCAAACAGACCTCACACATCATCTCTTCCACCCACATGTCCTCCTCTGGGAGCATCTCTTCTGTTCCTGATTCACTATTGTTGCTTGTGCATCCTTGTTCCTTGTACACTCATTTCTTTGTATCCCACAATGTATGGTAATTATTTGTATAGATGTCTATGTAGTCCTATAGACAATGAGTCCCTTTAGGTATAAAACACATACACATCTTTTAGATGTTTTATCTGTTCAGGTGGTGCTCACACTCATTCAGCAATTCCACATACTCTCAGATTTTATGCATGCTTGTTCAGTTATTTTCACAAAGATCCGATTCACTGACATCCTACACACATCAGTCAATGTTATATATACTTGTGTAGAGGTCATAATATTTATTCGGTTGATGTTAAGTGCCCCTTAAATGTTACATGTGTTCACTTAGAGATCACATATGTGTTCATGTATATGTTAATCAGGGCACTTAACTGTTACACATGTTTTTACTCATACTTAAAACAGTGGATCTCAAGATGTGGCTCCCAGAGTAGTAACATCAATATCACGAGAATGCCATATTCTTAAGCTTGACCCCAGATCTTCTGATTCAGAAACTCTGGGGTAAGCTCCCAACAATCTGTGTTTTAACAAATCCTGTGGGTGATTATGAGACAGGGTCAAGTTTGAGATTGACTGACTTAAATGTTACACATACTCATTCAGATGTTTTACCTGTTGGCTCAGATCATCACATCCTTCCTAATGCAGGTGATACACATGTTCACTAAAATGTGACACATATTCGCTTTTTTGAAAAAGTGTATTCACTTAGATAGTAAGCAGTTCAAACATTACACACCGATATTTAGGTGTGCTTGTGCTTATTCAAGAGTCGCACTTGAGACATCACAAACCCTCATCAGACAATACACATGCACGCTGAGATGACTCACATTCCCCGGGTTGTTGAAAATGTTTACTTAAATCTTATGTATGTTATCCATTCACTTTGCTCTTCCACAGCCATGTGTGTTAGACGTGACTCATCCTTTTTCAGAAAATGCTCATGCCCACTTGGATCTTCACATGTTCGTATGTGTCTCAGAGCACCCACAGGTGTTTCACAAACCCACTCTGATGTTATGTGTGCTTATCCAGATCACACACCCTGAACTAGACATCCATGGGATTAGTCAGCTACATGCTCCTTTGCTCAGATATAACATTCCATACCCTATATGTACTGTTAACCAACCTTTGCTAAAGATGAAGGGGCATCTACTGCTCTGGCATTTTCCCATCTTGACTGTGGTGTTCTCTTTAGAAAGGCCTCTCTCTGTTTGGTCTTCTATGGCACCTGGCCTCTCCAGATGCTGTTGGTGTGTCACTCTTTTTGCAGAATGTGCTGGCCCACCAGCTGCCTCACTGCTTTTTGTGATCTTTGGGGTAGCCCAAGAATGCCATTGTTTACACAGAATTTATATCAGTTTGCCAAATTAAAATACCCTCATCTGCTTGGGGAAAGCTGTTGCAGCAACTATAAGCCTTTCACTGTGTCTGAATGTGCTTTTAACCACATCTTCTGTCATCTTTGGCAACCCACAGTTATATACTTCTGAGGCACTCCATATTCATTCATTTCAGGGACACTTTTGATTGGCTCTACTTCATAATTCTACAATTGCCTTGGCCACAATCAATAAGAGAGGCTTGTACAGTGATACTGGGTCAACATCAAAGCAAAGAGTATTGACTGAGCACTTATTATGAACTCAACCTCCTTCAGGGGCCAGAAATACTTTCTCCTTGTCCCAGTTGTTTCCTTCTGTAATTTGCAGAGAAGAAGCTAGATTTTTAGAGGCAGACTGATACTAATTTGAATCTTGGTTTTATCACTTACTGGCCAGATGACCTTGAGAGAATCATTTACTATTTCATAGGCATAGTTTCCTCAACTGTATAATGGGAATAATGACGTTCACCCTGCAGCTTTTATGTGAAAGTTTTATGTCTGGCACACAGCATGTGATCAGGGTAAGCTAGCTTTTAGAAAAACTGTATTATAAGTCAAATAAAGGCAAGAATTATTTTTTCTCACATTGGAGATTCCACAACACTTGTAAGTAAGGTTGGGATTGAGAGGCAAGCTCTACTACACAGGCAAACCCATTACAGTCTCAGGAAAGATCCAGACCAAGGACCCACAGGATACAAGTCAAGACAATGCTCTGAGGTCCCAGCATCCAAGCAAACCATCAGCTACTATGAATCCACCCATAGGTATTAGGCAACCCCCAGGAGGAACAGAGGAACAGTGGGAAATGCAAGAGTCCCCAAAATATCAAGTGTTACTAAAATAAAATCTTGGAATGGGGCTTATGCCAGAAGTCTAGTACTACTGATTGAAATGCATGAGGAGAGAGGAAGAAGGAATATTGAGCTCAGAAAACTGGGCACAAGTAGACAATTCATGAATGGGTGATTTTAAGGTCTAAGAAAGGGATGGAAAACTAGCTAAACACAAAATATAGGGTCACTGCTCAGACACTACACTCCCTGTCTGACAGGCTGCCCAGCCACTAACAACAGAGACTGGAACCTGTGGTCAGCACTTGGACTTGACACCACCACTAACCAGGGTGAAGGGCTGAGGTTTCCTGAAACTCCTTAAGAGAATATTGTGTGTAGAACTGAGATAGACTGAAGCTTGCAGGGATGTCATTAGTAAGCAAAAAATGTAGAAGCAAGGAAATAGAGGTGTGGGCTGGTGACAGAGTGACTGTTAGGGTTGGTTTCACATTTCTGGGACATTGAAGGCACAGAGCAGTGCCTATTAACTAGAAGGGTCATCTGGCTGTATGTTAGATAGGTAGCATATGTGGAGTGCTTAGAACAGTGCCCTGACATAGAATAAGGACCAAATATTTCCTAGTGTAACCATTTTTATGAATTAATTCGGCAACTATATAATCTTCACCTGCTATGTTTTAGTAGTCAAGAATAAAGAAAAGTAAAATCAAAATCCCTAACCTCAAGGGATCAATAACATGTTTCTATAATCTAATTCAAATAATCACAACAACATAAGAAAAGAATGTCTAATTCTTCCTGAGTGTGATGAGGCAAGGGTATCCCAGAGAGCTTCTCTGATGTATTCGAATGGACTGGAAGATTGGGCAAGAAGACAGAGAAAGGGGGTTATTGAGACAGACCAGCAAGGACAAAGACATAATAAGGTAATACATTCAGGGAAATGGAGGGAACCAAGGGTAATACACAGGGAATGGGATGGGTCAGGCTATGGAGGAAGGTTAGAAAAAAAAAAATCACAAATGGCCTTAAATATCCTCATAGGCCTATATCTATAGGCAAAAGGGAGCCACCAAAGTTTTCTGAGCAGGAAATGATTTGAGTTGATTTATCTTTTAGGAATATCACTCTGGCGACAGTGTGAATAGTATGTGGAGAAAGGCAGGAAAACAGGAGCCCTGCTAGAATGGCATTCTGGCTATAATTCAGATGGAAGATGATGATGGTCTGGATGAAGTAGTTACAGGAAAAAATGAAGATGGGAGGAAAAACTCCAGAGAGAGGTGAGAGGTAGAAATGACAGGATTTGTCCATCACTTGAACAAGGGGTTGGAGAGAGAGAGAGAGAAATATGTTCTATCCTACCTTCAGAAAAACTGCACATTTTAAGCCATGTATCCCAGCAGAGCTGGGAACCATGATTTGCTCTGATATCTGGCACTCATACAGGGCCACTCCCTTGGTGAAGGATCAAAGAATCCTGGCAATGATTCATGGATACTGGTCGGTCATGCATTCTGGGGCCTTGACTGCTTCTTCTGGAATGATAAAGCAGTATAGCTGATCTAATGAAAAGAGATAGTCACAATCTCCATTTCATTTAGCAAAGAAGGCAGAAGCAGCTGCCATAGCGATGCACTTCTGTGTCAGCTGAGTCAATGAATGGGAATTCTAAAGTTAAAACAGAAGGACTGATTGAATGCAAAATTGGTCAGCAGCTATGGTATATTTGCTGGATGCATCAAAATAGACAGGAAACTAATTATATGACTTCTGAATGGACAGAAGTTTGACATTCTGAAATTCAAAGCTCTATTACCGCTGCCTCAACCAAAATATTCAGTTAAAAATGTCAGGGTTACATATTAAGTGGGCACTCAATTGAGTGAATAAATGAGTGGGTTTCTCTGAAATATTAAATCTAGCTTTCATGATTCCCTGGTGATTACATTATCGTTCACCTCTTCCACAGGAGCTTGGTGATGGCATATTAATAACTGAGCATGCTGATTAATGGATCAGTATTAACTTGATGGGGAGTTTTCGTAGCCTTCCCAGGTTTCTGTAAACAGCTCGATCCTGTTCAGCACTTTTGTCTAAGGTTTGGATGGATGGAACTAGAGCGTATCATGCTTAGCAAAATAAGTCAAGCAGAGAAAGACAACTATCATATGATTTCCCTGATATGAGGAAGTGGTGATGCAACATGGGG
>NC_081565.1:30031944-30032258 GCF_022355385.1 Mustela nigripes
CCCCCCGGCAACCCTCAGTTTGTTTTGTGAGATTATGGACATTGGGGAGGGTATGTGCTTTGGTGAGTGCTGTGAAGTGTGTAAACCTGGCGATTCACAGACCTGTACCCCTGGGGATAAAAATATATGTTTATAAAAAAATAAAAAATTTAAAAAAATTAAAAAAATAAAATTTTTAAAAAAAAGTACAACTGTCATTCTAAGATCCAAATGACTCAAAGCTGGTGATATCCTTCTCTTCCTCCTTCGCCGACTTCTGTGATGTTCAGGGCGGGTCTGATCTTTATTTTTTTTTTTTTTTTTTTTTTTTTTTT